>NW_006399832.1:8840824-8858515 GCF_000299155.1 Elephantulus edwardii | reverse complement strand
GGGGGGGGCACAGAAGCACAGGGCTTGGACATTACCATCAGGAGGAAGGTGGCGGGGCTTGAGCACTTCTGGGGGTTTATGCAGCAGTACCCTGTGTGGTGGAGTCACGCAGGTGCGCAGGCTGCAGGCGGTTCACGCAGTGGTGGGTTGTCGTCGCTCCTCTGGGGGTCACACGGTAGGTGGTGTTTGCTCCTCTGGAGTTCCCCGGTGCCTGGCAGACTGTTGCTCCTCCCAGGTCTCTTAGAAGCTGGGGGCAGTCGGTTGCTCCTGTCCTGTGTGTGGTTGAACTTCCAGCTCTCAGGATACAACTCTTGCATACAACTTTTCTGATTGTAAGTCTTACAGTATCTCATTATTTTGCATGAAAAAGTGCTTCTTCGTCTATGTATAAGTTCTGTGTGAGTACGATTAAGTGTCTAGAATTTTCATTCTTCTCAATGTTAAGCCATAATTTATTATAATTAACAGGATTGATCATACTCAAAGTCTGAATGCTCAATAAAAAAAGAAATAAAAGATTTCTGATATTTTCTGCCTTCAAGTCACAATCCAACTGACATCAGTAATGATAGCCATCATTTAATAGCATCTTCTGAATGCAGTGTGATGTTTGGCATTTCCCTGTTATTGCTCCAGTAATTTTTTTGAAAAAATTATTACATCAAGACATTACTTGTTTGTGATGTTAGTAATATTATTTATTAAATGATATGTTGTTGGGTTACTTTAAAAAATGACTTCTAATGTAGACGTGGTCTTTTCTAGTCAATTTGCTGGAAACATGAAAACAATATTACTATTTTCTATGTTTCTTGGCATAAACTAGTAATCACATTGAGGAATGTGCCTGTTGAAATACCTCAATTGGTATTCTGGAAATTCCTGGAGTCTTAAATCACCCCCCCCCCGAAAAAAAAGCTGTCTTCTGTACAGCTCTCACATCCACATCTTCCTTCAAAATCATTGGTTCTTGACCACTGTGGAAGTGATGGCAAATTGACATCAGTGGGCCACCAACTTCTAACATTTGAGTAGTCCTGCCTAGCTAAGTGATAAAAGTAACAAACAAGTGACTCGTCCACTACAGCACAGTAAACAGGCTCCATAATGTATTCTATGACTAATCTTTTAGTAGTAGATCATCTCTGTTGTTGTTTCTGCTGTTGTTAGGTCCTATCAAGTCGAGTACGACTCATAGAGATCCTATGAACTGTGGCTCTGAACCCTGTCCTATCCTGTGCCATCTTCACACTTTGTGATACACTAGAGCCCATTGCTGCAATTACTTCATCAATCTGCCTGGTCGAGGGTCTTTCTGTCCTTTGCTGTCCCTCCACCCTTCCCAGCATCATGTCCTTCTCCAAGGAATAGCCCCTCCTAGCAACATGTTCAATGTATGTGAGGCAAAGCCTCATCATCCCTGCCTCCAAAGAATACTCCATTTGCACTCTCTACAAGGCATCTACAGGTGGACTCAAATAATTATCTTTCCAGTTAGGAGTTGGGGATTTCTGGATCTCTAAGTGCTCCCCAGTCGAAGTGTTTATTCCTCAACTACCAAAATCATTAGAAAACAATATTAAAAGGCACCATGTCTCTTTAACTCAGTACCATTTCAGGAAACTTCTTTAAGACAACTTTTATTTAATTCATACAATACCTTAAATTGTTCCCTGAAGAAATAACTGTATTTTAACTTAGGCACTGATAGTTCTAAAACGATTTAAATAGAGCTTCACTCTATTCCAAACCACTGTATCCCTCTGTGTGTTGTTTTGATGATCCTGTCACTTAGGACTCTTTGAGCTCATTTTCCAGGAGTCAACAATTAATGAAATGGACTCAGTAGAGGGATATGTTTTCAAAGAATTCTCCACATGACTTGGAACCACCCTATATAATTCCATCATACTTGATTGTCACACAAAGAGAAACAAAAAAGCTAATCATGACATAGAAGCGACTACATGTCAAATAATGCCCATGAATGAGCCAATTTAGTAAACTGTGAATTTACTTAGCCTGTTTGAACATCCATAAAGAGGACTTAGCAACAGCAGTATTTCCATATGCCAGGTGAAACCCTCAGAGGGAATAGGCCTCAGTTTAATAATGAAAGAGAAGGGAAAGGGCTGATAATTATTCTGTCTAAACAGTGTTTTGCGGCCTAACATTGATTGTGTCTTGAAATCTCCTTTGGGAATGGAGCAGGCAGAGTCTCTTTTGCTTTCACAAACCTCATGCAAATTATTTAAACATTTTTGCAATTATTTTCCTGAAATTGAATTTTGGCTTAATGCCTAGAAACTGAAAAGTGACATCACAGTGCACCCAAGAAACCAGAGATGCAGGTTCCAAAAAATTCCCTGGGGAGCCTAACAACTCACTGTCTTGGAGGCCGATTTCCATATCACCATGTAAACATGTGAGTCTATTGGTACTTCTGCCTTTGGAGAGGTTTGAGATAAGGACACCATAAGTAAGCAAATGTTCAGGCAATTTCATTCTAGCTATCTTGCTATAACTTGACTGGGTGTGCAGTTTCTTTTAATGTTCTTTCTAACTATTTGTTTAGCGAACATTTTTGTTGACATTTCTCTAAATCCTTGAGGTATCTATGACCCCCTCTTTAAACAAAAATCACAGAAGGAAGCCTGCCCCCTGATTCTGGATATTGCAGACCTTACATATATCTAGTTATTCACAAGGATCATTTTATAATTAATGCAGATGGCTGGCCTAAAAAATGATGACCCTTTTTTGTACTATTACTTCATGTTGAGGACAAAGAGGATACAGGAAAATTACTCCTTGGCCCAGGAAGTTTATTAAAACGCTAAATGAAGGTCTGGCGGGAGCTCAAAGAACTTTAAATAACCTTGTGGTGGAAAACCTCCAAAACCTCTTTTTACCATCAGCTTAAACGATGCTGGCTGTGACAAAGAATAAGAAAATAAGTAGTTTCAAGAGTGCAAAAACACATCTATTTTTAAAAGGTGGGCCTGTCCAACAGTTGCAGGCAAACGTAACATGGCGTCCCGAAGAAGGATGGGGATAATTTCTCGTAATGCAGCTTCACTAGGTTCACAGCCAGTCCTCAGCAGAGCCAACACGCGAGCATGGACACGGTTGTGTAGGAGGAAGTGTAATTACGTTGTGGTCGATGCAATACTCTCTCTTATTAGTCAGTGCAAAACATATTACTGACATGATCTGCGAATAATGGTCTGTGGAAAAAATTCCATAGATTTGAAACACAAAATTACCTAAAGTAGGAAGTCAATTTCTCCTCTAATTAATTCCCCTCTCCTCCCTGAGGGCACCAACTCCATATGTGGGTTTTGTCTCCCTCCTAGTAAGTCTGTTAGCTCCTTTGACATTCAGCAAGTTGCTGGCCAAAGGGTTTGTGTTCTGGCCTTTGTAAATTATTGCTGAGTTATCTGCAAAGTCGCCTTAAAGGAGGAGAATACTGTAGAAAAATGGAACAAGAAGAGTAATTAACCTTTTAATGGGCTCTCACCAAGACCACTGCGCTGATCTGTCAGTTCGTCCCAATTAGTAGCTTACCTGTTGTTAAAACACTAGAAGCGATTCCACTAGCATTTCAAACCTGTTATTCATGATGGGCATGCTTCATAGGAGCTTCCACACTAAGAGAGACTAGGAAGAAAAAATTTGACAATCTATTTCTGAAAATTAGTCAGTGGAAGCTCTGTGAATCTCAACAGGTTATTGATTGATAAGGCCCTAGAACACAGTTCCCTAGGTTGGAAGACACTCAGAAGCCACAATAAAGGACGGGGGACGGCAAATGACTGTTGAGAGAGTGCAAGACCATGCTATTGTACTTTTATTATCCATGGAGTTACCATAAGTCAGAAACAACTCTACAGCAACTAAGAATAACAATAACAACAACAGGGAGAACAAAAGAAGTCGGCCTCTATAGTCTTAGAAGAGCCAATCAAGACTGGAAAGAGGGAAGGTTCTCCTCAGAGCCTCTGCATCCACTTGGCATTCCCATTTGCAATCTGATTGCCTGTCACACACAGATGGACACATTTGTCTTCCATGGACTGTTCTTAGCCTTAAAGCTGCCCTCACGGGGCTCCTCCTAATCTCCACCTGCCAGATGCTCCATCAACCCCTCCCCTCCAACGTAAGCTCTTCAGGGTCAATCTTACTGTGACTCAAAGCCACACAATGAACAATAGATTGAAACTTTGCGCTGTCCTGTAACACCCTCATGTAAGATCTCCAATATGCTCACCTCCATAATTGTAGTCACTTTGTCAAGCCATCTCATTGAGAGTCTTCCTCTCTTCCTCTGACTGTGTACTTTCCTCGGCATAATGTCTTTTTCAAAGAACTGGCCCCTCCTTACAACATAACCTGAAGTATGTGAGACGAAGTTTCATCATTGTAGCCTCTAAAGAGCACTTCCTCCAAGACAGATTTGTTTGTTCATTTTGGCAATCCATTGTGTACTCAATACTCCTCACCAGCAGCACAATTCAAAGGTATTTATTCCTCTTCTGCCATCCTTATTCATTACCCATCATTTAGAAGCACAAAAAGCAATGGAAAATACTGTGTCTTATGTCAGGCACATCTTAGTTGTTAAATGGAAATCTTTACTCTTTAGCATTTTAAAGATGTCCTAGACAGAAGACTTACCCAATGCAACATGGTTTTTTATTTTTCCACTTTAAAGAAATTGAGCTTGATTTTCGATATCATGCTATTGGCCAGCTTGCATAAAATATGGCCCTTAGTTCTGATATTTGGTTTTGCAAGCTCTGATCCTACCTAATTCACTGATCTTGTAACTGCAGCCCTGGTACATTTCCATCTCTTACGAATTCTTTCAGAAATAAGTCCACCTAGTTTTTCCCCCCTAAGGCTACTTCTGAACCTCAGCAAAAAGACTGAAACTCTCGATCCCTGAGTGTCCTGGGTTCTGAATTCTTTGTTAGGTGTCATGTTCCAACCCTGAAAGTCTTCTGGCTGCACTGCAACCAGTTTCTGTCCTCTTGGACGTTCAGTGGTACTCCCTGCCTGCCCCTGCTGAGATGCAGAGATAGCTCTTGACCTTGCCCTTTGCTGTCCACCCTGCCCCACTCAGTCAACTATTTTAGGCAGTGCCCCAAGATAGAAAGTTTAGCTTAAATGGTTCACTTTTCCTTAAATGAAGCTGGAAACACAACTGAGATAATCTCTCACTAAGATCTACCTTTGTAACTACCATGTTAATATGACTATTTACTAATGACACTGAGTAGTATATTAGTACACAGCCAGTGATAATCTTACTTTTGTAAAATACTTCATACTTTAAGGAAAAAAAATCTATGATTTAATGTTTCAGGGAAAAAGAAGGATACAGAGCTATATAAGTAGCATGACTTCATTCTGACAGGTTTCATAGGGGATTTTGGCGACTCAGCGTCTAAACTCTTCTTCCAGTCTTGTGAACTTTCTCACCATATGATTCTTCATATCCAGTGAAGCTTGCCTGCTCTGACAGAAGCAGCAAATTAAGATCCTCACCATAACCACTCCCTTACAACTGGGCAGGCAATGGCCTGGGTTTCACCCGGCACTGAGACCCACCCAGACTTGGAATTGGAAGCTAGTGACTCATGAGAGCAAAGGCATTGGAGAAGCCATCCTACCAGTGAGAGCAACACAGTTTCAAGGACAACAGAGCTGGCGGTGGCGTAAGTTCAAGCTGCAGTGAAAGGTGTTTATTGTGACCAGGTGGGAGCCTTACCAGAAAGATTCCATGGCATGATCTGGCTTGTGGTTCTGGCTTCCCAGTCTCCCTTTGTTACCTCTGCTCACGCTGTTTTCCAGCACTGGTTCTCTAAGCTTTCCTGTGAATTTCTGAGCTATCAAGTATCTTCTCAATAAATGACTTTCACCTAAGAGTCAATTCTTTCTGTTGCTTTGTAACTTAGAATCTCCAATGTTATTTAAATGTTATTTAAAGTACGACAAGAAAAGAAAAGCCATATGCTCATAACAGTTTATTAGGCATAGGGAATTTTGGAACATTGAAATGATGTTCATTTTTCTTACATGACTTTGCTAAAAAATTTAATAAACAATCCACACTACCTTTATAGGACAAAGGTAAGTTTGAAAAATTGAGATTGTTGTGGATTTCCTTTTATCCTTAAGCAATGGAGAACACTTGCTTAATTATCATAGAATAAACTTTGCTTCTATCAGAATGAAGTATCTGATGATTTTTATTGGTTCTGAGCCAATAAGAGGTACTTGGGGTAGAAGAATACCATTATGTTTTATAAAATGCCGAGACTAATTCTTCAATGCAATCCAAATTACAAATGTTTTTATTTGTTCTAGGGTTCAATAGTTTTCTGAAAGATGTTGTTGTTAGGTTCCATCAAGTTGAGTACGATGCATAGTGACCCTATAAACAAAAGATCTGAACTTTGTTCTATCCTGCACCATCCTCACCCTTCCTGACACACAAGAGCCAATTGCAGAAGTTACTGTGGCAATCCACCGGGTTGAGGGTCTTTCTCTACTTCGCTTCCCAGCATCATGTCCCTCTCCAAGGAATAGCACCTCCTAGTAACATGTCCAAAATATGTGAGGCAAAGACTCATCATTTTTGCTTCCAAAGAGCACTCTGGATGTATCCTCTTCAAGATATATCTGTTCATTCTCTTGGTCGTCCATGGGATGTTCAGTGCTCTTCTTCAACACTACAGCTCAAAGGCACCAATTCTTTTTCTGTCATCCTTATTCATTTTCCAGCTCTTAGATGGACAGCCAGTAATTGGGAAGACTATGGCCTGAATCAGACACACTTTAGTCTTCAAACTGACATTACTACAGCCAGAGAAAATTAGTTTATATATGGGGAAGTTAGACAGGGTAAAGCAACAAGCAATTTCTCCTTAGAATTACTGCTTATAAATGTGTGAATATAAGAACAGAAAAGCTACTTCTTGGATTCATTGTTGGCTTTTCTTAGTCTGACATCCCAATAGTCAGTCCACCTGAGAATAATCCAACAATGCAGTTGGTCTGAGTGCTTATCAATAATGGTTAGAGAAAAACAGAGAGAAAGAATTTCTTTGGGGAAAAAAATTACAGGTACCAAAAAAAGCCTGTCATAGAAGGAAGCAATGAGAGACTAGTTTCTCCCTGAGAAAACACCAGGCCACTTTGGTGCCCTAGTCTAACACTAGGATATGGCTTTCTTTTAATAATGGGGGAGAGGCCAAAGTTACACAGGTTAATGATCTCCTGCCCCTCCAAAAACACTGCTTAAAAATCAGTCAAGAAAACCATGGATCTGAATCCGTTTTGGTTATTGAGTTGCTTAATGGCAAGAAGCTGCACTGCAATCCCGAAGGCACACAGTTTGAGGCCATCAGCTGCTCCGCAGGAGAAGGATGGGCAGTCCCTCCAGTGAGATTAACTGTCTCTAAAATCAGCCAGAGGGTCAGCTATGGGATGATTCTGACTTGACAGTACACAACAACTACCTTCAGAGTGCTGGGGTCACACAGATCATTCCGACTGAGAGATCATTCCAGAGCAGAGTGACTGTGGTTGTTATGTGTTATCGAGTCACTTGTGACTCACAGGGACCCTAGGTATAATAGATCTGAACCCTGCTCTATCCTGAGCCTATTTCATTATCTCTGACACACCTAGCCCCATTTACCCCATCTTTCCCACTCACTCCATCTCATCCAGGGTCTTCCTCTCTTGCGCTGGGAAAGTCTGCAGTCAGGAACCCCTCCAAATTATTAAGGAGCAATGATATCAGTTTTAGGAATAAGGTGGTCCTGCTTCAGACCATGGTCTTTTCACTCACTTGTTATACTGCTGACAGCTGTACAATAAATAAGAATGACAGAATATTAATGCCTTATCCTTTTGAAGAGTCCTGAATATCCCATGGATTGCCAAAGAACAAACATATGTCTTGGAGAAGGTACAGCCAGAGTGTTCCTTGGAGGCAGAGATATTACAGCTTTGTTTCACATATTTTGGGCAAATTGTTAGGAGAGGCTATTCCTTATGGAAGGACATCATGTTTGAAAACGGGGAGAGGCAGCAAAAGAAAGGAAGCCCTTCAACCAGGTGGATTGACACAGTGACTATAGTAATGGACTCAAGTATATCAGACATTGTGAAAAATAGCATAATATAGGAAAGGGTTCAGATCTGCTCTTTACAGGGTTGCTGTGAGTCGTTCTTGACTCAACAGCACCTAACAATAACAGTTCTCCTGATCTCCTCATGTAGAGATTGTGGATCCTCGCAAGATGAAGTTGGTGACAGTTTCAATCTTTTCTTCATCTAGCAAGATGTTGCTTATCAGTCCACTGGTGAGAATTTTTCTTTTCTTAATGTTGAGATACAATCCATATTGAAAGCTGTTGTTGCTGTTGTTGTTATGTGCCGTCGAGTTGCCTGCGACTTATAGCGACCCTAAAGAGCCCTAAACCCTGCTCTATTCCTTGCCGATCTTATTGTCTCCTTCACACCTATCCCCATTACCCCAGTGACTGAATCAATCCATCTCGTCAAGCATCTTCCTCTTCTGTGCTGTACCTCCACCCTCCCAAGCATAATGAAACTGAGGAATACATGAAGACCACAGCCTTTAAGAACAATGATGTCAGTATGGAGAATAAGGTGTTCCAGATACAGGCCTTATTCTCCATACTGACGTCATTGTTCTTGAAGGCTGTGGTCTTTTATTTTCTACAGCAAATGCTTCATGTATTCCTCACTTTCAGCAATCAAGGTTGTGTTATCTGCATACTGAAGCATGTTGATGAGTCTTTCTCTAATCCTGATGCCACATTTCTCCTCATAGAATCCAGCTTCTCAAATAATTTGCTTAGCATACAGATTGAATAAGTATGAAGAAAGACACACATACCCTTCCTAACTTTAAACCATGCAGTGTTTCCTTGTTCTGTTCATACAACAGCCTCTTTGTCTGCATATAGGTTTCACATGAGCACAATTAAATGTTCTGGGATTTCCATTCTTCTCAACGTTAGACATAACTTATCATCCAGTCAGATATCCTTGCATAGTCAATAAAGCGCAAATAGACATTCTTCTGGTATTTTTTGCTTTCAGTCAAGATCCATCTGACATTAGCAATGATATTCCTGGTGCCACGGTCTCTTCTAAATGCAGTTTGAACTTCTGGTGTTTCCCTGTCTATGCACCATTTTAACTGCTATTGAATGATCTTCTGCAGTGTTTTGATTGCCTGTGGTAATAATGATATTGTTCAATAATTTCCACATTCTGTTGGATCATTTTTCTTGGGAATGGGAACAAATATTGATCTCTTCCAGTTAGTTGGCCAGGTAACTGTCTTCAAATTTCCTAGCACAGACTAGTGAGCATATCCAGGCAGGGCTGCATCTGTTTGATGAAACATGCCAATTGGTATCCCTTCAATTGCTGGGGCCTTATTTTTTGCCAAGGCCTTCAGTGCTGTTTGAATTTCTTACTTCATTGGCTCTTGCTCATATAATAATTTTATGGCTTATCATAGCTAATCAGGAAACAAAATATCTTCTCATCCACGATCCCCTCTCTTTATTTTTCTGGGAAAACTTTTAGAAAGATCAATTTCATATACACTTTTTCAATGAGATGGCTACTGTCTCTGAATCTTTCAAATATGGTGAAAAGATATGGTCACTTTCTACTTATTCTCTGGAAAATGATGTACTGCCCAAATGATGAAAAATTATTATTAAAGAGAAAGCTTCTCAATTAGCTGAGCAAACTTTTTTTTGTCAATATTGTATGTGACAAATGAATGTTCACTTATTAAGTAGGAAACAGTATTAAAATTCAAGGAAAAATAAATTAGAATTCATGAAATTAAGTAGTTTGACAACAACAACAAAACAATTGACATTTGCTTGGTGAGTATGTCAAGCTTCAAGAAATAATCAACACGTCTTACGTTTATTGACTAGAGAAATACTCCATTTCTAGTAAAATTCTTTCATAAATTGTTTGGATATGGAAAATTAGCATGGGCAGTAAGATACAGATTTACATATCTTCCCAAATAGTTTCTTGCCAAAGTGTAAATAAAATTCTAGAATCCTTTTGAGAAGGTGGCACAAGAACAGAACTGCAGAAAAGAAGGAAAATCAAAGTGGAATGGCTGTAAAAAAATAAAAATCAATCATTTTGGACATAGTTCTAGATGTCAGTCCCAGGAATCTCTTCATTACTACTGGGGGAATACGAAATAGATCCCTACAAGGATGGGAGCAAGCTGACCACAGCAGGGAGTCAATCTAGGTGTTGCCAGCAAGGCAAAAAAGTTTATAAAGCAAAGGGCTTTAACAGGGCTCTAAGAGGTTCCCAGGCCTGCTAAAAGAGAAGGCAGGACATGCAATGCTGACAGAAAGACAGTTAAAGGCAGGAAAGAGAGGAAGATGCTCTCAAAGAGACAAGGACAGAGATATCTTCATGGGAAGAAGGAAAATGGCTCCTCTCACTTCTGTTTTTGTTGGACAGGCTTGAAGTCTCCCAAGAACTTCCAGGTCTTTCACAAGTCTCATGAGATTGACCACACTGGTGAGATTACACTGGTTCCTGCTGGGTGGGCCATTTGATGATAGTTACTGATAGGTTCCACCAGTTGATGTTAAGGTTCCACATCACGCTTCATTAGCAGCCTCTGCTTTGTCCTGCCTACCAAGTTCTCCTCACACAGACCAGGTAATGTTAGATCCTTGCCCTTAACATTCTCACCACTCAGCCTCTCTTTATTTCTGTCTGACTTTGTCTGGTCGGACTCTAACAATTTTGTTACTGAGAAATGTCCACCATTCTTATCCAAGAAAGGGTGGAAAATTCAAACCAAGCCAACTTGTGTGATAAATGTGTTTATAAAGCAGCTTGCATCAGGAGACTAATTTAACTGGCTATTTTAGTATGAATAATGCATCATATTTCCTACCAATTTTTCCCTTTATTAAAATCTTAACATTAAGCTGAGTATAAGGCATATCATGCCTATCTTAATGTTAAAAACAGCGACCAGGTATAAGAACATTAATTATTAGTGGTAGTACTCTTTACCAAAAATATTAAAACCAAAATGAGATTTTTTTCTATTTTATTTATTTATATTTTAGATCGTTTTTTTCTTCTAGACATTTGAGACATTTCCAAGTCATAGGAAGACAAAAACGTTTTTGTTCTGTTGCTTCTTAGGACATTTCTGGCCTTACTAAAACTAGTTTTACTCTCCGATTATAAGTTGTATAACTAAACTGAGGTGAAATCAATTGCATTTTTACATTATATATTTCTAAACACATAAATATGAGTTCCTAAGTTTAAAACTCAGTTTCTGTCGTCTCCAGTGGTTACGTGTTTATAAGGTAATTCATGTTCCTCTGATTGTGACTTTCTTTGCTATGACGATTGGAGGGAGATTCATCAATAACCTGTGTCATGCAGATGACACAACCTTGCTTTTTGAAAGTTAGGAGGATTTGAAGCACTTGTTGCAGCCTTTGGTATGGATTGGATCTCAATGTTAAGAAAACAAAGATTCTCAACACTGGATTGATAGGCTACACCAAGATGGATGGAGATTCAAACTGTCAACAATATCATCTTTATGGGATCCACAATTAACACACTTGTTACCAGCAGTCATGAAATAAGGAGACACATTGTACTGGGAAAATATGCAGTTAGGGACATCTCCAAATTATTGAGTAATGATGTCAGTTTGAGGACTAAGGTGCATCTGATTCAGTCAATGGCCTTTCAGATTACTTGCTATGCATCCAAGAGCTGGACAATGAATAATGATGACAGATAAAAGAATTGACACCTTTGAGCTCTGGTGTTGGAGAAGAGCACTGAACAACCCATGGATGGCCAAAATAATGGACAGATATGTTTGAGAGAGGGTGCAGCTCACATACTTTGGGCATGTTGCTAGGAGTGCCTATTCTTTGGAATATGCTGCTGAGAAAGGTAGAGGGTCAGAGAAAGAGAGGAAGACCCCCAACCAGGTGGATTGACACAGTGACTGCTGCAATGTGTTCTTATGTGTCAGGAAGTATGAGGATGGTGCAGGATTCACATCTTTTGGACACAGAGTCACTATGAGTTATACTTGAATTGAGGGCACCTAACAACAACAACATGTTAAGAGAGAGATGAAGTACTTAAGAGGGGATGTCATTTTTAAAATAAAATTTGAAACAAGTTCCATATCTCTCTTATTAGACTAACTGATAGGTAAAATATGTTTAAGATTCTCACCACTGGGCCAATTAGCAGCACCGTAATGGATGGAGAAAAGATTGAGGTTGTTAAAAATTACAGCTTGCTCTGCTCCACAGTTAACACTCTTGGCACCAGCAGGCAGGAAATCAAAAGACAAATTGCATTGGGATAATCTCCTGTCAGGGATCTCTCTAGAGTTCTAAAGAACAATGGTGTCAGTCAAGATATTAAGGCACATCTGATTCAGGCCATGGTGTTCGTAGAGCTGGACAATGACTTAGGATGAAGAGTAATTGATGTCTTTGAGTTGTGGTGTTGGAGATAAGTATGGAACATACCATGGATCCAAAGGAGAATAAATAGGTCTGTCTTGGAGAGGGAGAAACCAAGTTTCTCCTTGGAGGCTAGGATTTTGAAGCTCTCTCTCACATACTTTAAGCATGTGGTCAGGAGGGACCAATCTTTGGAGAAGGATATCATGCTTGGAAGAGTGGAGAGGCAGCAGAGGAGAGAAATACTCTGAATAAAATGGTTTGACACGGTAACTGGGGCATTGGGATTAAGTGTGTAGCTTCAGTGAGACTGGCTCAGGATAGGGCAGGGTTCTGAGCTATTGTACATAGTGTATATAATCACGGGTGACTCAATGGCACATAACAACAACAACATGTCTTTGAGTTATAAATACAGTTTTAAAAAATTATTAAGTAGTTAATGCTTTCCTCATAACATGCTAAGAGAACTGGTAAAATGAGCTCAAAGTAAAATATTTAAATCTGAAGATCTTATACTCTTAGAACCTGTAGTTTTAACTCCTATATACAAAAGAAATATTGAGAAAAAATAGGTGAAAATGTCTAGTAAGTGTCTAGATTGTGTGTTTTTATAAGGGAGTTGTGATGGTTTAGAGGTAAGGAGCTACCTTACACGTGCTTCGTGTTTGAATCCAGTAAGCTCCTCTGTAGAAGGATGAGCGATCTCTTTCTGTGCGATTTACTATCTCTGAAAATCAGCTAGACAGTCTGCTGTGGGTACGTTCTTTCTTGATGACAAAGAAAAACAGTGATATTGATAGGAATGGTAATAGTTGACCTAAAAACAGCTATTTATATGTGAAAACAAAATGATAGAAGTTTTGTGTTGAATGAGGTGAAAAGAGTTTTTTCTTTTTTTGAGATTCAGCAATCCTTTAAGCCTCCAATAAATTATCAAAATATCAAACCAACCTTATGCCATAAGTTGATTCAAACTCATAGTAACCCTCCATCAGATTTCTGAGGCTGTGAGTATTTTTGAGAAGAGACTAGCTATATTTCTCATATCAAGTAACTTGTGGATTAGATCCTGTGACTGTTTCTTTAGCAGCCCAATCATCTACACACTACAGTACCAGGACTCCTTCTAATAAATACAGGTGCAGTTCAGTGTTGAATGAGATGAAGTAACACAGTGACTACCACAACGAGCATGATAGAGATATTGAGAATGGTGAAGGATAGGACAAGGTTCAGATTCATCATTCATAGGGTCACTATGACTCCTAGTTGACTCAATGGAACTTAACAGCTAAATGTTCAAATGAGCAGCAATACTTTTCCCCCTCATTCTTCTACTGTAAGAAAAAAGTGTCTTTACTGAGACACTTTCAAGAATTTCCCAAACTTTTTGTGGTGTTATTGCTAAATGCCGTGGAGTATACTCCACCCCAAAGCAGTCTGTGTATGTATAGTTCAAAACTTTGCCAGATTCTACACTGTCCTACACAATCTCTGCTGTGCTTAACAGTCACTATATCCGTTCATTTCTTTGAGTGTCTTCCTGTCTTTTAAGAATCCTATTCCTTTCTAAGCATAATTCCCTTTTCCAAGGATTGACTTCTCTTGACAACATACCAAAAGTATGTCAGACAGAGTCTCACCATCCTTGCTTCTAAGGAGCACCCTGACTACACTTGATCCAAACAGTGCATTTTGGCAGTGCATAGTAGATTCAATACTCTTCTCCATCATACAAAGGCACCAATTCTTCTTCAGTTTTCCTTATTCATTATCCAACTTTCAGATGCACAGGCAGCAGTTGAAAATGCCATACTTGGGTAAATTACACCTTCTTCATTAAGTTACATTCTCGTTCTTCAGCCCCTTATTGTCTAATGTAGTACATACATCATTTGATTATTATGCATGTTGATTGTGGATCCAAGCAATATGTAACAATCGACAGCTTCAGACTTTTCTCCATCCATTATGAGGTTGCCTCTTGGTCCCAAAGCAAAGATTTTTACTTTTTTGATGTTGAGATATGATCTAAGTTGATGGGTATAGTCTTTGATCTTCAGTAAGCACTTCATGTCCTCTTCACTTTTTAAGCAAAGTTGTGTCAGCTTTATAACACAGCTTGTTCGTAAGTCTTCCTTCAAATCTGATGCCACATTCTTCTTCAGACAGCAGAATTTTCTAGATTATTTGTTCAGTATACAGATCAAACAGGTAAGAAAGGATAAAACTCTTATCACATATCTTTCCTGATTTTAAACCATGTAGTATTTCCTTGATCTATACAAACAACTTTTTCTTGGTCTATGTACAGGTTTTGCAAAAGCATTTTGGATATCCTATGCTTCTCAATATTATCCATAATTTATTATGATCCACACAGTCTGATGCCTTTGCTTAGTCAATAAAACATAATTAAACATCTTTTTTATATTCTCTGCTTTCAGCCAAGATCCACCTAACATCAGCAATGATGTTCTCCCTGAACTCTTCTGAATCCAGCTTGGATTTCTGAGAGTTCCCTATCTGTGTAGTACACAGCCATTTTAAAATAACTTTCATCAAGTTTTTACTTAGCTGTGATATTAATTATGTAATTCAATAATTTCTACATTCTATCAAACCACTAACAGAATTTTTAAAGTAATTAATGATATGAATATAATGTGCATATGCATGATTGTCTGAAAAAAACCAGTAAGATTTAGAAGCTTTCACTTATTTCCATTCATTCATTGTTGCACATTTTCCTCCCTGACCACTCCCCAGTTCGCTTTTCTCTTTGAAAAAAAAATCTTTCATTGTTGCAATTCCCCACCCCCAGTCCACTTTACTATGCAGCTCTTCTTCTGTACTGTTGTTATGCAAACAATACCTAATCATATATTCCTTTTAAGCAGTCCTATTCCTTATCTGTTTCAGAGACATGGACATTATTTATTCCCTCTTTTCTTAGTTTTCTCCAATCCCCATATCAGTCTTGTTTTATAACAGTGACATTATGCAGTATTTGTCCTTTTGTGACTGAGATATTTCACT
Source organism: Elephantulus edwardii (assembly GCF_000299155.1). Lineage (NCBI taxonomy): Eukaryota > Metazoa > Chordata > Mammalia > Macroscelidea > Macroscelididae > Elephantulus > Elephantulus edwardii. The sequence continues at coordinate 8,842,910 of NW_006399832.1, read as the reverse complement.
CAGCACAATGTCCTCCAAGATCACCGATTTTGTGTATTTCATAAATTCTTTGTTTTTCAATGCAGCATAGTATTCCATTGTGTGAATATACCAGAGCTTCTCTGTCCATTCATTTGTTGATGGGCACTTGTGTTGTTTCCAACTCTTTGCTATTGTGAACAAAGCAGCAATAAACATGGGTGTGCATATATCTGCTTGAGTGGCAGTTATGGTTTTGTTAGGGTATATTCTCAGTAGTGGAATTGCTGGGTCAAAAGGTATTTCTATTTGCAACTTTTTGAGGAAGCGTGATACTGCCTTCCATACTTGTTGAACCATTTTATACTCCCACCAAAAGTGAGTAAGAGTTCCAGTTTCTCCATAACCTCTCCAACATTTGCTGTTTGCTGCTCTTGAATTTTGCTATTCTGACTGGGATAAGATGGTATCTTATAAGTTGCTTTGATTTGCATCTCTCTTAGAGCTAGAGATTTTGAACATTTCTTCATGTGTTTGTTTGCCATCTGAATGTCTTCTTTGGTGAAGTGTCTTTTCATTTCCTATGCTCATTTTTCAATTGGGTTGTTTACCTTTATCATGTTGTGGTGCTCAAGTATTCTATAAATTCTAGATATAAGTCCCTTATCAGACATGTCATTGCCAAATATTTTTTCCCAGTCTGTGGCTTCCCTTTTTACCCTGTTGTAGAAGTTTTTGGATGTGCATTAGGGATTTGAGTCTTAGAAGGTCCCATTCATCTCTTTTATCCTCTCCTGACTGTAGGTTATTCAGGATGTTTGGAAGACAGTTTATGTTGTGGTTTAGGGCTTCTAGAGTTCTTCCATTCTTTTCTCTAATGAAGTTCCTAGTCCTTGGTTTTAGTCCTAGGTCCTTGACTCACTTTAGTTGGTTTTTGTGTATGGAATGAGGTGTGGATCTTACTTGAGTTTTCTAAAGACAGTTTCTAATTTTGTCAACACCATTTGTTAAAAAGGCTATTGTTTCCCCACTTAACTGATTTCATCTCCTTGTCAAAAATCAGTTGACCGTAGGTAGATGGGCTGATTTCTGGATTCTCAATCCTATTCCATTGATCTATGTGTCTGTCATTATACCAGTACCATGTTGTCTTGACCACCACAGCAGTGTAGTAGGATTTGAAATCAGGGAGAGAGGTGTATCCCACCTTGTTTCTCTTTTTAAGAAGTGCTTTGCTTATTCGGGGCTTCTTTCCATTCCAAATTAAATTAAAGATTGTTTTTTCCATCTTGTTGAAGAATGGAATTGGTATTTGTATTGGGATTGCATGTAAATTGCCTTTGGAAGTATTGTCATTTTCACAGTATTGAGTCTCCCTATCCATGAGTAAGGGAATTCTTCAATTTCTCCAAGTCTTCTTTTTTTCTTGTAGTAATGTCTTGTAATTTTCTTTGAATAGATCTTTGGTGCTTCTGGTTACATTTACTCCCAAGTATTTAATCTTGTGATTACATATTGTGAAGGATATTGTTTTTCTTAGCTCCAGCTCTGTGTTTTCTTTGTCACTGTAGAGAAATCCAACTGATTTTTGTATGTTGACCTTGTATCCTGAAACTTTGCTGAATTGGTCAACTATGTCCAGTATTTTCTTGTTGAGTCTTTAGGGTTTTCTAAGTATACTATCATATCATCTGCATAGAGAAATAATTTTACCGCTTCTTTGCCAATTTGGACACCTCTTATTTACTTCTCTTGTCTTATTGCTATCTCCAAGACTTCCAATATAATATTGAATAAGAGAGGTGATAGTGGGCATTCTTGCCTAGTTCCTCTTCTTAAAGGGAATGCCTTTAATCTCCTACACTGAGAATAATGTTGACTCTTGGAGTTGCATATTTACTTTTTACTATGTTGAAGAAATTCCCCTCTAATCCTATTTTGTTGAGAGTTTTAATCAGGAAAGGGTATTGAATTTTGTCAAAAGCCTTTTCTACATCAAACGAAAGAATCATGTGGTTCTTGTTCTTTGTTTTGTTAATGTGATTAATCACACTGATTGTATTTCTATGTTGAACCATCCTTGCATATCTGTTATGAACCCCCTTGGTCTCGGTGAATTATTTTTTTT
>NW_006399832.1:8790755-8827465 GCF_000299155.1 Elephantulus edwardii | reverse complement strand
TATCATGGACTGCCAAGAAAACAAATAGGTCTGTCTTGGAGAGGATGAAACCAAGTTTCTCCTTGGAGGCTAGGATTTTAAAGCTCTGTCTCACACTCTTTGGACATGTGGCCAGGAGAGACCAGTCCATGGAGAAGGACATCGTGCACTGAAGGGTGGAAAGACAGCACACAGCACAGGAGAAAAAGACCCTGGATGAGATGGATTGATACAGTAACTGGGACAATGGGGGTTGGTGTGTTGAAATTAGTGATACTGGCTCAGGACCGGGCCGGGTTCAGAGCTGCTGTACATAGAATCACTGTGGGTTATGGGTGATTTGATGGCACATAACAACAATAATCTTCCAAAGGATTGTTATTGGCAATTAATTACCAATTAAGGTAATTAAGGGTTATAGTCATCCATTTATTTTGCAAATTCTGGTGGTCAGCTTGGTAGAGAATTTTACTGTCATTTTGGCAGTAGTTTAAAAGGAAGGCAACTTGAATCCATGAGCTGCTTAGTAGGAGAAAACTTAGCAATCTCCTCCTGTGGGATGTACAGCCTTTGAAAACCCTCTGCAAGTTCAGTTCTGGGTCAGTTTCAACTTGATGGGAATGAGTTTGTGTTTTAAAAAACTGTATTTCTTCTGAGAGACCAGTGGCTTCCCTGTTCTATCTGTAGTTAGGCATTGAAAGTCAAGATTAATTTCTTGTATACCTATATGTAATCACTTTCTATGTATCAGAAAGCTGGATAACGACTAGGGATGACAGAAAGAGAATTAATGCCTTTGAGCTGTGGTGCTGGAGAAGAGTACTGAATATGCCATGGAGTGCTAGGAGAACAAACAAGTTCATCCTAGAGAGGGTGAGACCAGGCTGCTCCTTTGAGGTAAGGCTTCTGAAGCTGTCTGACACACTTTGGACATGTTGCAAGGAGGCACCAGTCCTTTGAGAGGGACATCATGCTTGGAAGGGTGGAGGGACAGTGCAGGAGAGAAAGACCCTGAATGATATGGATTGATTCAGTGACTGGGGTAATGGGGATAGGTGCGTTGGAGACAATAAAGATAGAGCAGGGTTTAGGGCTGTGGGACATAGGGTCGCTATGAGTCTCAGGCTACTAAATGACACAAAGCAACAACAACAATCCTAAAATGTTTCTTTAAAAAGTTGGTTTTGTTGTTGCTGTTGTTAGGTGCCATCAAATTCCGGCTCACAGTGGGCCCCATACAACAGAATGAAATACTGTCTGAGCCTCTGCCATCCTCAGTAATTGCAATGTGAGCCCATTAGTTCAGCCACTGTGTTAATTCCTCTCATTAAAGGTCTGCTTCTTCTCTCACCCTCTGTTTTGTCAAGTGACATTTTCCCAGAACTGGTCTCTCCAACAACATGCCCAAGGTACATGAGACAGTGTCACTATTCTTGCTTCGACAAGCATTCTGTACTTCCTCCAAAACAGATTTGTTCCTTCTGCCAGTTCATTCTTTATCCAGTTTCTAGCCACAATAATTCAAAGACTTCAGTATTCCATATTCTTCTGTTTCCTTTGTATAGGTGTGTAAGCATGACCAGGGTTGCATCAATTTGTTGAAACACTTCATTCTGTCGATTCCTAAAGTCTTTTTCTTTGCCAGGTCACGGTCTTCCAAACATCTTGAATGAGTGAGTGCTTCCAGTGTTGGACTAATTTGTTGATGTTTCTCACCTGGCATTGTAACATTTCCTGGAACCCTGTTGTGATGGCTAAAGATTTATTTTGACATGCCTGCCAATGAGTGTCCGGTTTAGCAGTTACACAGTTATTCCCTTGATGAGATCTGATATAATAATTTCCTTGATGATGGCCCCTTACATAATGTGACTACCTCTACTCTTTGATTCTTTGGGCAGCCAATCTGTTGAAAGGGGTTTCCCTGGGAGTATGATTATTGTGTAACACACACACACACACACACACACACACACACACACACAGAGGAAAGCTTTTTTGCTTTTTGTTCAAACTGGATCCTGCATCTGGCTTGTCATCTCTAGTTATTTGCACCTTTCCTATGGACCTTGAATTTGTCAACTTCTATAGTACATGGGATGACAGCAAAGACATCATATATGAAAAGCGCTAAAAAGCCAGAAATGACCGACATGGATATCATAAGAGACTCTGTAATTTGCTCCTAAAGGTAGAGAAGCTAAAGGAAAAAGAAGGCAGTTTGAGAAGATAAAGTGTTAAAATGAAATGTTCAAAGGACTAGAATTAGAAAACCCAAGAGCAGAACACGTTGAGCATTTCTCAAGAAGAATCAAAGAAAAAAAGAAAAGCCTTAATTTGGAATAATAAAGGATTCTATCAGCAAAACACTGAGTGGTGCAGGAAGCATCTTGTGGAAAGAGTACACAAAGTCACAGTACCAAAAAGAAATGGTCAGTGTGGAATCATTTCAGGAAGGAGCATAAGCTCAAGAACCAGTGGCACTAGAGGAAGAAGGAAAGTCCAAGATCCATTGAAGACACTGGTAAAAATACGAGTTCCCAGGATTGATGGAATACCAACTGAAGTGTTTCAACAAGCAGATGCTCTCTGGTATAGACAAGTGAGCAGTCCTGGACATACAAGTCTTTGCCAGGAAATTCAGAAGACAACTTACTGCTAAAGCAAGTGGAAAGCAGTCAGTGTCAGTCATAATGTCATACTTAGTGTCATAATGTTACCATGGATCAGAGTCAAGAAGAACAGTTGTGGACTGGGAAAAGCTTCTCTCCTGAGATCTGATCCATGGACCTGGGGCTGATCAACCTTTACTAGATGTGAGCCATTAAGCTATTTCATTGAAATAACTGTCTTTTCCTCTTTCTCTACTATTTAGTGTTTTTTGTCCACAAGGTTGCTATGAGTTGCAGGTGACTCAATGGCACATAAGAACAACAACTAGTCACACACATTGGGTTTGCTTCTCTAGAGAACTTAGACTAAGGCACCTGTATTTTACCATATCTTCAGTACATTTCAGGCTTCTTCCTTTCATATTATCATTTCTTGATCAGATCCTTTCTCATTAAATGACTGAGCATCAATCAATTAATTTTGACAGTGACTCTGCATGTGTTCCATCTTTTTTTTATATTCAAGATTTTGTTCCTGAATTGTTCAGTATTCACATTAATGTTTGAACTTTTTCTTTAGTTCTTTCAGCTAGAGAAATGTTGAACATGTTCTTCTCTTTTGGTTTTTTACTACAGATCTTCACACATCCTCATATACTTTGTCATCTTGACGTGCTCTTTGAAATGTTCCATTCAATTCTTACACTTGTACTCTACATTAAAGAGCAAGTTTTGGAGTCTCTTCTGATGTTCTTGTTGTCTTTGTTATGTGCTGTCAAGTCACCTGTGACTCATAGTAACCCTATGTACAACAGCCCTAAATCCTGCTCTGTGCAGTGCCAATCTTATTGTCTCCGACACACCTGTCCCCATTACCCCAGTGATTGAACCAACCCATCTCATCAAGAATCTTCCTCTCTTGAACTGTCCCTCTACCCTTCCATACATGATGACCCCCTCCAAGGATTGGCCCCGCCTTATGACATGTCCAAAGTATGTCAGATAAAGCTTCAGAATTCCTGTCTCCATGGAGCAGCCTGGTCTCATCCTTTCCAAGACTTCTCACCCTCTCCTGTTTGTTCTTCTAGCCGTCAATCGTATATTCAATACTCTTCTCCAGCACCACAGTTTAAAGGCATCAATTCTCCTACTATCATCCCCAGTCATTGTACAACTTTTTGATGCATAGCAATTAATTGCAAAGCCTATAGCCTGTATCAGGCACACCTTAGTCTCCAGACTAATATGATACCCATTCTAATTTAACTTTCCTTTTTAATTTGCCAACAATTTAATTTTATTTGGATCCACAATCAACCCCATGGAAGTAGTAGTCAAGAAATAAAAAGACCTGTTGTACTGGAGAGGGAAATCTTCTATCAAGGACTTCTTCAATGTACTAAAGAGCAAGGATATAACATTAAAGATTATGGTGTGCCTGATCCAAGCCATGGCACTTTCTATTGCTTCAAATGTATCTGTAAATTAGACAATGAATAAGGAAATCCAAAGCAAAATTGATGCCTTTGAATTCTGGTAGGTGAAGAGTACCGAATGGACTGCCAAAAGAATAAAGAAATCTCTCAGTGGAAGGACAAGGTGACTTGGAGGCCAGGATGGTGACACTTTGTCTCACATCTTTGAACATTTTGTTAGAAGGGGCCAGCCTCTAGAAAAAGACATCTTTCTGAGACACGTAGAGGGTCAGTGAAAGACATGAAGACCCTCAATGAGATGAATTGGCACAGAAACTATAGTAATGGGCTCAAGAATGGCTGAAATCATGAGGACTGGCTGGGCACGTGGACAGACAACCAAGACATACAGTGTCAGAACACATGAGCAAAGCACAGGATACACACAGAGAGAGCAGACGACACATGAATAGAGATTCTAATATGCAGACAGAGCCAGGATATGTAGACTAAGTCAGGACATGTGGACAAGACACAGGATACACAGAGAGAACAGGTCAAATGAACAGAGCATGCGACACTTGGACAGACAGCTAGAACTTGCAAACAGAGCACAGGACGGTGGGAAGAAGACAGGACCTTCAGGAAGAGCACAGGACGTGTGGACAGACCACAGGACAGTGTCTGCCCACCTCTAAGCTGCAGTCCAGTTCTTGGATCTTTTCACAGACCAGCCCCTTTTGCTGCTGGAGGGACCACAGAGGACAGACAGCTTGCTCTGGTCTCTGCTATCTCTGCTGATGAGGACACAGGCCTGTGGTGACAATCTCCTTTCCAACAAGCCATGTGGAGTCAGTCATGTGTGAAATTGGGCTGCATATGCATTTGTTGACGTTCTGTTCACATCTGGAGCTTAACCACTAAGGGCCATACCTGATCCAATGTCCAAATAGTGTCAGTTTCTACCCGGGAGGAGGAGGCTACAGGCCTGCTGCATCTCAAAGGATTCTGCATTTCGGGGCCACACTTGGGGTTTGAACCAGTGGCCCTCTAGTTAGGGAAGTACCCCTGTATCTTGTACAAGGAGGTAGAGTGGGACAGATGTGTATAGATGCATCTGAAATAAGAATGTTCCCTGGGGTTCAGTGGGGACTGGAGGTGGGGGTGTGGGGATAGCCAGAGACAGCTTGATGGCCCTCAACAAGTTGGGGTGAAGAATGGGAGAGCTGTGACAACTGCTGGCTTCATCAGCCCTCTGGGTCAACCTGACCCGGGCCCCATCCAGGACAGCGTGGAACTGAACTCATGGGATTCCCAGTGACTAGGTTTTCATTAGTAGATCACCAGGCCTTTCTTCCAGGTACCTCTGCTTGGACTCATCAACTTTTTCAATATGAAACTGAAACTCTTAACTGTGCCACTGAGGCTCCTCCCAGACTCCTGCCTCAACATGTCTTTCTTGGGGTAGAGGAGAGAGAGCCTTATTTGTGTGTTGCCAAGGTGACCCACCCACTGGGAGGGGACCCAACCTACCGACCAGAAGACACTGATTGGTCTCCATCAGAATGAGGTCACAATGAAGCTACTGTCCTACAGAGTTGAAATCCAGCAGGGCAGACAGAGCTTGGTTGGTCTGGGAAGGAGGGTCCCTGACCACATAGCCTACCTCAGGCCACATCTACAAGAGGGAATAGGGGGCAGGGGGGAATAGGGGCAGAAGGAAGACTCAAAGGAGAGGCGGGGTGTTTTAATAACTAACCTGAGGCCCCACCAAGTACCTTGAAGATGAGAGGAGCCCAGGAAGGTGGCCTTCTGGGCCCAGCAGACTGACCTTCTACCTCTTGTCAATGTCCAGCAAAGGCTGTGCAGATGCCCTCAAAGGCAGCCCTGGAGAGGCCCAGAGCAGCCAATGCCTGGCCCTGAACCATCGCCTCCAAGGACCCAGAGGACTTCAGAAATATTTCAGAACTGAGGTTTGCACCAGGAGAGAAGAACAGTGGTGTCAGGGCCCATCTGACGTCAGCCAGTGATGACCACATGGTGAGGGCTGAAGGACATTATGATGGTTTGGTTATGTACTTTTCAGATTTATTTTTAACCAGGCATCCAATGCTGGGACTGGGGACTGGGGTGGTATAAAACTGGGTAACGAGGAGCTGTCTGGGAGTGGTGGTAGGGTCTGGCATTCCCCAGGATTTCAGAGCAGACCCCAGCTGCCCACTGGAGACAAGGTTCCCCAAGGACTTGGACTGAGAATTCTGGGTCTACAGGGAGCAGAACCCCCTGAGTGAGTGCAGCTCCTTACCACCAGGCAGAACTCAGCAGCCTCTGTGAAAACCTTAAATTCCACCACCTGCCAGCCTCCATGGGCAGGATGCCCTCTGTCCTGGAGAGAAAAAGAAGGCTCCCCTGCACTCCCCAACTATAATGTCAGAGGGTACCTCTAAGTCTGGGGGAGGGGGTGCAACAAGGAGGGGTTTGGAAGGAGAGAAAGGGGAGGAGGTGGGAGGGGCTGGGGTATTGGAGGGAAGGGATGGAGGGGGGATGGTAAGTGGGAGAGGGAGGGTGGGGATGGGACAACAGAGTGGGTGGGCAGCAGAATTCCCCCACGCCCCACCACCACAGTGCTCCGATTGCCACTCTCTTCAACCCACTCCTACTCACTACCACTTGCTCTGCCAACAGCTACCACCTGCCCATAAACCACCCCACTGCCTCACACTCCACTTGCAGGCCCTAATCACTCTGCTACACCTATTCCTAGTCCCCATTGCATGCTGTCTCCACTCATCTCCACCTCCCCCTATCCACCTCCACCTGCCTCCTTCTGTCCCCATTTATTCCTGCCTGCCCTGCCCCCTCCCATCCCTACCATGCGGACTTGTCCCTCCCTCCCTCTGTCTGCTTCCAGGACACTCATACCCCCACCTATTAATGAAACTCCCCTGCCCTCAATGGCTGGGCGTTCTGAAAGGACCCACCAATCTTGTGAAGCAGACCACTCTGACAACCAGGAAGATGGCAGACTCACTTGCCTACAGCTTGGTTGTATTGAGGCTCAGAAACAGACCTGACAACCAGCCATGGGCTGTGGGGCCTTGTGGAAAACAGGAAGGCGTTCCCATTACCTGCGTCGGCTTTGAGGTCTTTTGGTCCTGAAGCCAACTTTCACCCAAAGAGGAAGATGTCCAAAAACCAACTCAAGGTGGATCATGGACCTTGAACTAAAACCAAGGACTATAAACTTCATTCAAGAAAAGCTTGGAAGAACTTTAGTAGTCCTAATCCACGACATAAAGAGTCTTCCAAGTAGCCTGAAAAATTTAGAACCAGGAGAAGATAAAATAGATGAATGGGACCTTCTAAAAATCAAATCTCTATGCACATCTAAAAACTTCTCCAACAGGGTAAAAAGGGAAGCCACAGACTGGGAAAAAGTCTTTGACATGTCAGATAAGGGACTCATATCTAGAATTTATAAAATACTTGAGCACCACAACAAGATAAGGGTAAATACTCCAATAGAAATATGGGCACAGGATATGAACAGACACTTCACCAAGGAAGACATTCAGATGGCCAACAAGCACATGAAGAAATGTTCAAAATCCCTAGCCCTGAGAGAGATGCAAATCAAGACAACTATGAGATATCATCTCACCCTAGTAAGAATAGCAAAATTTAACAGAACAGCTAGCAACAAATGCTGGTGAGGTTGTGGAGAGACTGGAACCCTTATTCACTGTTGGTGGGAGTGTAAAATGGTGCAACCACTGTGGAAAGCGATTTGGTGCTTTCTCAAAAAGTTGCAAATAGAGATACCATTTGACCCAGCAATTCCATTACTAGGAATATACCCTATAAAGATCATAAATGACATCCAAGCAGATATATGCACACCCATGTTTATTGCGGCTTTATTCACAATAGCAAGGAGTTGGAAACAATCTAAGTACCCATCAAAAACGAATGGATAGAGAAGCTGTGGTATATTCACACAATGGAATATTATGCTGCTTTGAAAAACAAGGAACTCTTGCAATATTATTCAAAATGGGTGACCCTGGAAGACATTATACTGAGTAAAAAATCTCAGTCACAAAGAGACAAATATTATATGGTGCCACTGTTATAGAATGAGGCTGACATTGAGGTGGGGGTAAGACTGAGAAAAGCTGGATAAATTATGTTTACTGCATTGAAAAAAAAAAGGATAGTTGCCTAATATATATATAAAATTCCTGAAATTTAAATTGCATATGAGTAATTAATGATCTATTCCAAAATCAGCCTCAATGCTTGTTTAGACAGCTGATAATGAGTTCTGTATTGTCTCTTTCTACAGATAAAACCAATTTGATACTTGTATATTCCTTTAGATAAGATCCATGTATATAATTGTCATTTATGTTATTCTGGTTTTCTGTAAAAAGGTATGAGCAATGAATAAATTCTTGATTGAAAAAAAAAAAGAGGAAGATGTCCCTATTGCCTCCCTCTGGGTTTGAGACCCTGCAGCCTGAAAGCAGAACTCTCTGAAAACCAAGAAATGCAACTTCTCACCAGCCTCTGGATTGGAGCCTTGAGATCCTGAAACTTACTTTGCCCTTTACCTCAGGTATGGCCCAGTGCTCTGTATATAGCTGTATATACCTTGCAGCCATAGAGCGGACCTTGCAGGCCATTAGGAAGATGGTCCAGTGGCCTGCTGATGATGTTGGAGTCTGGTATCCCAGAAGCAAATCTCTTTGCAACTTGGAAGGCAGCCCTGATGCCTGCCTCTGGCTTTGGGCCACTCTTGCATAAAGCAGACTTCCCAGCAAACAGAGAAGCAGTCCTGTCACCTTTCTCTGGGTATAAGACATTTTGGCCAGGAAACAGACTTCCCTGACATTAAGAATGCAGCCTAGTCGACTGCTTACAACTTAGAGCCTTGTGGTCCTGAAGCAGACAACACTGGTGACTAGGAAGATGGCCCATTATCCTACCTTCAGGTTTGGGGCTTTGTGGCCCAGAAGCACACCTTCCTGGTGAACAAGAAGATACACCATTGTCCTGTCTTCAACTTTGGAGCCTAGTGACCCCTAAGCAGACCTTCCTAGTGACCAGGAGAATGGCCTAGTCACCTGCCTTTGGATTTGGGATCATAAACAGACCTCCCTAGAAATCAAGAAAACTGCCCATTTGTCAGCTAGAAGCTTTGGGGCCTGTGGTCCTGAAGCAGATCTTCCTGGCAGTTGGGAAGGGGGCCTATTTTGCTAAGTCAATCTCAGTGTCTTGTGACCCTGAAGCAGACATACCTGGAAAGAAGAAAACCCTTTTGCCTGCCTCCAACTTTGGGGCCTTGTGGCCCTAAAAATTACCTTCCTGGCAACCAGAAGGATAGCTTGGTATCTTCTCCCTACCATTTGGGCCTTGTAGCAAGGAAGCAGACATCACCAGCAACCAGAAAGACATTCCAGTTGCCTACCTGTTGATTTTTGGCCCTGTGGCCTTAAAGCAGACCTTGCTGGCAAACAAGAGGGCATCCCACTACCTACCTCCAGCTTCAGGGCCATGTGGTCCTAAATCCAACTTTTGTCCAAACAGGAGGATGGCCCAGTTGCCTAACTCTGGCTTCAGAGTTTTATACCCTGAAGCAGAACTCTACAGAAACCAAGAATTACTATCATTCACCAGCATCCAGCTTTGGGGTTTGTTGTTCTGAAGCTGATTTTTCTCCTAACCTCCAGCATGGGCTCAGTTATCTGCATTTGGCGGTGGAACTCTGTGGCCTCCCTAGCAATCATGCTAGCTGACCTCCCTAGCCCTGAAGTAAACCTCCCTGGCAACCAGGAAGCTATTCTCTTCGCCTTCCCCTGGATTTGAAGCCTTTCAGCCATGAAGCAGATCTTCCCAGCAACCCAGAAGGTGGCCTAGTCACGTGCCTCTGGCTTTGAGACCCACAGACTCGAAGCAGACCTCCTCAGCAAACAGGAAGAGGGCCCAAACCTCTACTTCTAGCTTTGGGTCTTGTGATCCTTAAGTAGAACAACCTGGCAACCAAGAAGACAGTCAAGTGACCTGTTGTGACCTTTGGGGTCTATCATCCTGAAGCCAACCTCCCTGGCAATCAGGAAAGTAGTCCTGTCACCTACCTAAACTTGGGGCCTTGGGACCCTGAAGTAGACATCCCTAATAACCAGCAGGGTAGCCTAGGACCCTGCCTGCAGCTTTGGGGCCTTGCAAACCCTAAATAATAAGTCTCTGATGAGGAAGAGCACACACACTACCTGGGGCTTTGGTGTCTTGTGGCCCTGGAGCAGATCTTTCTGTTGCTGAGGGAGACAGTCCACTGGCCAGTCAATGACTTGGGGATTTGGGAGCCTAGAAGCAGATTTCTTTGGCAACTTGGAAGGCAATCCTGTTGCTTGCCTCTGGCTTTGGGCCTCGTTTTTATAAAGCAGATTTCCCAGCAATCAGGGAGGTAGACTTGTCACCTTCCTCTGGTTTTAGGACATTTTGGCCCAGAACTGACCTCCCTGATGTCAGGAAAGGGGCCTAGACATGTGCTTGCCTCTTAGGGCCTTATGGTCATGAAGCAGATGACCCTGATGACCAGAAGGATGGCCAATTCTTTCATCTAGAGTTTGGGGCCTTGGGGCCTTGTAGTAAGCCTCTAGTCATCGGGAAGATGTCACATTCTCCTGCCTTTAACTTTGAGGCCTAGTCGCCCTGAAGCAGATTTTCCTGGTAGCTAAGAGAGTGCCCTAGTTCCTTGCCTCTGGCTTTGAGACCTTTTGGACTTGCTAGTAACCATTAAGACAGTCCAATTGCCTGCCAGAAGTTTTGGGGCAGACCTCCAGGCAACCAGGTTGGTGGCCCAGTCGCCTGCCATGAGCTGTGGGGATTTGTGGTCCCGAAGCAGCCCTTCCCAGCAATCTTGAAGTAGGCCCATCCAATTCTTCTGGCTTTGGAGCCTAGTAGCCCAGAAGCAGATTTTTGCTGCGGCTGGGGAAGTAGCCCAGTCATCTGCCTTCAACTTTGAGCCTTTGTGCACTTGAAGCAGACATTGCCAGCAACCAGGAATATAGACCTGTCATCTGCCATGGGCCTGGAATGCTTTTAGCCTTAACGTAGACCTTCCTGGCAAACAGGAGGATGTATCTATTGCCTATTTATGTCTTTGGAGCCTTGTCCTGAATCTGACTCTTATCTGAACATGAGGACAGCCCAGGTGCCTATCAATGGCTTTAGCTAAGGCTGACTTTCACCATAATTTTGAGTGTGGCCCAGTTGCTTGCATCTGGCTTTGGGACTTTGCTTCCTGAAGGTGACCTTGCCGGCAATCATGAAGGAAGCCCCATTCACCTGCTTCTGGTTTTGGGCCATTATGGCCCTGAAGTAAACTTTCCTGGGAGCCAGAAGGCTATCTTATTAGCCAACTCCTACCTTTTGAGACTTGCGTCCGTGAAGTAGATCTTCCCAGCAACCCAGAAGGTGGTCCAGTCATCTGCCTCTGGCTCTGAGGTCCTGCGGGTCTGAAGAAGACCTCCCCAGCAATGAAGGAGAAGGCCCACACCTCTACCTCTAGCTTTGGGGTTGTGTGGCACTAAATTAGAGCTATCAGCCACCAAGAAGACCTATGGCTCCGAAGTTGACCCTGGCAACCAGGTAGGCAGCCTAGTCACTTGTCTCAAGCATGGGGCCCTGGGACTCTAAAACAGACATCCCTGACAACCAGGCTCAGTATCCTGCCTCCAGATTTGGGGCCTTGCAAACCCTGAACAAGAAGTCTCTACAGAGAGAAAAATGACACAGTCACCTAGCTGGGGCTTTGGGGCCTTATGGCCCTGAAGCAGATCTTTCTAGCAGTAAGGAAGACAGCCCAGGGACCTGCCAATGACTTGGGGTCTTGTGGCCCAGAAGCAGATCTCTTTGGCTACTTAAAAGATGACCTTGTTGCCTTTCTCTGGCTTTGGTACACTCTTGCATGAAGCAGATTCTCCAGCTGCCACAGAGACAGTCCTGTCACCTTCCTCTGACTTTAGGGCCTTTTGGCCTGGAAACAGACCTCTTTGATATCAGGAATGGAGCCTAGTCGCCTGTCTGTATCTTAAGGCATTGTGGCCCTGAAGCAGATTTCCCTGGTGACCAGGAAGACTGCCAATTCTCCTATATTCAGCCTTTGGCCTCCCAAAAACCTTCTTCCAAGGTCACCAGGAAGATGGTCCATTGTCATTCCTCCACCTTTGAGGCCTAGTGGCCCTGAAACAGACACTAAGAAGAAATCTCAGTTGTGTGTCAGAAGCTTTGGAGCCTGTGGCTCTCAGACCTCCAGGCAACCAGGTTGGCCACCCAGTTGCCTGACTTGGGCTTTGGGGTCTTATGGCTCTGAAGCGGACCTCCCTAGCAATTTTCAAAGAGGCCTGTCCCCTTCTGATTTTGGAGCCTTGCAGCCCTGAAGCAGATTTTCACAGCAACCAGGGAGGCAGCCCAGTTATCTGTCTTCGACTTTGAGGCTTTGTCAACCTGAAGCAGACATTGCTGTCAACCACTGATCAGTTGCATGCTGTGGGATTTGGGGCCTTTTGGTCCTAAAGCATATCTTCCTGGCAAAGAGGTGGGCATCCTCATTGCCTGCTTTTGTTTTTAGGGCCTTGTGATTCTGAATCTCACTTCTACACAAACTGGAGGATAAATCAGTTTCCTACCTCTGGCTTTGTGGTCTTACATCCTGGAAGCAGAACTATGTGGCAGCCAGGTACTCAGATCATTCACCACCCCCAGGCTTTGGGGACATGTGACCCTGAGGCTGACTTACCCTGTAACCTTGAGTGTGGCTCAGTTGCCTGCATCTGGATTTGGGGCCCATTAGCCTGCTTTTGTCTTTGGGGCCTTACGGCCCTGACGTAAACCTCCCTGGCAACCTACCCAGGAGGGTATCCTATTTTCTTTCCTCTGGCTTTGGAGCCTTGCACCCATGATGCATATCTTACCAGAAATCCAGGAAAGCAGGCCAGTTACCTGCCTCTGGCTTTGAGACCCTCCAGACCTCCCCAGCAATCAGGAAGAAGGCCCATGTCTCTTCCTCTACCTTTGGGACCTTGTGGCCCTGAAGTAGAGCTACCAGCCATCAAGAAATCAGCCCAGTGGCCTTCTGTTGGTTTTGCAGCCTCTGGCCCTGAAGCTGACCTTCCTGGCAATCAGGAAAACATCCCAGATCCTTATCTCAAACTCAGGGCCTCGAGACCTTGAAGCAGACATCCCTGGTACCAGCAGGATGGCCCAGGAGTCTGCCTCCAGCTTTGGGGCCTTACAACCCTAAACAAGAAGTATCTGGCAATGAGGAAAACAATACATATCTCCCTGCGGCTCTGGGGCTGTGTGGCCCTGCAGAAGATCTTTCTGGGAGTGAGGAAGACAGTCCAGTGGCTGGCCAATGACTTGGGGGTTTGCGGGGGATTTCTTTTACAACTTTGAAGGTGGCCCTGTTGCTATGGTCCTTCCTTGCTGGAAGCAGATTCTCTAGCAACCAGAGAGACAATCTCATAACTTTCCTCTGGCTTTATGGCCTTTTGGCTCAGAAACAGACCTCCGTGATAAGAGGAATGAGTCCTAGTCACCTGTATGCATCTTAGGGTCTTATGACCCTGAAGCAGATGTTGCCAGCAATCAGGAAGGGGGCCCACTTGCCTGGTGACTAAGGGATGGCCAATTCTCCTAACCAGCTTTTGGCCTGTGGCCCTGAAGCCTAATGCCTTGCCTTCAGCTTTGGAGTCCCAGTGGCCCTGAAACAGACATTCATGGCAGCCAGGAGAATGGACTGGTTCCCTGCTCTGGCTCTGGGGTCTTCTGGACCTGAAGCCAACCTTCCTAGTAATAAAAAAGATAGTGCAGTCGCCTGCGAGAAGTTTTGGGGCTTGTGGTCATGAAGGAGACTTCTAGGCAACCAAGTTGGTGGCCTAGTCACCTTCCATGGGTTCTAGGGTCTCGTGGCCCAAAAACAGCCCTTCCCAGCAATCTTGAAGGGGCCCGTCCAGTTCTTCTGACAAGAGTTGTGTAGCCCTAAAGCAGATTTTCGTTGCAACTAGGGAGGCAGCCCGTTCATCTGCCTCTGACTTCGACCTTTGTGGACCTGAAACAGATATTCTGGCAATCAGAAATATAGACCAGTCATCTGCCATGGGCTTAGGAGGCCTTTTGACCTTAAAGTAGACCCTCCTGGAAAACAGGAAGATGTCTCTGTTGCCTATTTATGTCTTTGAGGTCTTGTGGTCCTGAATCTGACTTTTGCCAAAACAGGAGGATGGCCTCGTTACCTACCTCTGGCTTTATGGTCTTACACCCTAGAACCAGAACTTGAGGCAGCCAGGCGCTCAGATAGCTCACCAACCTCCAGCTTTGGGGCCTTGTGGCCCTGAGGCTGACTTTCCCTATAACCTTGAGTGTGGTTCAGTTGCCAGCATCTGGTTTTGGGACTTTGCGGCCCTGAAGCCAATCTCCCCAAGAATCAAAAGGAGCATATTTGCCTGCTTCTGACTTTGAGGTCTTATTGCCTTGAAACAAACTTCCCTGGCAACAGAAAGGGCCTCTGTCCCTGACACCAACCCCTCCCTGGCAATCAGGAAGACAACCCAATTGCTTATCTCAAACTCAGGTCCTTGAGACCTATTCTCCAGCAATAGGAAGATATTCTATTTGCCTTCCTCTGGTTTGGAGCCTTATGTTCATGAAACAGACCTTCCCAGAAGGCTGACACTCCCCTGTCTCTGACTTTGAGGCCCTGCAGCCTTGAAGGAGACCTCCCCAGCACTATGAAGAAGGCCCAACCTTCTGCCTCTAGCTTCAGGGCCTTATAGATCTGATGTAGAGCTTTCAGCCACCAAGAAAACAGCCAAGTGCCTGCTGTCAACTTTAGGAACTACGGCCCTGACGCTGACCCCAGCAATCAAGAAGGCAGCCCAATGACCTGCCTCAAGCGTGGGGCCTTGGGAACCTGAAGCAGACAACCTGACATCCTGACAACCAGTGGGATGGTAGTAACCTGCCTCTAGCTTTGGAGCCTTGCAAATCCTAAACAAGAAGTTTCTGGCAATGAGGAACACTGCACATCCACCTACCTGAGGCTCTGGGGCCTTATGACCCTGGAGCAGATCTTTCTGGCTGTGAAGACGATGGTCCAGTGGCCTACCAATGACTTGAGGATTTTACAGCCCAGAATTAGATATCTTTGGCAACTTGGAAGGTGGCCCTATTGCCTGTCTCTGACTTTGGGACTTGCTTGTATGAAGCAGATTCTCCAGCTTCCATGGAGGCAATTCTGTTATCTTCCTCTGCCTTTAGGGCCTTCTGGCCCGTAAACTGACCTCCCTGATGTCAGGAATGGGCCTAGTTGCCTGCCTGTATCTTAAGGCTTTATGGCCCTAAAGCAAATGTCCCTGGTGACCAGGAAGACCGTCAATTCTCCTACCTTCAGCTTTTGGCCTTGTGACTCTGAAGCAGACTTCCATGGTCACCAGGAAGATGGCCTGCTGTTCTGCCTTCAACTTTGGGGCTTGGTGGCCCTGAAGCAGAAACTAAGAAGACAGCCTAGGCCCTGCCAGAAGCTTTGGGGCTTGTGTTCTTGAAGGACCTCCAGGCAAGTAGGTTGGTGGCCTAGTCACTTGCCATTGGCTTTGGGGCCTCGTGGCCCTGAAGGAGACCTCCCTAGCAATTTTGAAGGGGGACCATCTCCCCCTAAAGCAGATTTTTGTGGTAATCAGAGAGGTAGCCCAATCACCTGCCTCCAACTTTGGGCCTTTGTGGACCTGAAGAAGACATTGCGGCAATGAGGAATATAGAGCAGTCATCTGCCATGGGCTTTAGGGCCTTTCGGCCCTAAAGCAGACCTTCCTGGAAAACAGGAAGGTGTCTTCATTGCTTTCCTATGTCTTTGGGGCCTTGTGGTTCTGAATTCGACTTTCATCCAAACAGGGGAACAGCCCAGGTGCCAACCTCTGGCTTAATGGTCTTACAGCCTAGAAGCAGAGATCTGGTAACAAGGCACTCAGATCATTTGCTAGTCTCTTCCTTTGGGGCCTTATGATCTTAAAGTAACCCTTCAAGAGGATATCCTATTTGCCTGCCTCTGGTTCTGGAGCTTTCTGTCCATGAAGCAGACCATTCCTGCACTCTGGAAGGCAGCCCTTTAACCTGCCTCTGGCTGAGGACCTGCAGCCTTGAAGCTGACCTCCCCAGCAACCAGGAAGAAGGTCCAAGCCTCTGCCTCTGGCTCTGGGTCCTTGCAGCCTGTAAGTAAAGTTAGCAGCCACCAAGAAGTCAGCCTAGGGGCCTGCTGTCAGCTTTGGGGGCTGTGGTCCTAAAGTTGACCCTGGCCATCAGGAAGGCAGCCCAGTCACCAACCTGAGGCCAACATCTCTAAGAACCAGGATTATGGCTCAGTAACCTGCCTCTGGCTTTGGAGCCTTATAACTGAGAACAGGAAGTCTCTGGCAATGAGGAAAATCGAATACACACCAACATGATATCATTCTAGCAGTGAGGAAGAAGGACCAGGGACCTGCCAAGGACTTGGTCTTGCCGCCCAGAAGGTAGTCCTGTTACCTGTCTCTGGCTTTGAGCCTCGCTTGCATGAAACAGATTTCCCAGTCACCAGAGAGATAGTGCCATCCTGTCAATTCCTCTATATTTAGAGCCTTTTGGCCAGGAAATCTACCTCCCTGACATCAGGAATGGGGTCTAGTCTGCATCGTAGAGTCTTGTGGCCCTGAAGCAGATTTGCCTGGTGACCAGGAAGACAGCCTACCATCTTCCATTTCACACTGGGACCTAGTAGCCCTGAAGCTAACCTTACCTCAGGCTTTGGGGCCTTCTGAAACTGATAGGAGACTTCACTAAAACCAAAAGACAGCCCAATCACCTGTCAGAAGCTTTCTGACCTGTGACCCTGATGGACCTCCAGGCAACCAGGTTGATGGCAAAGTTGCTTGCCATGGGCTTTGGGGCCTGTGGCCCTTGAAGCAGATCTCCCTAACAATTTTGAAGGGGGGGGGGCATCCTCTTATCCTGGCTTTGAAGCCTTGTAGCCCTGCAGTAGATTTCCATGATATCCAGGGAGGCAGCCCGGTTATCTGCCTTCGACTTTGGGGTTTTGTTGTCCTGAAGCAACCAGGAAAATAGACCAGTTGCCTGGCACAGGCTTTAGGGCCTTGTGGCCCTAACAGGAGAGTGTCGTTTTTACCTACCTATGGCTTTAGAGCCTTGTGGTCCAGAATCCAACATGGTCCAAACAGGAGGATGGTGTAGGGGCCTAGAAACAGAGCTCTGTGGCAGCCATGGCAGTCAGATCATTTGCTAATCTCCTGCTTTGGGACCTGTTGGTTCCGAATCTTATTTTCCCCATAACCTCGAGTGTGGCCCAGTTGCCTGCGCCTGTTTTGGGGACCTTGTAGCCTTAAAGTCAATCTCGCCAGGATTCATGAAAGGGACCTATTTGCCTGCTTCTGTTTTGGGGGTCTTTTAGCCCTAAAGTCAACTTTCCTGGCAACCAGGAGGCTATCCTATTTGTCCTCTTCTGGCTATGGAGCCTTGTGTCCATGAAGCAGAGCTTCACAGAAATTGGGAAGGTGGCCTAGTTACTTGCTTCTGGCTTTGAGACCCTGCAGTCTTGAAGAAGACCTCTCCAGCAACCAGGAAGAAAGCCCAAGCCTCTACCTTTGACTTTGGAACCTCATGGCCCTTAGGTAGAGCTACCTGGTCACCAAGAAGTCAGCCTAGTGGCCTGCTGTCACCTTTGGGGCCTGTAGCCCTGAAGCTGACCTCTCTGGCAATCAGGAAGGCACCCCAGTCATCTGTCTCAAGCTTGGGGCTTTGGGACCCTGAAGCAAACATCTCTGACAACCAGCAGGATGGCCCAGGAGCCTATCTCTGGCTTTGGGGCCTTTCAATCCCAAACAAGAAGTCTCTGCCAAAGAGAAAAACAACATCCACACCTACCAGGGACTTTGGGGCATTGGGACCTTGGGACAGATGTTTCTGGTGTGGAGGAAGACAGTCCAGTGTCCTGCCAATTATGTGTTGGTTTTGGGGCCCAGAAGCAGATTGCTTTGGGAAATTGAAAGGTGGCCCTGTTGCCTGCATCTTGCTTTGGGCCTTGCTCAAAGGAAGCAGATTCCCCAGCACCAGGAATTTTACCGTCTTCTGGCTTTCAGGCCTTTGGCCCTGAAACAGATGTCGCTGATATCAGGAATGAGGTCTAGTTACCTTGCCTGAATCTTAGGGCTTTGTGGCCCTGAGGCGAATGTTCCCTATCACCAGGAGAATGGCTAATTCTCCTACCTTCAGCTTTTGGCCTTTTTTGGCCTTTTGGTCTGCTGAAGCAGACCTGCAAGGTAACCAGGAAGACAGCCCATTGTCCTTCCTTCAATTTTGGGACCTAATGACCTGAAGCAGACCTTCCTAGTAGCCAGGACAATGGCCTGTTTCCCTTTCTCTGGCTTTGAGGCCTTGTGGCCCTGAAGTAGCCCTCTCTAGCAATCTTGAATGGGGCCCATTCAAATTTTCCTGACTTTGGAGCCTTATAGACCTGAAGCTGATTTTCCCAGCAACCAGGGAGGAAGTCAAGTAAACTTCTTCTGACCCTGACTCTTTGTAGACCTGAAGCAGATACTGCCAGCAGCCAGGAACATAGACAGGTTGCCAGCCATGGGCTTTGGAGACCTTTTGACCTTAAAGCAATCAGGAGGGTGTCCCTGTTTCCTGCCTATGTGTGTGTTTGGGGCCTTGTGGTCCTGAATCTAACTTCACCCAACAGAAGAATGGCCCAGTTGCCTCCCTCTGGCTTTGTGGTCTTGTAGCCTGGATGCAGCACTCTTTTGTAACCCAGCATTCAGAACATTCGCCAGCCTCCAGCTTTGGGGCCTTGTGGTCCTGAAGCTGACTTTTCCTATGTGGTCCTGAAGCTGACTTTTCCCATAACCCTGAGTATAGCTCAGTTTGCCAGCATGTGGCTTTGGGACTTTGTGGCCCTGAAGCTGTCCTCATGAACATTAATGAAGGGGGGTGGAGGGGGGCATTCTCCTTCTCTGGCCTTGGGGCCTGAACAAGAAGTCTCAGGCAGCAAGGAGCATGACGCACTCACCTACCTGTGGCTTTGGAGCATTATGGCCCTGGAACAGATATTTCTAGCAGTGAGAAAGGTGGCTCAGTGACCTGCCAATGACTTGGGGGGTCTTGTGGCCCAGAAGTGGACTTATTTGGAAACTTGGAAGGTAGCCCTGTGGCCTGCCTTTGACTTTGGGCCTTGCTTTCATGAAGCAGATTTCACAGAGACAGCCATAGAGACGGTGCTGTCATCTTCCTCTGCCTTGAGGGCCTTTGGCCCAGAAACTGATCTTCCCATTATCAGGAATGGTGCCTAGTCTTCTGCCTGCATCCTAGGGCCTTGTGGCCCTGAAGCAGATTTCCCTGGTGACCAGGAAGATGACCAATTCTCCTACCTCCAGCTATGGAGCCTTGTGGCCCTGAAGCCAACCTTGCTAGTCACCAGGAGAACCACCCACCCTTTGTCTTCAACTTCGGGACTTAGTAGCCCTGAAGCAGACCTTCCTGGCAGCCAGGAGAATGGACTGGTCACCTGTGTCTTTTTTAGCACCTTCTGGACCTTAAGTTGGATCCCTAGAAACCAGGAAAATAGCCCAGTTGTCTTCCAGAAGCAGATGGGCCCAGGGCCCTAAAACAGACCTCCCTGGCAATTGGGAAGGTGGCCCAGTTGCCTAAGTCAGTCTATGGGCCTTGTGGCCCTTACACAAACATGCCTGGAAACTGACCCTTACACCTATCTCTGGCTTTGGGGCCTTGTGGCCCTTACACAAACATACCTGGAAACTGACCCTTACACCTATCTCTGGCTTTGGGGCCTTGTAGCCCTGAAACTGACCTTCTTGGCAACTATGAGGATGGCCCAATATCTTCTCTCTGTTTGGGAGGCTTTGTGGCATGGAAGCAGACATCCCCAGTGGCCAAGAGGACAGTCCAGTTGCCTGACTATTGCTTTGGGGCTTTGTGTCCCCAAAGCAGGCTTCCCTGGTGACCCAGAAGTCAGTAGAGTTGTGTGTCTGGTCTTGGGGCCTTCATTCCATAAAGCAACCCTCTTTTGCTGCCAAAAAGATGGACCAGTCATCTTTGACTTTAGAACCATGAGGCCCTGGAGCAGAGCTCCCTGCAATCAGAAAGAAGCCTGCTTCTGGCTTTGGGACCTTGAGACCCTGAAGCAGATCTGGCTAGCAAACAGTAGTGTGGACCAGTTGCCTGCCATGAGTTTTAGGAACTTTTACCTCTTAAGAAGACACCCAGGCAATCTGATTGGAGGCATAGTCACCTGCCATGGGCTTTGGGGTATCGTGGTTCTGAAGCAGACTTTCCCAGAACCAGGAGGATGGCTTAATTGCCTGTCTGCTGCTTTGAGGTCTTGGAGCCCGGAAGCAGATATCTTTGGCAACCAGGACAAAGGCCTACTAACTTACCTCTCACTTTGGGGCCTTGCAGTCCAGCAGGAGACCACTCTGGCTAAAGGAAGGTGGCCCAGGTTTTTACTTTGACTTGGGGGCCTTGGGTCCCTGCAGCAGACCCCTCCAACAAGCAGGAAGTTAGACCACAAGCCTGCCCCCACCTTTGGGTCCTTTCAGTCCTGAAAGTAAACTTGCCGGCAAGTTTACCAGGAAGATGGCACACTTTCCTACTTTGAGCTTTGGTACCTTGGGGCCCTATAATAAACCTCTGTGGCTGTGGAACAATCAAGTCGTCAGCCGCCAAACATCCCTTGCAACCTGGTGGTGGGCCAGTTGCCTACTTCTGCCTTTAGAGCCTTTTGGTTCTGAAACAGACCTCCCTGGCAACCCAGCAGATAGACCAGCCACCTCCCTTCAGGTTTGGGGCCTTGGAGCCCAGAAACAAACCTCTCTAGTGACCAGGAAGATGGTCTGTCCTCCTGCCTTCAGCTTTGAAGACTTGTGACCCTGAAACAGGCCTTTCCAGGGACCAGGAGAATTACCAAGTCATCTGCCTTTGGCTTTCGGTACTTCCGAACCTGATGGAGAACCTCCCTGATGACTAAGAAGACAACCCAATAGTCTACCATCAACTATGGGGCCTGTGGCCCTGCATCCCACCGAGGCTAATTGAAAGGCAGACCAGTTGCCTGCCTCTAGGTCAGGGCCCTGAAGTAGACATCTTTGGAAACCAGGAAGTTTCCCCATTTGCCTGCCTCCAGCTTTGAAGTTTTGTGGCCCTGAATCTGACCTCCTGGCAACCAGGAAAATGGCCCAGTCACCTGCCTCTAGCTTTTGCATCTTTGTGACCCTGAACAAGACCTTTCTGGCAATGAGGAATATAACACACTCATCAAACTGAGACTTAGGGACATTGCAATTCTGAAGCAGACATCTCTTATAGCAAGAAAGATGGTCCAGGTGCCTGCCTTTGGCTTTGGAATGTTGTGGCCCAGAAATCAACCTTTCTGGCAACCAGTAAGATAGTCCTGAAACTTTGCTTTGGCTTTCAGCCTTTCTTCCCTGACGCAGACCTGGCTGGAAATCAGAAACATGGACTAGTTGTATGCCTCCAACTCAGGGAATTATGGCTGTAAACCATACCACCCTGGTGACAAGGAAGATGGCCCATTCTCAGGCCTCAAGCCTACAGGCCCTGAAGCAAACCACACTGGTAAGCAGAAAAGGCATATTCTACTGTGTCCAGCTTTAGGGCTTTGTGAACCTGAAGCATACCTTGCTTGTTGACAACCAGGAATATGGCCTAGTCACATGCCAAGAGCTTTGGGGCCTTGTGGCCATGCAGTAGACTTCCTTGGCAACCAGAATGGTGGCCCAGTCACCTGCCAGGGCTCTCGGATGCTACAGTCTTGAATCAGGCTTCTCCGAAATAGGCACAGTTGAGTTGCCTGCCTCTAGCTTTGGGGTCTTAAGGCCCAGAGGAGACCTCTCTGATAACTGGGAAGATGGCTCATTTGCCTATCTCTGGCTTTGGGTCCTTTCAACCCTGAAGCAGATCTCTCTGGAAACCACGAAGAAACACACTCATGTACTTGGACCTGATGTTGCCACTGTTAAGGGCCGTCAAATTGCCTGCATCTATCTCATAGCCACCCTCTGCACATTAGCTCTAAACCCTGTTATATCCTGAGTCTGTCTGTCTCTGACACATCTAACCCCATTATCCCAGTTACTGTGTTAATCCATTTAGTCGAGTGTCTTCTCTTACACTGTTTCTCCAACCTTCCAATCATGATGTCCGTATCCAAAGACTGGTCCTTCCTGGCTATATGCTCACAGTATGTGAAATGTAGTCTCAAATGCTTGACTCTAAGGAGCAACTTGGTTTCACCCTCTCCAGCACAAACCAGTTGTCAATCAATGTAATCTTTAACACTCTTCTGCAGTATCACAACTCAGAGGCATTAATCCTTCTTCTGTCATTCTTAGTCATTGTCCAGCTCTCTGATGCATAGCAAGTGATTGTGAAGACCATGGACTGGATCAGATTCACCTTAGTGTCTAAATTGACATGATTATTCTTTAATACTCTGAAGAGGTCCCTGACAGCAGGTTCTTCCAATGCAATTTGTCTTTTGATTTCTTGAGTGCTTATGCCAAGGATGTTGATTATGGAAACAAGCAAATTGAAATTGTTAACATCTCATTCTCTTTTCCATCTACCATGGTGCTGCCAGTTGGCCCAGTGGTGAGAATCTCTGTCTTCTTGATGTTGAGCTTCAATCCATATTGGAGACTTCAGTCCTTGACTTTCTGCAACAAATGCTTCAGACCCTCTTCATTTTCAGCAAGCAACATTGTGTCATCTGCATAATGCATACTGTTGATGACTCTCCGATTCTGATGCCACATTCCTCCTTATAGTATCCAGCATCTCGAATGATCTGCTCCACATATAGATAGGAAAGGTATGGAGACAAAATGCATCCCTAACGCACTCCTTTTCTGATTGTGAATTATGTAGTGTTTCCTTGCTCTGTTCTGATGACTACTTCCTGGTCCAAGTATAGGTTTCACATGAGCACAGTCAGGTGTTCTTAGACTTCTATTCTTCTCAAAGTTAGCCACAGTCTGTTGTGATCCACACAATCAACTGCCTTTGCATAGTCAATGAAATGCAGATAGATATTCTCCTGGTATTCTCTGCTCTCAGTCAGATCCATCTGGCATTAGCTATGATGTCCCTAGTGCCATGACCTCTTCTTAACCCATGTTGTATTTCTGATGGTTCTCTGTTGATGTACTGTTCCAATTGTTTTTGGATAATCTTCCACAGAATTTTGCTTGTATGTGATATTAATGAAATTGTTCAGTAATTTCCACACTCTGTTGGATTACCATTTATTAACATGCTAATAAATATGGATCTCTTCCAGTCAATTGGCCAGGAAGCTATCCTCCAGATGCTTGGCACAGCCTGGTGAGTACATCCAGGACAGCATCTGTTTGTTGAACTATGTTATTGGGTATTCCATCAATTCCTAGGGCTTGTATTTTTTTTCCCAAGTCTCCTTCATTATCATTGCCTCTTACTCATATGTTGTTTCATGAAATTCTTTGTCAACCAGTTCTTTTTGGTATAGTGACTTTGTGTGCTCCTTCCATCTTCTTTTAATGCTTCTGAAATCATTCAGTATTCTGTCTATAGCATCCTTAAGCATTGTATCTCGTGGCTTGAATTCATTCTTTAGTTTCTTCAGCTTAAGAAATGCCAAGTGAGTTCATCCCTTTTGATTTTCTAATTCTAGGTCTTTGCACATTTCATTATAATACTTTGCTTTGTCTTCTCGAGCTGCCCTTTGAAATCTTCTGTTTAGCTCCTTAACCTAATTTTTTCCCCTTGCTTTCGTTTTTCATCTTTCTAGTGACATATTCAGAGTTTCTTCTGACATTCATATTGGTCTTTTCTTCCTCCCCTGTCTTTGTAATCACCTTTTGCATTCTTCAGGGACGATATTCTTGATATCTTCCCACTGTTCCTCTGCTCTTTGTTCATTAGTGCTCAAGGCCTCAAACCTTTTCTTAAAATTCAGGTGGGATAGACTCAAGGTTGAATTCTGGTTCTTCTGGATTTAATTTCCTTCCGCTTCAACTTGAGTTTGCATATGAGTAGTTGATGGTCCATTCCACATCCCACACTTGGCCTTGTTTTCACAGCTGATATTGAGCTTCTCCAGTGAATCTTTGCACAGATATAATAGATATGATTCCTGTGTAGGCAATCAGGTGAAGTCCATGTGTGTAGCTGTCATTTCTGTTTCTTATAAAAGGTATTTGCAAGGAAGAAAACATTGTGCAAAATTCTGTTATTCTATCTCCAGTCTCTTTCTGTCACCAAATCCATGTTTTCTGACTAGTGAACATTCTTCCCTGTTCCCAAATTTGCATTTCAATCCCCATTATTAATGCATCCAGGTAGCATGTTCGATCCATTTCCAACTGCAACAATTGTTATTTTCTCCTCTTTGGCTCTGCTTGTTGGTGCATATATTTGAATGATAAGAGTTGCAGGTGACTCAACGACACATAACAACAAGTGGCATTAATAGGTCTTCCTTGCATGCTTCTGGATATTATCCTGTCTTCACAACATTGTATTTCAGTATGGATCTAGAAATGGTCTTTTTAACTATGAATGCGACTCTTTTTTTTTCTCACATATTCATCTCTGGCATAGTAGATTATGACTATGTCAAAATATCCCATGCCAGACCATCTCAACTCACCAGAGCCTAGTAGGTAAATATTTATGTGTTCCGTTTCTTTTGTAACAATATCCAATATTCCTAC
Organism: Elephantulus edwardii; assembly: GCF_000299155.1. Classification (NCBI taxonomy): domain Eukaryota; kingdom Metazoa; phylum Chordata; class Mammalia; order Macroscelidea; family Macroscelididae; genus Elephantulus; species Elephantulus edwardii. The sequence goes on along the minus strand of NW_006399832.1, from coordinate 8,802,619 downwards.
ACTCATATTTTTCACATTCCCTGCTCTAATCACTACTGTCTGCTTGAGACTCTTCCTTTGTCTTTGTGTTCCCCAGTATGAGGGCTCAGCCTCTGGTGCCATCTTTGCTAGTCTGTGGCACGCTATTGAACATAGGGTTTTCAAAGGCTTGTTAATTCGCAAGTGGATGCCAATTCTTCAGTCAGTCTCATTTTGGATGCACAGCAGTAGAACAATATCTGATAGATATACCCAAAGAGCAGAAGAAAATTCTGTGCCTGGTTACACAGCAAACAGATTCAGCGTTGGTCCCGCCTCCACCCTCAGCACATAGGGTGTGATCCCATCCCCATATCCCATCATCCCCTCAGAACCCTCATCTCTATTTTTCTCCTCCTTCCCTCCAATGAACCCTGTATATCTCAGGCCTTTGACCACTTCTGTGTGCTCTTTATTCCCCTACTCCCCAGTTATGTTGTCATTCTGTGCAAGTCCAGGGAGGAGCAAAGGCCGCACTGGTTGGGGTGGAGGCTGGGGAGGGGTGGGCACATGGCAATCTCATCAGCCAGGGTCAGGCAGGACACAAGAAAGGCAGAGAGTCAATTAAAAGAAGCCCTCCCTTATAAAGGAGCTCTCATGACCTAGATGGTAAGGAATTATGCTGCCAACTCAAAGGCACATGGTTCAAATCCATGAGCAACTCCAAGGGAGAAAGATGGGCCACTTGGACCTAGGGGTCTTGTAACATTGCAACAAGAAAGAAGATCTAGTTGCCTGGCTCCTGCTTTGGTTCCTTGTGGACTTGAAGGAGACCACCCCGGCAATCTAGAAGATGGCACACATTGGGTCTTTTAGTCCTGAAGGAGACCTCTCCAGCAACCAGGCAAGTAGTCCAGTCACCTGCCTCCTATTCTGTGGCCTTGGGGTCATGAAGCAGACTCCCCAGCAGCTGGGAAAGTAGTCTCTCAACTTCCTCCAGCTTTAGGGTCTTTGGGCTCGGAAACATACCTCCCTGATATTAGGAATGCAGCTTAATCACCGCTTGCATCTTAGGGCCTTGTGCCCCGGAAGCCGACCTCCCTAGTCATCAGCAAGAGTGTCCTGCCTTCAACTTTGGGACCTAGTGACCGTGAAGCAGACCTCCCTGGCAGCCACAAGAATGGCCTCATGGCCTTCCTCTTGCTTTTGGGCCTTCTGAACCATAAGGAGACCTCCTTAGAAACCAAGATGACAGCCTAATCACTTGACAGAAGCTTTGGGGCCTGTGGCCCTGAAGCAGACCTCCCTGGCTATCTGGAAGGTGGCTCAGTTACTTGCTTCAATCTCAGGGCCTTGTGGTCTGAAAGCAGACATCCCTGGAAACTAGGGAGCTGAGCCATTCATCCGCCTCCAGCTTTGGGGCCTTGTGACCCTGAAACAGACATTCCCAGCAACCAAACAGCCCAATTGCTTGCATCTGGCTTTGGGGCCTTCTGGACATAAAGTAGACCTACTGACCACAAAGAAGACAGTTAGGGCCTGAGGCCTGAAGCCAACCTCCCCAGCAATTAGGGAGGCAGCCCAGTTACCTGCCTCAAAACAAACCTGGAAACCAGGAAGCTTCCTCATTAGCCTGCCTCTGGCTTTGGGGCCTTGAGGCCCTGAAGCAGACCTCCCTGGTAATCAGAAAAAGGGAACACTAACCTGCCTCTGGCTTTTGGGCTGTGAAGCCCTGAAGCACGCCTCCCTGGTAATCAGAAAGAGGGAATACTCACTTGCCTCCAGCATTGTGGCTTTGCAGAACTGAAGCTGACTTTGCTAGGAATATGAACCAGTCACCTGCCATGAACCTTAACGTCTTGTGGCCCTGATGCTGATCTTCCCAACAACTAGGAGATTGGCTCAGTTGCCTCCTTCTGGCATTGGGGTCTTCTGGATCTAAAGGAGACTTCCCTCATGACCAGGAAGACAGCCTAGTCACCTGCCATAAGCTTTGGGGCACGCAGCACTGAAGCAGACCTCCCCACAATCAAGAAGGCAGCCTGCCCTTCTCAAGCTCAGGGCTTTGCAGCCCTGAAGCTGACATTCCTAGAAACCAGGAAGCTGGCCCTTTCTCTTGCTTCCAGTTTGTAGGCCTCAAGGCAACCAGGAGAACAGCCGAGTCACTTGCCTCTGGCTTTAGGACCATGCAGCCTTGGCAACCAGGTACGACTCTTGATCACCAATCACCTTCTTCCTACTTTATTTTATTTTGACCTTTAAGCTGACCTCCCTAGAAACATGGAATAAGCCCTTAGTCACTGACTTCCAACTTTGGAGTCTTGTAGACCTGAAGCAAGGTTCCCTCACAAGCAAGAGAATGGCCCAGTTACCTACCTTTGCTTTTGGTGTCTTGTCTTCCTAAATTAAATTTTGCCCATAACCAGGAGGATGGCCCAGTTGCCTGCCTCCAGCACTGAAGTTGTATGTTCTTGAATCAGACTGCTCTGGCAATGAGGAAGATGGCACACTTACCTCTCAGGCCCTTTGGGTCCTTTCTGTCCTAAAGGAGCCCTCTCTGGCAGTGAGGATGATGGTCTAGTACTGTCTCTAGTTTTGGAGTTTTGCAGCCAGGAAGTAGATCTCTCTTGCAATCTGGAAGGTGGCCCTGTTTCCTCCCTCTGACTTTAGGACGTTCTGGCCCTGTAACAAACCTCCCTGGCAATCAGGAGCATGGCCTCCAGTTCACGGCCTTGTAAGCCTGAAGCAGATGTCCCTGGCAACCAGGAAGATAGCGCATAGTCCTGTCTTCATCTTTGGGGCAAATGACTCTGAAGTAGACCTTCCAAGAGACCAAGAGGACCACCCAGTAGCTTGCCTCTGGCTCTGGGGCCTTGCAACATGGGCGAAGATCTCCTCAGCAACCAAGAAGATATGTCATAGCCACCTGTTTCTGGCCTTGGGGCCTTGCTTCACTGAACAGCCTTCCCTTTTAATCAGGAAGATGGACTGGTCATCTAACTCTGGCTCTGGGGCCTTGCAGCCCTGAAGCAGACCTTGCCAACAACCAGGAAGATGGCACTTGCCTTCCTTGGTCTTTGGCACCTGCAACCTAGAAACAAAGCTCCCTGGCAACCAGAAGAACAGTCCAGTCACCTGCCTCCGGCTTTGCGACCTTGCAACCCTAAACTAACCTAGCTAGTATCCAGGTAAGTGGCCCAGTCACCTTCCTTCAGCTTTTTGACCTTGTAGTCCTGAAGTAGGCCTCCTCAGTGACCAAGAATGTTAGATAGAAAAAGAGCTGAGAGGATGAAACTGGTTTCAAGTAACAAACAGGCCTTTATTAAGTAGACCTGAGAGGGATGCCAGAGAAGATCAGAATGGTGTGCAGGCAGACAAAGGCATTTTATTTTTAAGGGGCTGTTAAGAAAATTGAGAGGGGCAGAGGTCTTGTTAGGATGTGATCAGGTCCAGGGCCTATCATGATTTGGCCATCTACTGACCTTGTCAGGATACAGTCAGGCCTTATCAGGCATAGTTAGTCCTCATCTTGGCATGGTCAGGTGTGATGCTAAGTACTTGGGGTGGACAAGGAACTGTGATATTCCTCCCAGGAATATAACTACTCTTCTGCTTCTGATTTTGGAGCTTAACAGTTCTGATGGAGACCTCTCTGGCAACCGGAAAGATGAACCAGTTGCCCGTCTTCAGCTTTAGGCTTTCCGACCTGAAACAGACACTTCAAACAACAAGGAGGACCATCCAGTTTCCTGCCTGTGATTTTGGGGGACCTTGTGACCCTGAAGCTGACCACCCTGACAACCAGGAAAGCCTGCCTTAGGTTTTGGGGCCTTGTGTCCCTGGTGTAACCTTTCCTTGTAATCAGAAACCCTACTGGGCACCTGCCTCAGGTTTTCAGACCTCAGAGGCAACCAAAAGGATGACCCATTTGCCTGCCTCTGGCTTTGGGACCTTGTGGTCTTGAAGTCAACCTCTCCAGCAACAGGGAGGACATCCCCGTCCACTCTCTTTAGGCTGGGGTCTCACAGAGGTGAAGCAGATCTCCCTGGCAACCAGGAAACTGGTCAATTCACCTACCTCCAGCTTTTGGTCATTGCAGCCTTAAGGCAGCCCTTCTCCAGCTACCATTAAGATGACCCAGTCACCTGCCTCCTTCCCTCGGGCCTTGCAGCCCTGAAATTGACTTTTCTGGCATCTGGGAAGATGACCCACTCACCTGCCCTAGGCTTTGGGGCCTTTAAGCCCTAGAGCAGAACTCTCCTATAACCAAGATGACATCATAGTTGGTCACAGTTGCCTGCTTCTGGCTTTGGCACCTTGTGGCTCTGAAGTTGACCTCCGTGACAATAAAAAAGATCTTATTATTTCATATTATTTGGAAGATGGCTAATCACTGCACAAGTCAGCTCCAGACAATAAACTATTTTTGAATAAAAATGAAAACTAGAAAATGGAGGGTAAAGTTTCTGAGAAGACAATGTGAAGGAAGAGAACAGTACTTTTGTTAGAAGTCCATGTCTTTCTTCAGCATCCTAGAATTCACTTTGAGAAATTTTGGTCAAAGCTACTTTGAAAAATCAAGATAATGTGTGTCAGTGCCTCATATTTACTCTGAAAGACTGTAACAGATAATCTGAAAACTAGAAAGTGTCTAGAGATAGTTGACACTCTTCAGGGACGCTGAAGAGCTGTAATTACCTAGAGGTGTTTCATGATTTTATAGATAGATATCTTAGTTCTATACTTTTAAAATGAAATCACCCTCAAAGTCATCCACATGCTTCATACTGAGGAACCTGGAAAAGTTAAAGCACAGAGACTTTGCTGGAAGTCTATAGCAGAAGAGGAAAGAGAAAAGCTCTAAGAAGTGCCTTGTTCCAGGAAGAAATTCAAAAAAGCCTATTTCTTATAATGATAATAAGTTTTTAAGTCAAAACAGTTTAGTGCAAGAAGACCATGTTGGTCCCAAATAGAAGGCTTTCTTCAGGAGGTTTATTTCAAGTGTTTCAAAAGGAAAGAATTCATTCTGACACAGAGCTTTTACAAATTAGAATTAAGCCAATTTGAAATCACATAATATGAAATCATTAATAAGGTCTTTCTTCAGACATCAAATATAGAATGTAAATTCTTGAAACAGCTTCTAAATTTATCAAGAATCTCAATTTCAAAGTGATGTATAAGGGATTTGTAAATTGGATTTATGGTATTACTCCAGTGGAGCCATTTTTAGCTGATAAGTAGAAATACCTGCCTGGTTTTGTCATGATTATGCTGGAATTAAAGGCATTTTGAATGAAAGTCTTCAGAAGTTCTTTCTTCATGAAATACTTTTGTCCTATATCTTAAAGGATCATGGAAATTCTTAACCTAGTGTATCTCAGTGTAGTAAATACATATGACAGATGCCCCACAGAGCTCGCATCCAAGGCTATCAGGGTACGGAGTTAATAGCAGTAGCTTGTTAAAAAGGTAAACCTTTGAAAAACTACAGAAACCCACATCAAATTTTTTTAAGTTAAAATTACTGTAAATTATTTTGCCAGCCTTTTCCTATAAAACTCAGACCTTCTCTTTGAAATGCTCCATCAGCAGATGAGAGGTCTATTCATCTTTCTTTCATAAACCACACCCATTATACATATCATACATTATTTCTAACTCTTAATTTATTTGAAGGAAATAAAAAAAAAAATGTTAAAGCCACCTGCTGGGCAAACTGAGTGCCGACTTCATGCAGATTTTTGTAATTTCTTTTCCACCTTTATCATTTCCCAGCAAGACCTTTAGTGAGTCTCCAAAATATGAAACCAAATTTTCACAGATTTATCTCTGGCTTTTTAAACCCATATTTCAGGTTTATGCATTATTTGAAATGGTTAATTAATAGTAATGACAAGTTGAATGAAACTGCGATGGGAGCTCCAGGCTGAATAAGCACGTGTGGTTGTAGGGGGCGGTCTTCCTCCCACCAGCATACAGTGCACTTTGGTTTTCTGTAATATGAGGTACTCTCTCAGCCTTGTGTCTCAAGGGTCAATTAGAGCTACTCTATATGCCCCCCCCCAATTGTTTTGCAAGCCCAGGCCCCTCAAATACTTTTTCTGCTGGTGATGGTAAGACCACACTTGTCTTTCTCGGTGCTTCCTAGGATTCATGACACACTAGATGAATGAGAGCTTTGCCCACAGACTGGGCATCAGTACAATATTGTGGTGTGACTGTTCACACAGCATATAAAAATGTTAGTCAGTATTCTATGCTGATAAAGCAGTATGGTGCTATAACACAGAAACTTACCCACTGTCCTTGAATAGATTCCAACTCACACCCACCCTCTATTGGGTTTCCAAGGCTGTAAATATTGACAAAAAGAGACTGTCCATCTTTGCTACTTGGAATGGCTGGTTGAATTGTGGATTTTTATTTTTTGTTGTTGTTAGCAGACTTAAAATACAATGCCCTACACGACCAGGGCTCCTGAACATGTCAGAATGCGCTCTTGAAACACAGATGTCACATCCAGATAATGCAGTCGGCGAACAGCAGTGTTTTTGGCATATAAAGTTATGTCTTAGAGTGACTTGGTAGGGAGGTGTAAAGAGAAATAAGGGGATGTCCCCTTAAAATGCTTCCCTCTGCCCAGGAGAAATCATATATTGGACAGCTGACCCTCACCATCATTTTAATACATTTACCTTTCTGAGAGTAAGACAGACCTTAGATTCATAGGCACTGAATGAATGAATTGCCGTATATTTGTTGAAATCTGTATTCTTTAAACAATAGATAATAACTTGCAAACTATTACATGACAAAGTATATCACTTCTAGGGAAGTGATAGAGAAGGGTTTTCAATTTATAAAATGTTTAGTGTGAAAACTGAGGTAAAGAGAAATCTAAAAGTTACAATAGCTTAGAAATTTATTATTACCAATATATAAAATGGAATAAGAAGGAATTGTGTATGGTAAAAAGAGGCCAGAAATAAATTTACGTTTCAGAGGAAGAATAACAGACTTTGAGAAAAGAGCAATCACATGGACAATGGATCTGAACGATTTAAACTAGAAAACCAGGGGTTTCTGGAAAGTGAAGGAAATCTGTAATATAGCACAAGAAATAATAAAGTCTATAGATCCAGTGAATCTGCGCTACATTGTGACAGAAATAGCTTCCAGGTTACAGTTTGTTTTTGTTATGTGCTGTTGAGTTGACCATGACCTATAGCGACCCTATGAACAATGGCTCTGAACCCTGCCCTGTACTGAGCCTATCTCACCACATCTGCCACACCTGACCCCATTGCCACAATCACTGTGTCAATCCATCTCATCTAAGGTCTTCCTCTTCTGCTCTGACCCTATACTCTTCCAAGCATGATGTCCTCCTCCAAGGACTAGTCCAAAGTATGTGAGATGGAGCTTCAAAATCCTTTACTCCAACAGTCACAGAATTGTACTGTTTTAGGATTCCAGATCCATTTTCCGTGTTTTTCCCTTGCCATCTTTATCACACCCTCTTCAGATTACAGTGTTAGTTGTAGATTGTCCCAAGAGAGGTAGCACTTTACATTGGGTTTGTACTCATACATCTCATGTTACAGAGAAACTACCTCCCTACTGCTTAGATATTTGCCCATCTAGAGGGGAAAGGTTTTTCCTATAGGTAACTTTGACACCAAATAATTAAAAGCTCATGACACCTAGTGGGGTCCTGTCTTTGTCTCTGACTGAAATGCTTCTAAATATGTTTTCCCATAAGGTACTTCTCCAGTGGCCCACTGGTTATTAGATAATGTCATACTGGAGATGTTCATAAACCTGTATTGTCTCACTTGCCTTCACTAGGCCCTAAATAAATAATCCCTGCTTTCTACCTTGGACTTAAAAAACCAAACCAGTTGTCAAATATCAGAGTTAAACTGTGCTCCATAGAGTTGCCAATGGCTGAATCTTTTTAGAGTAGATCACCAGGTCTTTCTTCTGGAGAGATTTTGGGACACAGTCAAGTATACTTACACGTCCCACGGACACCACCTGAGTGTTATCATTAGGTGTTGGCCACTTGGATTCAACTCACTGACACACGATGAACAACTAAACAAAACTTTGACAATTTTGTGCCCTCTTCCAAATCACTGCTATCCTTGATCGTTGTTGTAGTCATTATGTAAATTCATCTTGCTGAGGGTCTTCCTCTGTTTGCTAACCCCTGTTCCGGAGGCTGAACTTGAGGAGGAGGAATGTGGCATCAGGATTTGAGGAAGATTCAAAAACAACATGCATTATGCAGATGACACAACCCTGCTTGCTGAAATTGAGAAGGGCCTCAAGCATTTGCTATAGAAGATCAAGGACTGTAGTCTGCAATATGGATTAAAGCTCAGCATCGAAGAAGACAAAGATTCTCACTGCTGGGTCAACTGGCAGCAGCATGTTGGATGGAGAAGAGACTGAGATTGTTAACAATGACAGCTTGCTCAGCTCCACAATCAATGTTTTTGGCACCAGCAGTCAGGAAATCAAAAGACGAATTGCACTGGGGAAGTCTGTTGTCAAGGACTTCTCCAGAGTGCTGAGGAGCAATGATGTCTGTCTAGAGACAAAGGTACACCTGATCCAGGCCATGGTCTTTGTAATTACATTCTGTGCATTAGAGAGCTGTACAATGACTAAGGATGACAGAAGAATTGATACTTTGAATTGTGGTGCTGGAGAATAGTCTTGAACATACCATGGACTGCCAAGAGAGGAAACAGTTCTGTGTTGGAGATGGTGAAGTCAAGTTTCTCCTTGAAGGCTAGGATTTTGAAGCTCCATCTCACAGTCTTTGGGCTCATGGTCCAGGAGAAAGACATCATGCTTGGAATGATGGAGGGACAGCACAGGAGATGAAGACCTCAGATGAGATGGATTGACATGATAACTGAGGCAATGGGATTAGAGGTATCAGAGTCCATGAGACTGGCTCAGGATAGGGCAGGGTTCAGAACCATTGTACATAGGTCACTATGAGTGGCAGGTGACTTGATGGCACATAACAGCAATGACAAATTACTCAATTACAATTAACAACAACAAACATTACCAAGTATAACTCCTGATAATATGTCCAAAGTATGTAAAACACAATCTCGCCATCCTCAATTCTAAGGAGTACTCTGAGCGTACTTATAAGAAAGGTTTATTTGAGTTTCGGGGGTTTTTTGTTTGGGTTTTTTTTTGACAGTCCATTTAACATTCTTCATTAACACCTCAATTTAAAGGTATTAATTCTTGTTCAGTCTTCCTTAGTCATTGTCCAATATTCACATGCATATGAAACAGTTTAAAATACCTATTTGGATAAGGTGTATCTTAATCTTCAAAGTAATGCAAACTTTTAAAGAGGTTCCAGGCACCAGATCTGCCCAGCACAATATATCACTTGATTTCTTGACTACTGCTTCTGTGAGTGTTGACCATGGATCCAAGTAGAATGAAAATGTTAATAACATCAATCTTTTTATTCATCTGACATGATGTTGCCTAATGATGTAGTGATGAGGATTTTTGTTTTCTTGACGTTGAGGTGTAATCTAAAATGAAGGATACAGTCTTTAAGCTTCCTCAGTAAGTGCTGCAAGTAGTCTTTTTCTGCAAGAAGGTTAGGTCACCTGTATATAGTCGATGATTGATAAAGTTTCTTCCAATTCTAATGTCACATTCTTCTTCATATAGTCCAGTTTCTCAGATTATTTGCTTAGCATACAGATTTAGTGGATATGGGGGAAAGATCCAACTTGAGAAACATCTTCTTTACTTCTAAACCTTGCAGTGTCCCCTTGCTCTATTTGAATTGCTAGTACCTAGCCTATTTATAGATCCCGCATTAACACAATGAAATGTTCTGAAATTCCCATTCTTCTCACTGTGGTACTTAATTTTCTATGGCCCACACAATAGAATACCTTTGCATAGTCAGTAGAACACAAACAAACATCTTTCTGGTATTAATTTCTAGTCAAAATCCACCTGACATCAGCCATGATATCCCTCATTTTATGGCCTCTTTTAATCCAGTTTGAGTCTTTGACTGCTCTCTCCTGATGCACTACACCAGCAATGTTTAAAGTCTCTTTAGCAAGATTTTACATGTGTGTGATATGAATGTTATTGTCTGATTAGACCCCAATCTCAGATTTTTTTGGAATGGGAACAAATATTAACATCTTCCATTTAGGTGAGTAGGTACTATTTTGTAATTCTTTATAAATGAATATGTCCAGTGTTACTTCTGTTTGTTGAAACACATCAATTGGTAATATGTCAATTCCTGAAGCCTTATTTTTAATCAGTGCCTTCAGCACAGAATGAATTTCTCAATTTTGTATCATTGACTCTTAATCATATGCTCCCCTAAAATGGTACAGAGTCAAGCAATTGTCTTTTTTTTTTAGGGGAAACAAATGAATACAAATGAGTAAGTCAGTTTTAAATAGATTTAACAAAGTCTTGAACAAGTTGGCAATGAGTCGTGGTGAAAATATCGTCCATCAAAGTGTCTACATTGGATCCGAAGTGCTGGCCTTTTATACTCCCGCCTTTCTCAGTCATTAGATGTGTACAATTGTCTTTGATCAGTGATTTTGTGTACTACTTCCATTTCTTTGGATAAAATGACCACTATCTTCCTATACAATTTACAGCCTAATTCAATGAAGGATCAGGTATGAGTCAGTTCCAACTCAGTGGCTGTGGAGGGGGGAGGTGAGAGAGAGAATGGAAGGGAGGGGACAACATAGGAAGAGAGGGGAGAAAGAAAAAGAATCATTCAATATTATGCACACAGAATCCTTTAGTATTGCAACTTTTGGCTTGAATTTTTTCTTGAGCTCTTTTAGTTTGAGCCTGTTCTTTACTTTTTGGTTTTCTAACTGAAGATCTTTTAAAAATTTCATTGAAATAGTTTTCTGTCTTCGCGAGTCACTCTGAAATCATCTGCTCTGCTCTGCTCTTACATCATTCTTCCTTTAACATTATCTTCTCTATGTTCAAGAACAAGTATTAGAATCTCTTCTGACATCCATTTTGGTTTCGCTACCCCCACATCTTGCCTTTCTTTTTAATGGCCTTTTGCTTTCTTTGAGTATCAAGTCCTTGATGTCATACCACAACTTCTCTGGTTTTCAGCCATTAGCGTTAACCTGTGAATTCTTCATTAAATGACTCAGATAACAGCTTAACTTCTCTCTACAGGAGCTAATATCTTGTTGTGTGGTGCCACTGAACTGATAGTTGCTTCAAGTGATAGAGTTGAACTGGTTTCCTCATATCAGGCTCTACTGTTCCCTTGTTGCAGTAAATTTCTTCTGTCAGGATTTCTGATCTGGGGCAGCTTTCAATCTCCACCTTTACAGGCGTTTCTTAACATTAGTTTTAAATGCCATAAATATTGTATACTGTCCTCTGCCTCTACCTTAATGGAAAACATATATAGCTATCTATTTCCATAAAGATTGCCTATAAAAGTTAAATCCATTGCCATCAAGTCTATTTTGATTCACAGCAATTTGATAGCACATCTTGTAAACCCTGAGACATGTCTTGTCTGATATGGTCATTATCTGTAAGAATCAACTCAATGACAATACATTTTTTGTTTTACTCTTTATTTGGTTGCCAATTTGGGGATGGAATCCATCTGGGAAATATGTGTGGAGCAGCTGGATTCTACAAAGATGTGTTTTCTGGTTTTGGTTGAGTCTTGGGTGTGGAATGTTTGCTTGCAATTGGATGTGAATTGATTTGATTTGGCCTGTACTTAAAAAGGTATTCACTCTACAGCCCTCATTGCATACTCCTACGATAAAAATAATGCCCTAAAATATAATACTTTTAGACTATTCTCTCCTAGGGGGTGG
>NW_006399832.1:8786702-8790420 GCF_000299155.1 Elephantulus edwardii | reverse complement strand
CATTGTTTGGTGGAGTTCCCAGATTAAAACAGGCTTGGAAGCAGGAGTGGCATCCACTTCAGAAATAGCTTGTCTCTGGAAACTATATGAACGTAGAGAAACAATGAAAGTTATACAAGTGTTCAGGTCTTTCATTCATAGGGTCTCTATGAGTTCTCTATGACTCAGCAGTATTTAACAACAACAACAACAAACAATTTTTTAACCTCTAGAGGGTGCTCTGGTGGTTTACTGGCTAGAAGCTTCACTGCACATGGTTCGAAGCCACCAGCTGCCCCACGGAAGAAGGATGAGGAATCTCCTCCCATGTGATTAACTTCCTCTGAAAACCCAGCAGAGTATCAGCTATGACTAAGTTCTGACTCTACAGTACATAACAACAACAACAACTATGGGGGTGGGGAATCTCCAGATCTTTGTCTTTCAGAGCCGCCAAGAAGTTCAAACTGCCCACATTTTTGCTAGCAGTCCAGTACTTAGCTGGACTTCTTTGGGTTAACCTAGTGCACACTACTTTTATGGAGCTCTGATTGCTAATAGGTAAGAAGCTGAGCTGCCACTCAAAGCCACGTGGCTTGAATCCACCAGCTGCTCCAGAGGAGCAATTTATAGTCTCTGAAAACCTACTGAAAGGTCAGCTACAAGTTAGTTCCAACTGAATGGCAGTGAGTTGGGGTTATTTTTGTTTGTTTTCTTCCTGTCTTTCCAGCCTAGCTTCCAGGACTCTGGTTAGCCCCCCTCCTCTTAAGTATGGTTTTGCTGGTGATTTGGTAACTGGAAATTCACATCTTACCAAAGACATCCCTTTTGCATAGCTCTTCCTCAGTGTCACTGCCACACTGGCAGCCAGCCAGAGAGTCCCTTCCTTGGACTCAGCCCGCTATACTCGGATCTTTTTCAGATCTGTCTTATTATGCAGTTTTCTTTTTTTGTCCTCTTGAAAACAGGCACTGAGGCTGCCCCTTACTTTCCAACAGGCATATCAACAGACACCTCTTCCCAACAAAAGCAGGAATTCTCTCCTAACAGCTATTTCAGAGGTAAAATTGAAAATATTCTTCATCCCTTCTTATAGATTTCTATCAGCTCGTGCCTCTGACTCATACTGCTTATTCAACTCCAGCTTTTCCCTTAGAGTCCAATTAACTGGTACCTTTGTATCGAGTTCTACTTCTACCTCTACTGTAGTCATGTCTTTCTTTTTGGACTTCTGACTTTTGGCAGTTTTCAGCATTCCTCCGCCTTTAAAACGTTATCTTAACTGCAATCCTAATTATTCTTTTAAGAAACTCTAACTTATTGCCTTCAAAACTGAATTGACTCATAGCTGACCCTCCATTCCATTTCTGAGGCTATAAATCTCACAGGAGGAAAATGTCCTTCTCTCGCCTATAGATTGGTCGGCAAGTTAATACCATGGTCTTTGGTTTAGCAACTGAACTCTTTCTGAATTACTCTCTGTGAATTGTCATATATGTGCTAGAACAGTGAAAACATTCATTCCAGTGTGTGTGTGTGTGCGTGTGTGTGTGTTTCTGTGCGTCCAAAGTGCCATCAAAGTGACTTAATTTCAGGGACTCTATCTAGGTACAACAGAAGGAAACATTTCTAAATCCTGCACTATAGTCACAGTTTCTACGATATATTAATCTGTTTTTGTGGTTACCAAGGGGTTCAACTAGCATTCAGCAAAGCAACTCTCCCAGGGTATTTTTCCTGCAGCAAAAGAAATAGATTTCTTTTGTAATAATTAGCTTCCTCCCACTGTTTTTACTCCTCTGCTGGCCACTATCATTATCTTACAGGTTACCACTAGTGTTCTCCACTTGCAATCTCCTGCCATAATCTTGCATTCTGGAATTCACCCAGTTATCTTGTTAATCATCACCCTTAAGTATGTTTGTGGAACTGTAATGTCTCGCTTATAGTTGTGATAATAGAAAAATTCTAGACTTGGGCAAACTAAGAGAGTAAAGTCCTGGCAGTCTACTTCCAAAAATTGTTGTTGTTGTTATGTGTCATTGAATCACCTGCAACTCAGTGATATTATGTACAACAGCCCTAAACCTTGCTCTATCCTGTGTCAATCTTACTGTCTCTGATACATCCACTCCCATTACCTTAGTCATTGAATCAAGCTATCTCATTGAGAGTCTTCCTCTCCTACACTTTCCCTCCACCCTCCCAAGCATCATGTCCGTCTCGAAGGACTGTTCACTCCTTGAAACATGTCCAAAGTATGTCAGATGAAGCTTCAGAATCTGCCTCCAAGGAGCAGCCTAATCTCACCCTCTCTAGGATGAACCTGTTTTCCTAGCAGTCCATGGTATATTCAATACTCTTCTCCAGCACCACAGCTCAAAGGCATCAATTCTCCTTCTGTCATCCCTAGTCATTGTCCAGCTTTCTGATACATAGCAAGTAATTTCAAAGACTATGGCCTGGATCAGGTACACCTTAGTCTCCAGACTGACATCATTGCTATTCAGTAATTTGGAGAGGTTCCTGAAAGCAGACTTTCTCAATGCAATTCATCTTTTAATCTTCCAAAAATTAGCCATTAAAAATTCTATGGCTCACAACAGAATATTTTCTAATACAGCATTTTTGAAGAAGAACTCCTAGGTTGAAATTCACTCAAAATAGAAAGCAACTACATCACTGGGCTCAAGAATATTAATGTTCAGAGAGATGCCACTAAGATTAGGCAATGTTTTGTTATGTTGTAGAGGAGTCACCATTGGTCCAAGCTAACTTGACAGCAACAGACAAGATTGTTAACACCTTCAGTTTGCTTGGCTCCACAATCAACACTCTTGTTACCAGCAGCCAGGGAATTAAAAGATGAATTGGGTCAGCTCTGAGTCAGTTCCTACTTGACAGCAGTGTGTGAGTGTTCCAAAAATGGTGCCACTCTGGAGGCCACTACAGTAGATAAAGATTATACTACCAACACAAAAGAAGTTGGTTCGAATCCACTAGTTGCTTCATGGGAGAAAGATGGGTAATCTACTCTCACAAAAATGGATGCCTGGAATGCAAAAGTTGGGAACTAGAAAGAAGGATCACTAGTCAGAAAATATGGGCTTGGTGACAGAAATGAGGCTGAGGATAAAATGATAGAATTATGCACAATCAATGATTTATTCATTGCAAATACATTTTATAAGAAACATAAATGCAGGCTATACACATCTATTTTACCTGATTGTATGCACAGGAATCAAATTGATTACATCTGCAGAAGAAGTCATTGGAGTATTTCAGTATCAGCAGTAAAAATTAGGCCAGATGGTGACCACGGAACAGACCATCAACTACTCATATGTAAGTTAAAATAAAAGCTAAAGAAGGTCAAATCCACAGGAATCAAAATTTCATCTTGAGTCTATCCCACTTTAATTTAAAAAGCAATTCATAAACAGATTTGAGGCCTTGAACACTAATGAACAATGACCAGATAAGCTGTTGGAGGATATAAAAAATACCATCCATGAAGAATGCAAAAGATCATTACAAAGATGGAAGAAGAGAGGAAACCAAGAGATGTCAGAAGAGACTGAAGCCACTACAGCACCAAGAAGCCAAAGCAAAGGTAAGAAATTAAGAAAGAAAGGCGCTAAATATAAGATTTCAAAGGGCTTCTGCGGAAGACAAAACAAAGTATTATAATCAAATGTATAAGGAGCTAGGGTTGGAAAATCAAAAGGGCCAAACT
>NW_006399832.1:8771585-8785612 GCF_000299155.1 Elephantulus edwardii | reverse complement strand
CACGGCACTAGAGACATTATTACCAACGTTTAACAGATCTTGGCAGAAAACAAAGAGTACAGGAGGAATGTCTATGTTTCATTGACTATGCAAAGGCATATAACTGTGTGGATCACAACAAATTGTGGCTAACCATGAGGAGAAAGGGAATTCCGGAACACTTGATTGTGTTCCTGCAAAATTTATACTTGGAAACTTGGTCTTGGTCCTGGAAGGGACGTTCCTTAGTGGCCTCAGTGAGGAAACTGAAATAAGGGTGAACTTGGGAATTAGGGGGAGAGCCCCCATATATGGCCCCACATGCCCCACACCATTGCAGTTTGGCTTTATTTACAGGGCGAATGAATGCTAATTTTCAGCGTCATCCAGTCGTGGGCTGAGAACTTTCTGTCTAACCACTGCTTTCCTTCCCTGTCCAGCCTGTTGACCATGCCTGCAGGTGTACCCTGGCCCACCTATCTGAAAATGTTTGCGGTCAGCCTTCTGACCATGTGTGTGGTAGCTGAAGTGATGCATCAGTACTACTGACCCAACCTGACAAATACCTTAAAATCCACCAAAGCCTGGTGTACTCAAAACAGTCTTTTTGGGACACAACATAAACCTCAGATTTTAGCAGTAAAAACCCTAACATACAACAACTTCCCAAGTATTCTGTGAATAATATTGTAAATCTTAAACATATCTTTTTAAAAATTTATTGAAAGTCAAACTACTTGCTTGTCCTTAGGCATCTAATATAATGCTAACTGTGAGAGGAGGTATTCAACAGATAAGAACGTCATTGAGTATTAAAGATGGTTTGGTCAACGTATCTTGAGAACTGCCAAAACTTTTTCATCCGCTTTTTGAATGTGGTTTTGAAGATGTGTGCTTATTTTTAGTACCATGTGAGAGAAAGTTTTTGGAATGTCTTCTGCCATTATAATGTTGGTTTATTTCTCTGAATAAGCTTTGATTTGTGGTATCCACTTCCTAAATAACTTGCCTCTGGGAACCCTATGAACTTCGATAAATGTCGATAGTTATAGAGAGTCTTCCAGCCTTTTGTTCATAGGATTACTATGAGTCATGCTCAACTCAAAGGCAATCAACAACAACAACAATAATGGCAAATGGGTGTCATAAATTAACTATAATAAAAGTCACGTTGATAGTGTTTTTTGGTGTAATTATTTCTAAGAATCACAGAAAGTACTATAATTAGTTAAGTACAATAAGTTGAACTTTAGTGTTTGAATTCCTTTTGGAATTGTATATGTAAAGTTATAAAGAACTTTGGGCTATCATGAATTCTGTACTCCTAGTATTTGGAAAGTATGTTGATTGTGGATCCAAGTAAGATGAAATTGCTGTTAATCTTTTCTCCATATAACTTAATGTTGCCTATTGATCCAGTGGTAAGAATTTTTGTTTTCTTGGCATTGAAATGCATTAAGGCTGTATTCTCTGCTCTTCTGCAAAAAAAAAAAAAAAAAAAAAAGAATCTATACTACCTGGACATGGAAGCAGTCCTCAGAACACAGCAAGGAAACACTTCATGGTTCAAAATCAGGAAAGTAGTGCTTCAGGGATGTATCCTGTCTCCATACCTTTTCAATCTATATGCAGGAAAGATGGTTCTGGATGCTGGGCTTTATGAGGTGGACTATGGCATATAAGAGTTGGAGGAAGACTCATCAACACCATGTGTTATACAGATGACACAACCTTGCTTGCTGAAACTGAGGAGGTCCTTAAGCCCTTGCTGCAGAACGTCAAGTAATGATGTCATTCTAGATACTAAGGTGTGCCTGATGCAGGTCACGATCTTCACAACCACTATGTTATGCATCAGAGATCTGAACAATGACTAAGAATGACAGAAGAATTAATGCCTTTTGGTTATGGTGTTGGAGAATAGTCTTGAACATACCAAGGACTCTGAAGAAAACAAACAGGTCTGTCTTGGAGAGGGTGAAACCCAGTTTTTCCTTGGAGGCTAGGGGTTTGAAGCTTCATCTCACATACTTTGGGCCCATGGTCAGGAGGGACTGGTCTTTGGAGAAGGACATCTTGCTTAGAAGGGTGTAGGGACAGCACAGAAGAGGAAGTCCTTGGATGTGATGGATTGATACAGTGACTGGAGTAAAGGGATTAGGTGTGTCAGAGTCAGAGTGGTTTAGGACAGGGCAGGCTTCAGAGCTGTAGTACATAGGATTGTTATGAGTTGCAGGCAACTCCATGGCACATAACAAGAAGTTCTTTTGCTCTGCTTGCACGACAGTCACCTGGTCTTGATATAGGTTTCATTTGAGCACAATTAAGTGCTCTGGGGTTTCCATTCTTCTCAATGTTAGCCATAACTTGTTATGATTCACACAACCAAATGTCTTTCCATAGTTAATAGATCATCATTTCTTAGATTTTTGCACTTCAGGACAATTCATTTGCTAAGATAAGCATAGAAAAGACCTACACTTTCTCTTAAAGAGACCACATTTTCCTCAGTAGTAACATCCCACTGTTCCCACAGCAGTTACACTTTGTTATTCTATCAATGAGACACTGGACTGACCTTGCTTTTGCTTCCTTGAATCTCCACTGGGAAACTTCCAGCTATACAAGCTCTTTCTGAATTTGGCCTTTTGGCCTTTTTAGTCAGAGACTTTCTGCTGAATTTTAGACTCTTAACCGGCTTAGTACTGACTTGTGTCATGACATAGGATTACCATTTACGAGTATGTTCTCTGGTTATTCCCATGTCAACCTTTTTTTTGTACCTGTTTATTATATTTCATAACCTTCTCAATGATGTATACTGTAGGTGAAAAGATTGTGTAGGGAACCCTGGTGAGTGGTTTAATATTCCATATAGTTGGTATGATACTAGAAGATACCTCTGAATCCTTTTCAGATGTTTAGTTCTTTGCTACTTCCTCTGCTACTATGAAGTTCCCTTAGAATCTGCTTATAATTTCTTTAAAGATGTTGAGGCTGCTTCTGTTTTACTTTGCAGGGGGAAATCCTTAGTGCTGCAAGATCAACTGTGAGTTGTGGCTATGGGAGAGACTGCATGCCACGAAGTAAATCTATTTCTAAGTAGATAGGCAGGTCAACTTGTCAGCCCTCTGCTGCACAATCCAACACTGCACAAGGACATGTCAGAGGATCTTAGGAAGGCATATAAATATCCTTTATTTACCTTAGCTTTTATCTGGGAAAATCACAAATCTACCTAAGTCTCAAGAATAGTACAATGAACACTCACATAATTTTTTCTAAATTTCACATTATTAACAGGCCATCACAATTGTAGCCCCTCTCTCTAGGGGTATATTTGTGTGTGTGTGTGTGTGTGTGTGTGTGTGTGTGTGTGTGTGTGTCCTAAACATTATTTTGCTATGCTTCACCCCTAAATCTGTAATTTTTTTCTTCCATAGCCATAATTACCAAAAAAAATCTTATTTGCTGAAAATAAGGTCCTAAAAGGCTAGCAGTAGAATAATAGCAAATACAACAGCTGCAACTCGACAGCACTTAAGAACAGTAATATCAACACAGAGAGAGAGATCAGCTGGCCCAGTGGACAGAAAGCGATGCTACCAAGCCAAAGGTGGGTGACTTTTAATCCACCGCCCTCGGGCCTGTCTTTCATTGTTTTTGTTCAGCCATTCCTCTAGGTCATATAGCCCTGGTGTACAAGTTGCTGTACAGCGGTAACTTGTGGTTGCTGTGAGGCTGAACACTGTGACACTGATGTGTCTAATGCATTTATGGTTGGCTACCCAATGCTGACAGAGAGTGGGGTGGAGCTCTCCACTTGAAACAAGCTTGGAAGGAGCTTGCCTCCAGAAACCCTATGAACCTGGAGAGAGGATGAAAGGCACCCAAGCGTCGAGGACTCTCCTTCACAGGGTTGCTATGAGTCACCTGCGACTTGACGGCACTTAACAACAACAACAACAGCAGCCTTCAATATAGAATACATCTCAACATTAAGGAAAAAAGGTCCTTACCACTGAGTAAACAGGCAACATCATGATAGACGCAGAAAGGATTGATTTTTCTGGACCAATAGACAACATCATGATAGAGAAAAGCTTGAAACTCTCAATAACTTTATCTTACATGGGTACACAACCAACACACTTGGTACCAGCAGAAGATGTATTGCATTTTCTGTGGAAGTCTGCAGGGTCCTCCCCAAATTAGTGATCAGCAAAGATGTTAGTTTGAGGACTAAGGGGTACCTGATTGAGGTCTTGATCTTTTCAATCACTTGCTATGCTGCTGAGAGCTGGACAATGAATAAGGATGGAGGAAGAAATATTGATGCCTTTGAATTGTGGTGTTGAAGATTACTGAATATGACATGGACTGCCAAAACAACAAATGCTTTTTGGAGAAGGTGCAGCTAAAGTGCTCCTTAGACGTAAGAATGGCAAAGCTTTTTCTCACATACTTTGGGCAAGTTGCTAAGATAGGCTATTCCTTGGAGAAGGACATCATGCTTTGTAAGGTGAGGGGATGATGGAGGAGAAGAAGGCCCTTAACTAAGAGGACTGATATAGTGACTGCTTGAGAGTGTCAGAGATTGTAAGGTTGGCGCAGGATAGCATAGGATTCATAGCTCTTGTTCTTAGTGTCACTATAAATAATTCTCAAGTAGACTGCACCTAACAACAACCTTTCAACTCAAGAGCACCTAACAGCAATAACAACAAGGAATTTAACTAGGGATTCTACTGGCATAATTAGAGTGCACTGACAAACCAAAAGTGGTGCCTCTCCAGCAATTCAGGTCCACCAGCAGCTCCATGGAAGAAAGATGGGCAATCTAATCCCATATGACTTGTTGTTGTTGTTGTGTACCATGGAGTCATAACCAACCCATAGCTGACCCTCCGGCAGGTTTTCAGGGGCAGCTATCATATGGGAGGAGATTGTCCATCCTTCTCCTGTGGACCAGCTGGTGCCTTTGGCATTGCAACATAGCTTCTTACCACTAAGCTACCACTGGAAGCTCAGCTATGAGTTAGTTATGACCCTATGGCAATGAGTTTTTTAGTTTGGAGAATTTGATATTGAAAAGATAACATTTTGTTGTGAAGTCAAATCAACTACAATTTATAGGAACCTTAAGAACAACAGATCTGACCCTTGCCCTATTCATGGGAATTCTCTTGATTTCTGCCATGCTAGAGCCCTTTGTTACAATCACTGTATGGATCCATCTTCTTGAAAGTCCTTCTCTTTCCCACCCTTTACATTTTCCAGCATAATACCATTTTTTCCAAAGACTGATTCCTCCTGAAAACATGCTCAGACTATGTGTTTCACCATCCTTCCTTGTAAGCAGCATCCTGTTTGTACTTTTTCCAAGACAGATTTATTTGTTCTCTTGCAATCCATAGGATATCCAATACTCTTTGCCAACACCAGGATTCAAGAGCATTGATTCTTCTTCTGTCTTCCTTATTCATTGTCCAATTTGCAAAGGCATACAAAGTGACTGAAAATTTCATCGCTTGGACCAGGTCTTTAAACTGGTATCTTCACTCTAACACTTTAGAGAGGTCTCTGAAAGCAGATTTTTCTTGACTGTTACTACCGTAGGTGCTGTTTGTAGATCCATGTAAATGAAATAATTGACCACTTCAGTGTTTTCTCCACCTATAATAACGCTGCCTATTGGTCCAGTGGTGAGAATTTTTATTTTCTTGATATTGAAATTAAACAAAGTTGTGTCAGCTGCACTTCTTGAATTAATAGCAAGTAATTGAAAAGACCGTGCCCTAGATCAGATTGAATAGTAATGGAGAACAACTCCAACTATAATTCACACCTTTCCTGATTTTCGCCACACAATATTCCTTAATATTGTTCAAATAACTTTGTGTTGGTCTATATATTGTTTTCACATAAGCATAAAGTGTTCAGGAATTTCCATTCTTCTCAATGTCATGCATAATTTGTTGTCATTCACAAAGTCAAGTACATTTTTTCATTGTTGTTGTTGTTCTGTGCCTTCAAGTGTGACTCATAGTGTCCCTATGCACAACAGCCCTAAATCCTGCTCTATCCTGTGCCAACCTTATTGTTTCTAACACACCTACCCCCATTACCACAGTCTCTGAATCAATCTATCTCATCAAGGGTCTTCCCTCTGGTGCTGTCCCTCCATTCTCCCAAGCATGACACCACTCTTTAAGGACAAATGTATTTACATAGTCAGTAAAATATAAATAAAGAGCTTTATGGTATTCTTTGCGTTCAACCAGATCTATCTGATATCAACAATGCTATCCCTAATACTAAAGTTTCTTCTGAATTCAGCTTTAATTTCTGGAAGTTGCTTGTAAATATGCTGTTCTTATGCTTGTTATGTGCCCCCAAGTTGCCTGCAACTCTATGCATAACAGCTGTGAAGCCTGCCCTGTCCTGAACCAGTCTCACTGACACTGACACATCTACCCCATTGCCTCAGTTAATGTTGATCTTCATGTTAATGTTAATCTTGATGTTGAACTGCAAGCCATATTGAAGTGAATGTCAATTCATCTCATCTGGAGTCTTCCTCTCCTGTGCTGTCCCTCCACCCTTCTGAGCATGAAGCCCTTTTCCAAAGATCAGTCCCTCCTGGCCACGTGTCCTTAGAATGTTAGACAGAGTGTCAAAATCTGAGCCTCCAAGGAGAAACTTGACTTCATCCTCTCCAACACAGAACTATTTGTTTTCTTGGCAGTCCATGGTATGTCCAAGACTCTTGTCCAGCACCACAACTCAAAGGCATGGATTCTTCTTCTGTCATTCTTAGTCATTGTCCAACTCTCTGACGCATAGCAAGTAATTGCAAAGACCATGGCCTGTATCAGGCACACATTAGTCTCCAGACTGACATTGGTGCTTCTCAGTACTCTGGAGAGGTTCCTGACTACATATTTTCCCAATGCAATTAATCTTTTGATTTCCTGACTGCTTGTGCAAGAGTGTTGATTGTGGAGCTGAGCAAGCTAGAATGTTAACAACCTCAATCTCTTCTCCATCCATCATGATGCTGTCAATTGGCCAAGTAGTGAGAATCTTTGTCTTCTTGATATTGAGCTGCAAGCCATATTGAAGACTATAGTCCTTGACTTTCTGCAGCAAGAACTTCAGGTTCTTCTCAGTTTCAGCAAGCAAGGTTGTATCATCTGCAAAACACAGGATGTTGACAGTTCTTCCTCCAATTCTGATGCCACATTCCTTCTCATAGAGCCCAGCCTCTCAGATGATATGTTCCACGTATAGATTGAAAAGATGGAGATAGGATGCATCCCTGCTGGACACCTTTCCTGATTTTGAGCCATGCAGTGCTTCCTTGCTCTATTCCGAGCACTGCTTCCTGGTCCAAGTATAGGCTGCACATGAGCACAATCAAGTATTCTGGGATTCCCATTCTTCTCAAGGCTAGCAACAATTTGTTGTAATCCACACAGACATATATCTTTGCCTAGTCAATAAAACACAGATAGACATTCCTCTGGTATTCTGTATTTTCGGCCAAGATCCATCTGACATTGGCAATAATGTCTTTAGTGCCATGGCCTTTTCTAAACCCTGCTTGTATTTCTGGTATTTCTTTGTAAATTTACTGATATAGTTATTGTTGGATAATCTTAAGCAGGATTTTACTTGCATGTGATATTGTTTGATAATTTCGACATTCGGTCAGCTCACCTTTTTTTTTTTTTTGGAATGGGAATAAATATGATCTCTTCCAGTCAGTTGGCCAGGCTGTCCTCCAGATTTCTGGGCACAACCTGGTGAGCAAGTCCAGGGAAGCACCTATTTGTTCGAGGCATTTTTAAATACTCTTCAGCAAGATTTTACATATATGTAATTTTAATGATATTGTTTGATAATTTTTGTATTCTGTTGCATGTCTTCTTGTTGTTGTCCACGTAACTGTCTTCCAAATTATTATGATATTACAACATATGTAATATCTGAATATGTAATCATATATTCAAATTTCCTCTTTAGTCTCTTTCACATTATATTAGGTCAGTCTTTATTTCTCCTTTATCTCATTAATATATTATTTTGATGTTATGGAGGTGTCCTTGGGTGGTACAAACCATTTACTTGATTTGCTAGCAACCAGGAGTTTGGAGCTTGGAGTTCCTCCATGGAAATACTTTTGAAGGAATATCTATAATCTTCATCAGAAAAACCAGCACTGAAAACTACATGGAGTACAGTTTTGCTGTGACACATATTAGATCACCTTCACTCAAAAGCAGTTCAAAGATTGGTTAGTTGGGGGGGGAAGATTGGTTAGTTAGTAATGATGATGCACATTGTAATTATTACTTTGTTTTTAAGAATATTCTTTAATTTGGATTGGTTTGATTGTTCTTTCACAATTAGAATGATATTAAGTTTCATGAGAGAAAAGCAGGATACTAAACAGATGGCATTGTGTGTTTTAAATTAGTGACCTCATGATGCCATTTGGTACCTCAATGGTCTTGCTAATTGTGGTCATTTGATAAAAGTGGTGGTCACCATTCAGATCTAGCTTGAAGAAAATGGAACTATAATGCTCCTTAGAGATAAGAATAGTGGAACTTCATTTTACACACTTTGGGCATATTACCAAGAGGGGCTAGTCATCATGAAAAAAGAGGACACTCTTTAACAGGATAGATTGACACAGTGACTACAATAATGCCTTGAACATGAATGACACAGTACAGGATAGTACAAGAGTATAATTTGTTTTTTACAGGGTTGCTATGAATCTTACTTAAATCCACAAGCAACATCCTTGATGTCTGCAGTCAGGAGATCAGGAGAGTATTGCATTGGGCAAGTCTGCTTTCAGGGACCTCTTCAAATTACTTAGGAACAATAATGGCAGTGAAATGACTAAGATGTGCCTGATTCAGGCCATGGTCTTTTCAATCATATGCTATGCATCTGAGAGCTGGACTGTGAATAAGGGTGACAGAAGAATTAATGCCTTTGTATTGTGGAGTTGGTGTCGGAGAAGAATAATAAATGTCCCATGACTATCAAAAGAACAAACAGATGTGCCTTGGAGAAAGTGTAGCCAGAATGTTTCTTGGAGACAAAGACGACAAAGCCTCGTCTCACATACTTTTAGCATGTTCCTAGGAGAGCCTATCCTTGTAAAGGGACATCATGCTTGAAAGGGTGGAGGATCAACAAAAGAGAGGAAGACTCACAACAAGATGAAATGACAGTGATTGCAGCAATGGGTGCAGGTGTGTTAGAGATGATGAGGATGGCGCAGGACAGGACAAGGTTCAGATCTGTTGTTCAGAGGGTTGCTATGAGTCGTACTTGGTGGCACCTACCAGCAACAACATGAGACATAAGTCCTAGTAGCCTAATGGTAAGGAACTGTATTGCCAATCCAAAGGCACAGTTCAAATCTACAAGCGGCTCTGTGGAAGAATAGACAATCTCCTTCATTGTCACTTACAGCCTCTAAAAACCCACTGGAGGGTCAGCTATGAGTCAGTTTCCACTCAGTGTCTCATAACAACCACAGGGATTCATAATTGACTCGATAACATCTATCAGCAGAAAAAGAATCTATGGAGGGAAAGTATTTGAACATTCCATTCTTCGATGTTCTTTAAACTCAATAGTTTTAATAACTATTGATGATTCTGGGTAAATTATTATTATGGTAGTAATAAAATTCTTTTCTTTTACTTTTTTCTAGCTATGTTTTTAGTTAACATTCTTCTAATAAAAAGACCTTCTCACCTTTATATTTATCTCTGTATAATCACAGAATTAAAAACAAAAAGTCATTGTATTCTAATTAACTTTTTTCATTGCTCATTTTGATGCTCATATCATTGTCAATTTGGCCAACAGAAGCCCCTGGAAGTGGGTCAGTAGCTTTTAGATGAAGATTCTGCATTTACATTCTGACCTCTGGGCAGGTGTACTCACCTGTGAAGTGGGTACCCAAATGAACTCACTGCCAGATGGTAGTGGTTGTTATTAGGTACTATTGACTCAATTACGGCTCAGTAACACTACCTATGGACAACAGAAGGCAATTTTGCCTTATCCAGTACCATCTTCAGAATCTCCAGTGTTCAGTCTTACTGTGGCAATTAATCTCATTTAGAGAGGGTTCAATTTCATCTGCTCTCTGCTAAACACTAAACGAACAAATCAACTGACATTGAGTGGAAACCAAATAACATAAACATGCATAATTTCATTAAAAAACCTATAAGGTAAATATGATCTATATTTTATGGGGACACTTGAAAACTCTTCAGTTAATATAAGAGTCTCCATACATAGTTATTGCAGCAGAGATGAATATACAGGTTAGAACATATAAAGAACAGAAAGGTCTAGTATCAACAACAATTCTTTCTCCCACTCTTGATAAAATTACTTCTTTGGGGACTTTTTGCTTTTGGCTGTATGTCTGTATTTAAGCAGTTCTTTAGGATCACACTGTTTATTCTGGGTATTTAAATGAGATAATTTGACACAGTAAAAGCTCTCTGTGTGACTTCCACTAAACGAACTTATTGAATTAACAGATGTGTTCCATCCTCTTTGCTGAAAGGAGTTTTTTGTTACTCATAGGATGTTTAGCACTTGAGGGCAGTAACGACTCTCCAATCTACCTGAGGATTTCTGCTCCCACCCTGCTGTTGTTTGCTAACTACACATCAGTTGTATTTTCTTCCCAAATCAGTTTAAGTTAATCAGTCTTGTGGTGTTAGTATTTAATTTCTTAAATTAAGCAGCTAAACAAAGACTTACCAAAACAAAACAAAACAAAACCACAACCCACCTCAAATTCTGCTGTCAAATCAGAGTCAACTCATAGCTGATCCTCCAGCAAGTTTTTGGGAGCTTGTAAACCACACAGGAGGTAACCTTGCCCATATTTCTCCCACGGAGTTGCTAGTAGATTCGAACTGCCAGAGAAGTGCTGTTTTTGGGTTAGATGTGCATCTCTCAAGGGCTACGCCACCCAGGCTAATTAAGTACATTTTAATTAAATATTATGAAAATCCTCCTCAAGGTTAATGAAACACAATTGTTGTGATCCACATAATCAAATGCCTTTTCACTGTCAATGAATCACAGATAGATACCCTCTGGTACTCTTTGCTTTCTGCCAAGATCCTTCTGACATTGGCAATAATGTCTCTAGTGCTATGGCCTCTTCTAAATCCAGCTTGTATTTCTGGTAGTTCTCTGTCAATGTTCCATTCATTTCTGGATAATCTTCAGCAGAATTTTGCTTGTACGTGATGTAAGTGATATTGTACAATAATTTCTACACTCTGTCAGGTCACCTTTTTTTAAAAATGGGAATAAATATGGATCTCTTCCAGCCAGTTAGCCAGGTTGTCCTCCAGATTTCTTGGCACACCCTGGTGAGCCATGTCCAGGGCAGCATCAGTTTGTTGAAACATGTCAATTGATATTCCATCAACTCCTGGGGCTTTATTTTTTGATAAGTCCTTTAAAGCAGCCTGAATGTCATCACTCATCACCATTGACTCTTGATCATATATTGTTTCTTGAAATTTTTCTGTGTTAGGCAATTGTTTTTGGTGCAGTTACTCTGTATACTCCTTCCACTTTCTTTTAATACTTTCAGGATCATTTAGTATTCTACACATAGCATCCTTAAGTATTGCAACTTGAGGCTTAAATGTGTTTGTTTTTCAGTTCCTTCAGTTTAAGAAATGCTGAGTTTGACCCTTTTGATTTTTATAAAACCAATACTTTAAAAAAATTGACTGTCATGGAACCATTTAAAGAAATATTATATTGATTTGCTCAAAGTTCATATACATTGTGTTTCACACTATTCTTCATTTATATTGTGTTTCATACAATCACTCTCATGCAATGTTTTATAGAATCAATCACTATCAGACCTTGCCCATCATTATTCAATCTTTTCAGGTACCCTCCAGATCCTTCCCACCTCCTCCCTCCACCCACCGCACTGTGCAGCCCTGTGGTTTTGGCTCTCAACCCTCTTCTCTCAACCTCTTCCCCGCTGGGGTCCCCATACATGTTTTACTAGTTATCTTTCTAATTTTACAATAATGGTCTTACATAGTATTTATCCTTATAAGACTGAGTTAGATCACTCAATGTAATGCTCTCCAGTCTCTTCCAAGTTATGTAGTATTTTTCAAAATCATTGTTCCTGAGTGCTTCATAGTATTCCATTGTGTGAATGTACCACAATTTCTCAATCCATCCAGTTGTTGTTGGAAAGGGAAATTGCCAAGTTTATTTGGAGAGGAAAGAGACTCTGAATAAATAGAGCACTTCTGAAAAACAAAAATGAAGTGAGAGGTACAGCACTCACTGATCTCAAACCCACCAAACAGCAGTAGTAACCAAAACAGATGGTACTGGTACAATGACAGGCACATAGACCAATGGAACAGAATTGAGAACCCAGAAACAGACCTAGCTATCTATGGTCAACTGATATTTGACAAGGAAATAGAACTTATCAAATGGGGAAATGATCACCTCTTCAACAGCCAATTATTTTTGGTGCAGTGACTCTGTGTATTCCCTCCATCTTCCTTTGATGCTTCCTGGATCATTCAAGATTTTGCCCATAGCATATCTCAGTACTGCAGCTTGGGGCTTGAATTTTCTTTTTAAGATCTTTGAGCTTACAAAATACTGAGAAATTGCTTCCTTTTTTATTTTCTGACTTTGGCTCTTTGTACGTTTCATTATAATATTTTGCTTTGTCTTCTCAAGCTGCCCTTGGAAATCTTCTGTTCATCTCCTTTACATCAGCATTTCTTCCCCTTGTTTTGGCATGTCTGAATTCTACTATAATTTTCAGAGTTTCTTCTGACATCTGTGTGGTCTTTTCTTTCTTCCTTGTCTTTGTAACAACCTTTTGATTTCTTTATGAATCATATTCTTATTGTTATTCCACAAGTCATCTGGTCCTTGATAGTTTGCATTCAATGCATCAAATCTATTTTTCAGATGGTCTTTAAATTCACGTGTGATAGATTCAAGGCCATGTTTTAGTTCATGTGGATTTGTTTCCATTTTCTTCAATTTGAGCTAAAGCTTGCATGTGAGTAATTGCTGATCTTCTTAGGTTAGGTTATTTGTTTGGGATTTTTGTTGTTGTTGTTGTTGAAAATACAGATAGCCAAAGAGATACATTTTCAAGAACTTCCACATGTACAGTTCAGTGACATTGATTACATTTTTCAAGTTGTGCTATCATTCTTTACCCAATTATTCCAGCACCATTAGCCTTGCAGTTCTGGTCCCATAGCAAATGAGGTAGTTCACAGAGGCTGTGCATTCTATTTCCTTTTTGAATCTTGACTCTTCCTCCTCTGTTACTCTAGGGTAATAAAAACCAGCCAACCATACCTGGGAATGTCACTTGCTAACTTTTAATACCCCAGGCACTACAACCTTAACTAGGCTGTAGAACAGAAGCACTTATAAACAATATGCCTTAAGACCGCTCACTGAGAAGTGAACTGGGGGTGGGGGTAGGGAGGAAACGTACAACAATGAAAGAATAAAAAAACTTTTCTGTAAACTTTTGTTGAAATCAGAGAGAGAGAGACTGACTTACCCTTACACAAAACTAGGACCTTAATCCTCCAAACCAAGAAAATACAACCTTGAAGATGTGTGCTTACACATATGTAGCATCAACCATTAGTAATTGTTCCCTCTGCTTGACCCCCCCCCCAAAAAAAAAGTAGATCTGTTCTCTGAGGATATAAATCTTCTGCACAGTAGATGCTGGATTAGGATCACCAACCATTCAATAGTCCAAACACATAATAGTCCAAACACATTGTTGTTGTTGTTGTTGTTATGTGCCGTCAAGTCGTTTGCGACTCATAGCGACCCTATGTACAACAGCCCTAAACCCCGCTCTATCCTGTGCCAATCGCATTGCCTCTGACACACCCATCCCGATTACCCCAGTCACTGAATCAATCCACCTCATAGAGGGTCTTCCC
>NW_006399832.1:8766602-8771410 GCF_000299155.1 Elephantulus edwardii | reverse complement strand
GCGTCATTTCTCCTTCTGTCCTCCCTAGTCATTGTCCAACTCTCTGATGCATAACAAGTGATTGCAAAGACCATGGCCTGTATCAGGCACACCTTCGTCTCCAAAGAGACACCGTTGCTCTTGAGTACTTTAGAGAGGTCCCTAACAGCAGACTTTCCCATCGCAATAGCAGCTCAATATATGTACTATACCACCAGATAGAAGTGCTGGGTGGCTTAGTGGTAAGAAATTGCACTGCCAGTAAACGATTCAAACCCACCAGCTGCTCGACAGGAGTAAGTCAGACAATCAATGATTTGGTTCCAACTTGATGGCACATAACAACATGCTACTAGGGAGAGAGAGAGAGAGAGAAATAACGTTTGCCAATTCAACATTTTTCAGTGTCCACTAATTACCTAAGGTTCTCTTTTTTAAAAAAATAGTATAAAGATAATATTATGAGAGTATTGCAAAAGCAATAAACTTTTTTGTTTTGTTTTACATATTTTCTGTTTTATATTGGTTGGCATACAAAATTCATATACATTGTATTTCACTCATATACATTGTTTTTCACATATTCCTTCATTCACATGAGTTTCATTGGATCATTTCCATATATTGTGTTTTATAAAACCAATCACCATTGATCTATGCCCACTATCATCCCATCTTTTTAGGTCTCAAATAAATCTTTCCTAATTCCTTCACTACTAACTCCCACCAAACTCTATGGCCCCATTATTTTTCAGTCCTCCTGCCCCTTTTGTCTCCTTTGGACTTTTAGACACATCTTACTAGTTATTCTTCTACTTTTACTATATTAATAGTCTTACATTTTATACAATAAAATTGTTCTTCTACTTTTACTGCAATAATGGTCTTATGCAGTATTTGTACTTATAAGACTGATTTAGTTCACCGAACATAAAACTTGCCAGCCTTTCCCATGTTATATAGTATTTTTATTCAAAATTGTTGCTCCTGAATACTGCATAGTTTTCCACTTTGAATGTACCACAATTTCTCAATTCATTTGTCTACTGATGGACATTTGGGCTGTTTACATTTTCTTGCTATTGTAAATAATGCTGTTATGAACATCAGTGTACAAATCTGTGTCTCAGTTCTATTTTTCTCAGCAGTGGAATAGCTAGACCAAACGGAATTTCTGTGTTCAGCTTTTTTTTTTTTTACAGTTTTAAAATTTTATTTTGGTTTGTATACAAAATTCATATACATTGTGTTTCTTCCATTACATTGTTTCACATAATCCTTCTTTCACATTGTGTTTCATATATTCATGTATATTGTTCTTTTTTTAGTTTTCTACTAGTTTATTTACAAAATTTGAATACATTGTTTTCAAGAACAAATTTGTGTTTTTGAGGAAATGCTAATTTGCCTTCCAGAGTGGTTTACCATTTTACAATCCCACCAAGAGTGTATGAATCTCTCCACATCCTCTCCAACATTTCTTGCTTGCTGTCCTGTTAATTTATTTCTGTTACTGGAGTGAGATGATATCTCACTCTAGTTTTTATTTAATCAATGACGTTTTTAAAAACAACTTCTGAGTGCACACATTCCCAGAATTTGTACTTGAGTTCAAAATCTCTTTTACTTTCTGATGGCTATTGTTGCTCTTGGGTTCCACTGGGTACAACCTATAGTGACCCTATGAACAACAGATCTAAACCCTCTTCTATCCTGTGCTACCTTCACCTTTCCTGACACACTAGAGTTCATTGCAGCAGTCACTGTACCAATCCACCTTGTTGAGGATCTTCATCTCTTTTGCCCTCCCTCTTGCATTTCTGAGCATCATGTCCTTCTCCAAGGAACAGCCTCTCTTAGCAACATGCCCGAAGTATATGAGGCGATGCTTTATCATCTTAGCCTCCAAAGAGCACCCTGTCTGCACTTTCTCCAAGACATATTTGTTTGTTCTTTTGGTGGTCCATGGTATGTCCAATAATCTCCTCCAACATTATAGCTCAAAGGCATCAATTCTTCTTCTGTCATCCTTATTCATCCTTAGAGAGTGCTAAGGGCACTTGCTTAGTTCACATGGCTATTGTTACTTTACCACAAATCATGAGCAGAGTAAAAGTGCCACTGTTGTTAGGTGTCATCTAGTTGCCTCTAACTCATAATGATCTTATATACAGCAAAATGTTGTTGTTAGGTGCTGTTGAGTTGAGTACAACTCATAGCAACCCTATGAACAGAAGATCTGAGAGCCTCAACCAGGTGGACTGCCACAGTGACTGCCACAATGAGCACTTGTGTGTCAGGAAGTGTGAGGATGGCACAGAATAGAACAAGGAAACACGGCTAAATCCTATAGCATTCTCTCAATGGGTATTCTCCATAAGCCCATTGTAAGCCTCTATGCCAATCCATATCATTGAAGGTCTTCTTTTTCTCTGAATTTCTATTTTACCAAACATGGTGTCTTTCTCTATGGACTGGTCCTTCCAGATAACATGTCCATTCTCCCTTCTAAGGAACAATCTTCTTCAAAGACAGATTCATTTGTCTTTTGGGCAGACCATGCTGAATTCAATATTTTTTCCCCAATAATATAATTCAACAGCATAAATTCTTCTCCAGGTTTTCTTATTCATTGCCCATTTTCATATGCATATGAAGCAACTGACAATACTTATAGTTTAGGTCAAGTGACCCTTACTACTCCACATGTCATCATTTCTCTTTAGCACTTTAAAGAGATCCTTGGCAGAAGATTTGTCCAGTGCAATATGTTGTTTAGTTCTATGACTGCTGTTTCTATGAGTATTTACTGAGAATCCAACCAAAATTAATCTTTTCTCAATTTATCATGACAATCTTTATTGGACCAGGTGTCAATTTTTTTTTCTTTACGCTAAGGCACAATTTATATCTAAGGTTATATAGGTTTTTGTCTCCATGAGTAAATTCTTCAAGGTTTCTTTGTTTTCAACAAGCAAGGTTGCATCTTCTGCATATCACAGGTTGCTAATAATTCTTTTTTCAATCCTGATGCTGAACTCTTTTGACAGTCCAGCTTCTCAGATTGCTTGCTCAGCACGTAGATTGACTAAGGAGAAAGGATACAAACCTGTCAAACACATTTCCTGATTTTAAACCATTTAGTATCCCTTTGTTGTGTTTAAACATTGTTTCTTCCTCTATGCATAGCTTTTGCATGAAAACAATTCCCATTCTTCTGAAATTCCCATTCTTCCCAATGTTAATCCATAATTTGTCATAATTTATACAGTCAAGTGCCTTTGCAAAATCAATAAAACATTTTTCTGGTATTCTTTCTTTCAGCAAAGATACATCTAATATTAGCATTGATAATCCTTTTCCCCCCTCTCTTTAAAAATTTAATTTTAATGAAAGTTTACAGAGACTTAAGGTTTCCAGTCATTCATTGTTGCACTTTTCTCCCTGCCCACCCCTTCCCTCCAAATTCACTCTTCTTCTTGAAAAGTCAAACTCTTTCATTGTTATGCAATCCCTCCCCCCAAATATATTCCGCTGTGCAGCCTTCATTCTGGACTCTTGTCATGACAATAATACCCAATCATATATCCCTTTAAACAATTCTCTCTCTCTCATCTGTTTCAATGCAGTATACATTATTCCTCCCCTCCTTCTCTGTCTTCCCTCAACCCCGATGTTAGTTCTGTTTTACAACAGTGGCCCTATACAATATTTGTCCTTTTGTGACTGAGATATTTCACTCAATATAATGTCCTCAAGGGTTATCCATTTTGTATACTATTTCATGAGGGTTTTTTTCTGTTTTTCAATGCAGCATAGTATTCCTTAATGTGAATATACCAGAGCTTCTTTATCCATTCCTTTGTTGATGGGCACTTGGGTTATTTCCAGCTCTTTGCTGTTGTGAACAAAGCCACAATAAACATGGGTGTGCATATATCTGCTTGGGTGGCAGTTATTGTTTCTTTAGGGTAAATTCCCAGTAGTGGAATTGCTGGGTCAAATGGTATTTCTATTACAACTTTTTGAGAAAGCACCATACAGTCTTTCATAGCAGTTGCACCCTTTTGCACTCCCACCAATAGTGTGAATAGGGTTCCAGTTTCTCTACAATCTCACCAGCATTTGATGTTTGCTGTTCTGTTAAATTTTTCTATTCTTACTGGGGTGAGATGATATCTCATAGTTGTTTTCGATATTTCTTTTTATGTAGCCTCTTCTGAATGCAGCTTGAATTTCTGGAGGTTCTCTATGTAGCCCCTGCTCCATCTGCTCATATAGTTGACACTGAAAAAATATTTGGATGATGATATTTCATTCCTATCCTTATACCTTTTCAATCTACATGCAGAACAGATTATCTGGGAGGCTGGGCTCTCTGAGGAGAAATGTGACATCAGCATTGGAGGCAGACTCATCAATAATCTGCGTCATGCAGATTATACAACCCTGCTTACTGAAATTAAGGAGGACTTGAAGTGCTTGCTGGAGTCAGGGACTGTAACCTTCAGTATGGATTGAGGCTCAATATCAAGAACACAAAGATTCTCACCACTGGGCCGATTGGCAGCATCATGATGGATGGTAAAAAGATTGAGATTGCTGACAGCTTCAGTTTGCTTGGCTCCACAATCAACACCCTTGTCACCAGAAGCCAGGAAATTAAAAGATGTACTGCAATGGGAAAGTCCACAGTTAGAGACTTTTCTAAAGTACTGAAGAGCATCAATGTCAGTCTGGACACTAAGGTGTATCTGATACAGGCCATGGTCTTTGCAATCACTTGTTACGCATCAGAGAGCTGGATAATGACTAGGGAGGATAGAAGA
>NW_006399832.1:8765029-8766182 GCF_000299155.1 Elephantulus edwardii | reverse complement strand
ATTCACTTCTTAAAAATATGCAGAATCTCACACAATACTTAAATAGCCAGGACCCAGAGGCTACACTCAGTAGCTAAACTGTCCCTCAGAGAGTAAATGTCCCTTACTGTGCTTAAATTCTCTAAGTAAATCTCCAAGTGTTAAACCAAACTGTCAGCTTTTCAGCAGTATAATACAACTTGATAAAAAACATGAGCTGCTGTTGTATAACTCATAGTGCCCCTATGAACAACCTATCTGAACCCAGTCTTTTCCTTGTACCATCACATCATCTACTACACACTCGAGCCCATTGCCACAGTCATTCTTTCCATCTATCTTGTTGAGGGTCATTCTCTCTTTCACTAATTCTCCACTTTTCCAGGCATGATGTCTCTTTCCAAGAAATAACCTCTATTAACAACATGACCAAAGTAAGTGAGATGAAGTTTCGCTATCCTTTCTTCTAAAGAACATCCTGGTTGCACTTTCTCCCAGAAGTATCGATTTGGTTTTTTGCCAATCTGTGGGATATTCAGTATCTTCTCCAACACTACAATTCAAAGGCATCTATTCTTCTGTCATCCTTATTAGAGTATAAGTAGAGTGGTGTTGTGTAACATTGTATCTCATAGACTTCAATCGTTTCCTACTGCTGACAAAATCTAGTCAAGATTCCTCAGGTTAACAGCATCTAAGCAAAGATACTGTGAGTGCACACACACACACACACACACACACACACACACACACACTCCATGCTCCAGCAAAAAACACAGTGTTCAGTTCAGGAGCTCTTTTGGGGAGTTCTTATTTTTAAAAAACATAACAAACATTTTAAATTTAATGACCATTATGTCCAGACTCCTCTTGTAAAATCAATTGATCTATAAATAAATCTAAGCCTTTAATTAAAAAAATAAAGTAGAATTGCTAAGGGAAAATAAAGCAGAAAAGGAGATCTTGGACAAAGTTACCACTAGTCTGTTCTTTCATTTTGTTTTCTTTGTGCATTTTCCTTAGCTCCAATGAGATGCTTAGTAGTGATCATCTTGTAGGGCTGGGTTTCTGAAAACTTTGTTTTATTTTCTAACATTATTTAGTAAATAACGTTTGTGACCTTGTTCAGTTCTAAAGTAAAACAAATTAAGAAAAACATTTTTAAACCATATTT
>NW_006399832.1:8726194-8764110 GCF_000299155.1 Elephantulus edwardii | reverse complement strand
AGCAGTCAAAAAATCAAGTGAGGTATTGCATTGGGCAAATAGGCCATAGATAATCTCTTTAAAGTGTTACAAAGCACAGACGTCACTTTGAGGACTAAGGGGTTCCTGGTCCTCAGTCACACTCAGTTGAATCACATTTGATAGTGGACAATGGATGAGGAAAAATAAAGAACTGATACATTTGAATTATGGTATTGTTGAGAAAAACAGAATGGATTCTGGCCTGACAGAAGAAGAGACGTTTATCGGTCTTGGAAGTATGCTGTTGTTGCTAGGTGCTGTTGAGTCAAGTATGACTCATAGTGAACCTATAAATGTGACTCTGAGCCTTGCCCTGTTCTGCGCCATCCTCGTCATCGATACACTGGAGTCCATTGTTAATGTCATTGTGTCGCTCTATCTTGTTGAGGTCTTCTTGTCTTTCGCTGACCCTCCCCTTTTTCAAATATGAAGTTTTTTTCCAAGAGATGGCCTATCCTAACAACATATTCAAAATATATGAGACCAAGTTTCACTATACTTGTCTCTAAGGAGTATCCTGGTTGCGGTTGTTTTTTTTTTTTTTTTCAAATATGCATTTTGCATATTTGTTATTTTGGCAATCCATGAGATATTCGATATTCTTTTTCAACATGACAACTCAAAGGCATCAAGTCTTCTTCTGTTATCCTTATTCATTGTCCAACTTTCAGTTGCTTGTTGTTGTTGTTGTTATGTGCCGTCGAGTCGTTTCCGACTCATAGCGACCCTATGTACAACAGCCCTAAACCCTGCTCTATCCTGTGCCAATCGCATTGCCTCTGACACACCCATCCCGATTACCCCAGTCACTGAATCAATCCACCTCATAGAGGGTCTTCCCCTCCTGCGCTGTCCCTCTACTCTACCCAACATGATGTCCCTCTCTAAAGACCTGTCTCTCCTTACAACATGTCCAAAGTATGTCAGATGAAGCCCCAGAATCCTTGCCTCCAAGGAGTAGCCTGGTTTAACCCTCTCTATGATGAATGTTTGTTTTCTTGGCAGTCCATGGTACATTCAATACTCTTCTCCATCACCACAGCTCAAAGGCATCAATTATTCTATCCTCCCTAGTCATTGTCCAACTCTCTGATGCATAACAAGTGATTGCAAAACCCATGGCCTGTATCAGGTGCACCTTAGTCTCCAGAGAGACACTGTTGCTCTTGAGTACTTTAGAGAGGTCCCTAACAGCAGACTTTCCCATCACAATACGTTTTTTTATTTCCTGGCTGCTGGTGCCAAGAGTGTTGACCGTGGAGCTGAGCAAACTGAAGCTGTGAACAATCTCAATCTCTTCGCCATCCATCCTGATGCTACCGATTGATCCAGTGGTGAGAATCTTTATCTTCTTGACATACTGAAGGCTGCAGTCCTTGACCCTCTGCAGTAAGTGCAAGAGGTCCTCCTCAGTTTTAGCGAGCAGGGTTGTGTCATCTGATAATGCAGATTGTTGATAGATGGTCCAACAATCCTAATGCCACGCTTCTCCTCAGATGCTTAGCAAGTAATTAAAAAGACCACAGTTTGAGTCAGGTGCACCTCTGTCTTTAAACTGAAATTTTTGCTCCTTAGCATTTTGAAGAAGTCCTTGAGAGCAGAATGCAAAAGGTCATTACAAAGAGAGAAGAGGAAGAAACGATCAAGCTGGAAGTTAAAAGAAACTCTGAATATTGCACCAGAGCACTGAGAAGCCAAAGTAAAGGGAAGAAATCAAGATATTAAGGAGCTGAACAGTAGATTTCAAAGGGTAGCATGGGAAGAAAAGTAAAGTATTATAATGAAATATGCAAAGAGCTAGAATCAGAAAGTCAAAGGGGTCGAACTTGCTCAGCATTTCTTAAGCTCAAGGAACTGAAGAACAAATTCAGGACTTGAGTTGTCATAATTAAGGATGCTTTTAGAAGAATATTAAATGATGCAGAAAGTATTAAAAGAAGATGGAAAAAGTATACAGAGCCATTATACCAAAAGGAATTGATGGACACAGAATTTCATCAAACAACATATGAACAAGAACCTGTGATTATGAAGGAAGATGTTCAAGCTGCTCAGAAAGAATTGGTAAAAAAAAGGCCCTAGCAGTTGACAGTATACCAACTGATGTGCTCACCAAGTTGTCCCAAGAAATCTGGAGGACAACCACCTGGCCAACTGACTGGAAGAGGTCTCTATTTTTCCCCATTCCAAACAAAGGTGATCTGACAGAGTGCAGAAATTACCAAACAATATCATTAATTTCACATGTAAGCAAAATTCTGCTGAAGATTGTCCAAAATTAACTGGAACAGCACATCAACAGAGAGTTGCCTGAAGTACAGGCTAGGTTTAGAAGAGGCCATGGTATTAGGGATATTGTAGCTGATGTTAGATGGATCTTGGCTGAAAGCGGAGAGTACCAGAGCAATGTCTATCTTGTTTCATTGATTATGCAAAGACATTTGACTGTGTGGATCACAACACTGTGGCTGACTCTGAGAAGAATGGGAATCCCAGAACACTTGATTGTGTTTATGTGAAACCTATACTTGGTCCAGGAGGCAGTCATCAGAACAGAACAAGGAAACACTGCATGCTTCAAAACTGGAAAGGGTATATGCCAGGGATGTGTCCTATCTCCATACCTTTTCAGTCTATATGAAGAACAGATCATCTGGGAGGCCAGGTTCTATGAGGAGACATGTGGCATCAGGATTGGAGGAAGGCTCATCAACAATCTGCTTTATGCACATGACACAATCCTGCTTGCTGAAACTGAGGAGGACCTAAAACGCTTGTTACAGAAGGTCAACAACTGCAGCCTTCAATATGGATTGAAGCTCAATATCAAGAAAACAAAGATTTTCACTACTGGGCTGATGGGCAGCATCATGATAGAGGGTGAAGAGATCAAGGTTGTTAACAGCCTTTGTTGGCTTAGCTCCACCATCAATGCGCTTGGCATCAGCAGACAAGAAATTAAAAGACATATTGCATTCGGAAAGTCTGCTGCCTGAGACCTCGCCATAGTACTGAAGAACAATGATGCCAGTCTTGAGACTAAGGTGCGCCTGATACAAGACATGGTCTTTGCAATCACTTGCTATGCATCAGAGAGCTGGACAATGACTAGGGATGCTAGAAAGAGAATTGATGCCTTTGAGCTATGGTGTTAGAGAAGAGTATTGAATATGCCATGGACTGCTAAGAGAACAAACAGGTTCAATGTAGGGAAGCTGAAGCCAGGCTGCTCCTTGGAGGCAAGATTTCTGAAGCTCTGTCTGACATACTTTGGACGTGTTACTAGGAGGGACCAGTCCTTGGAGAGGGACGTTATGCTAGGGAGAGTGGAAGGACAGCGCAGGAGAGAAAGAGCCTCAATGAGATTGTTTGATTCATTGATTGGGGTAGTGGGGCAGGGGTAGTTAGAGACAATGAGATCGACACAGGATAGAGCAGGGTGCATAGGGTCACTATGAGTTGCAGGATATTTGATGGCACATAGCAACAACAACACATGTCTTTTGAGTTCTTGACAGCTGGTACCAAGAGTGTTGTTTACGAATTCAAGATAAAATCATTGACAACATCAATCTTTTCTCCATCTGTTTTGATGATGTGTATTGGTCCAATGGTAAGGAATGGTGAAACATTATTTAAATACTTTGGACATACTATCAGTGCATCTACTTAGAAAATATTATCAGAGTACTTTGTAAATACAGAATATGAGGAAAGTTCTCATTGAGGTGGATTGACACAGTGATGCTTCTATCATAAACTCAAACATAACAATAATCATGACGATGACCTCTGGATGGGGTGTTTTATTCTGTTGTCTGTAGTGTCTTTCTGGGGTAAAACTGACTTACAATCACCTAACAACGGCAACAATAGGAAAAAGCATCCTCTTTTTTCTCGATACTTTTAAATTCTTATTTTCAATATTTCTTACGTATGCTGTTAATTTAATTATTAAATATCAATAGTCTTTTTAAAAAGCAAATAGTTTAGTATCAGGAATACAGTTTTTAGGTATACACTGCATGGTCAAATATGCAATCCTAAAAACTGAGGCTGTAGATAAATACAAGAAACCACTTCTTACATATGAGGCATTCCTCTAATTTATTATTGATATATTTTATAATGATACCTCTATTTCCTTCCTGCTTTTCTGCCACAGAGTTGGGTGGCAGGCCGCTGAACAAGCATTAAAGAACCTTCCCTATGAACTTTATCCTGATGTACAGGATGGATTGTGACATTGACAGAATTATGGATCACTCAGCATCCTACCCTCCCCCTTGTGTTATTTTTTCCTGCGTACTTTGTTCTCTTGAGGCTGGGGGGCATTTCAAGGTGGGCTCAGTGCATTAAATATGTGTGTAGCCTGACTACAGTACTAGGATGGTATACAGTAATGATCTCATTCCAGATTCTGGCTTCCTTTTATCTTTGTGTGTGCAATATACCTAGGAAGATTTGATCAGCCACATATTCCCACTTACACTCATCTTGCTTATTTGCTGAAGCATTTCCAAATGTTCCTTCAAAACTAATTTATTACTTAGGTTGGGGGGGGCAAGTTTCCTTCAATGTAATTATCAAGTTCAGATTTAGAACATCTGGAAAGAAAATG
Organism: Elephantulus edwardii; assembly: GCF_000299155.1. Classification (NCBI taxonomy): domain Eukaryota; kingdom Metazoa; phylum Chordata; class Mammalia; order Macroscelidea; family Macroscelididae; genus Elephantulus; species Elephantulus edwardii. The sequence continues at coordinate 8,759,468 of NW_006399832.1, read as the reverse complement.
AGTGGCTTAAACTAGAAAAGAGAACATAATTTTATTAGTTTCAATACAATAACTGGACTTCACTTCTTAATGAAAAATTCTGGTGCTTGGCGATAACAGAAAATACTTTGGCTCTCCCTGCCCCAAATGCTAGTCTCACAATGATCTACACAAGAACTTATTCTAGTCTGTCAAACTCAAATATGTTGACAATTGACTAGAATTTCAGAATGTATATAAAAGTTAATCAGTATTTCTTTGGTTTAGTGTTCACAATCAGAGAAGCTTGAAAAGTTTAGTCTTAAATTTACTTAGTCTTGAATCTCTTGAAACGTTTGGGTTGCCAGATCTCACAGGTAATACGCTTTTCTCATTTCGTATTCCTTCTAACTAAAACTCTTTTCCTTCAGAGACACATAGGCTTGCTCTGCCTCATCTCTTTTAGGTTTTTGCTCATATGTTCCAATCCTTCTCAGAGAGAAGTTGCACTCTGTACGGTGAAATGGTCATCAATTTAGAATTGCAAGGATTGCCTCTATTACCCCTTCCTGCTTTATTTTTTCTATAATGAGGGAAGTTTGGTGATGTACTCCATTGGGAGTTACATTGCAAACCGTAAGGTTCACGGTTTTTTGATGGTTACAATCTATCAGAGAAAAGTTGTCAATTTCCTCTCCTTTGATTTACAGCCTTGGAAACCTGACTGTGGATCAGCTGTGAGTTAGCTCTAACTTGAAGGCAATGAGTTTTTGTTTTCTCTATAACACTTATCACCACCTGAATAAGCAAGAATATATTTCTTGGATTTTCCTATTTTATTTCATCACTTGGAGCTGTACAAAGGCAAGAAATTAGGATGATTTAGTTGAATGCTACTGCCTTCAGTCCTTAAATGAATGTCTGGCATATATAGTAGTTAATCAAGAAATATTTATTAGATTAAAAAGTGGGATGAATTTAGTTCTTGTCCATCAATCTTTCCAAATTTTCCCAACCTTTTACCAAAATATAAACCCAATCATTTCACTTACATACATGTGTAATTTTCCTTGGAGAAGGACATCATGCTTGGAAAGGTGGTGGCATGGTAAAGAAAAGGAAGACCCTCAACCAGATGGATTGTCAGAGATTGGGAGGTTGGCATAGGATAGGAAAGAGTTCAGATCTGTTTTTCATAAGGTCACTATGAGTCATATTCCACTCTTTGGCACTTAACAACAGCAATAGTAATATTGAATGACTTGGAATTGCTGTGATGCTGAACAATGTTCTGTAGCCTGTAAAATAGTATCTTTGTTACCCATCATGTACAATGTTTGGAGGAGCTTCCAGATTGATCTAAGTTTGGAAGCAGGAGTGGCATCCACTTCCTAAACCAAATGCCTCTGGAAACTCTATAAACCTGATAATCATGAAGAATTACAAAACAGAGTTCAGGTCTTTTGTTCACAGGAACGCTAAGAATTGCATTCAACTTGATGACACCTAACCACTGCTAAGTGAGACTGGCGTTGTAATATTTGGAGAAACATTTTTCTACTTTGTACACTACTCTTCGTCAATTTGCTACACTGAAGTATTCTAGGTTTGCTGTGATACTGATCCTTGTGCCACTGGGATATCATAATGGTCTCTCAACGTGGACAGTGTTTGATGGAGCTTCCACTTGTAAAACAGGTTTGGAAGCAGGAGTGGTATCCACTTCCTAAACCACATGCTTATGGAAACTCTATGAACTTGGAGAAATGACAGAAGTTACAGAAAGGCATTAGGGTTTTTGTTTATAGAGTCGCTATGATGTGCGAGGAGTTAGAGTCGGAAAATCAAAAGGGCCGAACTCGCTCAGCATTTCTTAAGCTCAAGGAACTGAAGAACAAATTCAAACCTAGAGTTGCTATAATCAAGGATGCTTTGGGCAGAATATTAAATGATCCAGGAAGTATTAAAAGAAGATGGAAGGAATATACTGAGTCATTGTATCAAAAGGAATTGGCAGATACAGAAGAATTTAATGAAATAACATGAGCAAGAGCCTGTGGTGATGAAGGAAGAAGTTCAAGCTGCTTTAAAGGAAATAGCAAAAAATAAGGCCCCAGGAATAGATGGTATACCAATTGACGTATTTCAGCTAACAGATGCTGCCCTGGATGTGCTCACCAAGTTGTGCCAAGAAATCTCGAGAACAACCACGTGGCCAACTGACTGGAAGAGATCTATATTTGTTCCCATTCCAAAGAAGGGTGACCCAACTGAGTGTGGAAACTACAGAACAATATCATTGATTTCACATGCAAGCAAGATTCTACTGAAGATTATCCAAAAACGACTAGAACAGCACATCAGCAGAGAATTGCCAGAAGTCCAGGCTGGATTTAGAAGGGGTCGTGGTACTAGGGATATTGTTGCTGATGTTAGATGGATCTTGGTTGAAAGCTGGGAATACCAGAAGAATGTCTGTGTTTCATTGATTATGCAAATGTGTTTGACTGTGTTGATCATAACAAACTAGCTGACTCTGAGAAGAATGGGAATCCCAGAACATATAATTGTGCTAATGCGAAACCTGTACTTGGACCAAGAGGCAGTAGTCAGAACAGAACAGGGTAACACTGCATGGTTCAAAATTGGGAAGGGTGTACGCTAGGGATGTGTCCTGTCTCCATACCTTTTCAACCTGTATGCAGAGCAGATTATCCAGGAGGCTGGGCTCTATGAGGAGAATTGTGGCATCAGGATTGGTGGAAGATCTATTAACAATCTGCATTATGCAGATGACACAACCCTGCTTGCTGAAACTGAGGAGGACCTCATGCACTTGCTATGGAGGGTCAAGGTCTGCAGTCTTCAGTATGGACTGAGGCTCAATGTCAAGAAGACAAAGATTCTCACCACTGGACCAATTGGTAGCATCAGGATGGATGGCAAAGAGATTGAGATTGTTCACAGCTTCAGTTTGCTCGGCTCCACAGTCAACACTCTTGGCACCAGCGTATTGCAATGGGAAAGTCTGCTGTTAGGGACCTCTCTAAAGTACTCAAGAGAAACGGTGTCTCTCTGGAGACTAAGGTGTGCCTGATACAGGCCATGGTCTTTGCAATCACTTGTTATGCATCAGAGAGTTGGACAATGACTAGGGAGGACAGAAGGAGAGTGGATGCTTTTGAGCTGTGGTGCTGGAGAAGGGTACTGAATGTACCATGGACTGCCAAGAAAACAAACCGATTCATCCTGGAGAGGATTAAACCAAGCAACTCCTTGGAGGCAAGGATTCTGGGGCTTCGTCTGACATACTTTGGGCATGTTGCCAGGAGGGACTGGTCCTTGGAGAGGGACATCATGCTTGGGAGGGTGGAGGGACAGCGCAGGAGGGGAAGACCCTCTATGAGATGGATTGATTCAGTGACTGGGGTAATCAGGATGGGTGTGTCGGAGGCAGTGCGATTGGCACGGGACAGAGCAGGGTTTAGGGCTGTTGTGCATAGGGTCGATATGAGTCGCAAACGACTCGATGGAACATAACAACAACAGCATGAGTCGTACATGACTTGGCAGCAATCAATTTCATTACATAAAGAATTCAAATGCCTTAGTTTTGTGTACAAAATCTCTACCTATCTCTACAATCTTTACTTTTAGAACTAATCTTGTATACGCTTCTCAATGTTCCAAGTGCAATTTTCAGAGTCTCTTCTGACATCCATTTTGGTATTTTCTTTCTCCCCTAACTTGGTAATGACCTTTTGCTCTCTTCATGGATGGCATCCTTGATGTCATCCCACAACTTATCCGGTCTTTAATCACTGATGTTCAATGCTTCAAACTTATTCTTAAGGCGATTTTAAAATTAAAATAGATCATATTTTGGTTCCTGTGGAATTATTTTCATTTTATTCAGCGTCATTTTCAACTTGTACACCAGTAATTGATAGTTTCTCTTTTTCAGGATATAATACAACTCTGAAAAATAGAGCATACTAAAGAAAATTAAAAAGAGCATACTTAGATTATTAGATATAATACTGGAGGCTAAGCCCTAATACTGAGAAACATAAAAATGAGCATCAATAGCTGCAAACAGCCACTAAGAACTGGAACATGGAACAAACATAAGTGTAGGAAAATTGGACATTGCTAAGAAAGAAATAGAATGCATAAATATTGACATCTAGGCAAAGCCAAGCTTAAATGGATTGGCATGGGACACTTTGATTTTTTTAATTTTTTTAAATTGTTGTATAATAATACCTTCACAGTATATTTCATTCATATACATTGAGTTTTATACAATTTTCCATTTACATTGTGTTTTATGTAATCATTCATGTGCTTTCTATATTTTTATACTAGTTTATTTAAAAAATGCAAACACATTGTTTTTTCACACCAGATACTTCCCATTTCCCCTACCGTCATCAAATTGTGTGACCCCATGAATAATTACTCCCACCCATCCCCCCCACCCTTCCCCCCATACATTCTCCCCCCCCCCCCTTGGATCCTTATACTCATTCTACAAAAATGGTTTTATGCAGTATTTGTCCTTGTGGAACTGAGTTAGTTCAGTCGACTAATGCTTTCCAGTCCCTCCCAACTTAGGTAATAATTTAAAAAATTATGGCTCCTGAGTGCTGCATAGTATTCCATTGTATGAATGTGCCACAACTTCTCAATCCATTCAACTGTGGTTGCATATCTGGATTGTTTTCATGTTCTTGTAATGGTGAATAATGCTACTATGAATATTGATGTTCAAGTCTCTCTTTATGCTTTAGTTCTCATTTTCTTGAGATATATTCCAAGCAGTAGCTGGGTCATAGGGAATGTCTAGGTTCAGCTTTTTGAGGAAGCATCAAACTGCCTTCCATAGTGGTTATACCATTGTACAGTCCTGCCAACAATATAGAAGAGTTCCTATCTTGCCACATTCTCTCCAACATTTATTACTTGCTGTCCTGTTAAACTTTGCCACTGTTACTGGAGAGAGAAGGTACCTCATTGTGGTTTTTATTTTCATCTCTCTCATTGCAAGTGATTAGGAGCATTTCTTCGTGTGTCTGTTGGCCATACAAATATCTTTCTCTAAGAAAATTCTTTCCATGTTTTTTGCCCATTTTGTAATTAGGTTGTCAGTCTTTTTCTTGTGGAGGCCTAGGGGTATTCTGTAAACTTTTGTTATAAGATACTTGTCTGAGATGGTATTACTAAATGTTCCCAGTCAGTAGGTTTTCTTTCTGTCTTATTGGAAAAAGTTTTTGATGCACACAGGGATTTAATCTTTAGAAAGTCCCATTCATCAATTTTATCCTCTTCAGATTGTGAATTTCTAGCTGTTTTTTAGCAGTCTCTTTAAACCATAAACTAGGCCTTTTAAGCTTGATCTCATTTTGTCTCTTCTGAACTTTATGGTTTTGGGCTTTACTCCAAAGTCTCTGATCCACATTGAGATGATTTTTGTATATGATGTGAGATGTGTATCCTGTTTCAGCTTTCTGCAGGAAGCAGTCCTTTTTTTGCCAGTACCATTTGTTGAAGAAGTTTTCATTTCTCCATTTGATACGTTTGATTTCCTTGTTGAATATCAGTTGAACATAGATAGTTGAGTCTATTTCTTGGTTCTCAATTTTGTTCCATGGTCTATGTGCCTGTCATTGTATCATTATCATGCTGTTTTGGTTATTACTGTTGTGTAATAAGTTTCTGAGGTCAGGGAGTTCTACGCCTCCCACTTCATTATTGTTTCTCAGAAGTGTTTTGCTTATTCAGGGTTTCTTGCCTCTCCAAATAAACTTGGCCATTTCCCTTTCAATCTCCTTGAAAAATGAATTTGTTATCTGTATTGGGATTGCACTGAACATGTAGATTGCTTTTGGTAGGATTTTCATTTTCACAATAATTGAATCTTCTTATCCATGAACAGGGTACATTTTTTAATTTCCTTAGGTCTTTTATTGTGTCTTGCAGAAATGTTCTGTAGTTTTCTTTGTATAGGTTTTTTGATCTTTAGTTAGGATCACTCCCAACTATCTCAATTTGTGGCTGGCTATTGGCACAGTTTAGATCAAGGTATAGGGCTGTTGTGCAGAGGGTCACTATGAGTTGAAAGTGACTCGACAGCACATTACAACATTATAAATGGTATTGCTTTATTGATTTCTTTCTCTAAGTTCTCTTTATTACTATAGATAAATCCTACTGACTTTTGGGTATTGATCTTTTATCCTTCCATTCTACTAAATTGGCCTACTAACTTTAACAGTTTTTTTATTGAGTCTGAGATTCTCTGTGTATACTATCGTATCATCTGCCTATAGTGATAGTTTAACCATCTCTGTCAATCTGGAAGACTTTTATTTTCTTCACTTGTCATATTGCCTAGGCAAGCACTTTCAATACAATATTGAAAAGAACATGGACCACTTCTAATCAGATAATTGCATGATCTTTTATGCAGGAAGTGAAAATGTGAGGAAAAATTAGGTTGCATTCATAGTAAAAAAAAACACTTCTAGTTTCCTCCTGAGGTATAATGCTGTGAGTGACAGGATACTACTCATAAACACAGAAGAAAGACCTGCTAATACCACTATTGTTCAAATATATGTACTACAACTAAAGCCAAAGAGAGAAAACAGAAGATTTATACCAGTTTTGCGCTCTGAAATCAAATGATCATGCCATCAAGATTAATTAATAATAACTGGTGAATGGAATGCAAAAGGTAGGGACAAGGAAGAAGGACCAGTAGTCAGAAAATACAGGTGTGATGACAGAAATAAGGTTGGAGATAGAATGACAGAATTTTGTACAACAAATTACTTGATTTATCCATTGCAAAGAACTTTTATAAAATAATACAGATGGCTGCTATACACATGGACCTCACCTGATGGACTACACAGGAATCAGATTGATTACATCTGTGGAAAGATCATTGGAGAAGCTCACTAACTGTAGCCTTCAATATGGATTGCATCTCAACATGAAGAAAACATACATTTTCATCATTTGGCCAGTATGCAGTATTATGATGTGCTGTTGTGTACCACAGAGTTGCAAGCGACCATAGCTGACCCTCCAGCAAGTTTCAGAGGCAGTAGATCACATGGGAGGATATTGCCCATCTTTCTTCCTTGGAGCAGCTCGTGACCTTGAACCACATGCTTTTGGGATTGCAGCATAGCTTCTTGCCACTAGGCCACCAGAGCTCCCTAGTCCCCTGATAGTTGGTGAAAAGATAGAGGTTGTTAATAATTTCATCGTGTTCAGGTCCACAATCATCACCTTTAGCACTAGTAGTCAGGAAATCAAAAGAAGAGTTAATTTGGAAAACCTGCTGTCAAGGACTTTCCAGAGTGCTAGAGTAATGATGTCAATCTAGAGACTAAGGTGCATGTGATTGGGGCCACACAGTCATCAATTGCTTGCTATGAACAATTGTTTAAAGGGTCACTATGAGTCCTAGTCGACTTGATGGCAAATAACAAACAGCAACAACAATTGATCTTCTTTTCCACTGTCAGTACCTGGCCAAATTTTGACTCCTGATATTGAACTTATCCAGTGTTTCATTCCACAGGTAAGATCCATATGTACAGCAATATTGTTATTATTGTTATGTACCATTGAGTCACCTGCAATGCACAACAACTCTATGTACAATAGCTCTGAACTGTGCCCTATCCTGAGCCAGTTTCATTATCTCTGACACACCTAGACCCATTTCCCCAGATACTATGCCAATCCATCTCAGCTGGGATCTTCCTCTCCTGCACTGTCACTCCACCTGTCCAAGCACAATGTCCTTCTTCAAGGACTGGTCCCTTCTGGCTATGTGCCCAAAGTATGTGAGCCAGAGCTTCAAAATCCTTGCCTCCAAGAGTAGCTTGGTTTAACACTCTCCAAGATAGACCTGTTTGTCCTCTTGGTTGTCCATGTTCAAAACTCTTCTCTAGCATCACAATTCAAAGGCACTGATTCTTCTTCTGCCATCCTTAGTCATTGTCCAGCTCTCTCATGCAAAGGAAGTAATTGTGAAGACCATGGCCTGGGTCAGGACATCATTAAATATCTAGACTTACATCATTGCTCTTTAGCACTTTGGAGAGGTCTCTGACAGCAGATTTAAAGCTAAAGTTTGTTTTTTAAGAAGCATATTGGTGATTAATAAATCATTGAACATAAAAAATTTATAATTCTAGTTCCAGCTTCATTTCTGTCCCAAAGTCTGTACTTTCCAACTACCATTCCTTTTTTTTGTTGTTCCCAGTTTTTGCATTCCAGTCACCAATTATTACTAAAGCATCTTGATTGTATGTTTGGTCAGTATCAGACTGCAAAATCTGCTAAAAATCTTCAATTTCCCCCTCTTTGGTTTTAGCTTTTAGGGCATATATTTGGATAATAGTCATATTAACAGGTCTTCCTTGTATGCATCTGGATAGGATCCTATTACTCACAATATTGTACCTCAGGTTAGACTCTGAAATTGACTTTTTTAACTATGAATACAACGTTATTCTGTTTCCATTTTTCATTGCAGGCATAATACCATGTGACTGACTAATCCAAGGTGACCAAAGCCAGTCTTTCTCCTTGTGCTAATGTATAGAATATCAATGTTTAAGTGTTACATTTCCATTTTCACAACTTCTAGTTTTCCAGCATTCATACTTCATATGTTCCATGCTCCAACTATTAAAAGATGTTTGTAGCTGTTTCTCCTCATTTTGATTTACTTCCAGTCTGGGCTTGTCCTATAATGCCCAATCCTGTTTCCTAGTCTGTCTTAATCTAGGAGCTCTACTAAAATTTGTCCACCCTGAGTGAACCTTCTGTAATTTGATACACTAGTGGCAAAGATTCTAGCATCACAGCAACTCACAAGTTACCTCAGTACAGCAAACTGACACACTAATGCTGTACTAAGAACGATAATAAACAAGCAAGAATATAGATACGTAAGCTGTAAAGTAATTAGCAATATGCAGAACTTCCCCCCAACACAAGAAATTGACAGAAAGTCTTATACCTCTTAACAGCAAATCAAGCACACAAATATCATATTGTTGGATACAGTTGAGGTCTGTGGCGATACGGTAGGAAGGGGCTGTTGGTAGATATTTATGCATTCTAGCTAAGCCCCATCGCTGGCCTGAGGGCCCAGTGGGGATATGAGGTAGAATAAACAGATTTAAAAAGCTTCTGAGCCTATTTTATTTGAACCTAAGAAGTCAAACAAAGGGCAGTATTGTTGAAAAGGCCAAAATAACAGGAAGAGATGCTAATATAAAGGAACTGAACAGAAGATTTTAAGGACAGCTTAAGAAAAACAAGTCAAAGTAGTATGATGGAATGTATTGTAAATGGAGAATAAAAAGGAAATAACTTGATTGACATTACTCAAGCTGAAAGAACTGAAAAAAAAATTCAAAACACAAGTTGCAATACTGAGAGATGCTATGGGCAAAACCTTGAATGATTCAGGAAGCATCAAAACAAGATGGAGGGAATACATAGAGTTACTGTGCCAAAAAAATGGATGACACTGAAATATTTCAGGAAGTACCACATAATCAAAGTCAATGGTAATGAAGGATGAAGTTCAGGTGCACTGAAAATATTCGCAAAAAATAAGGCCCCAGGAATCGAAGTGATACCAATTGACATGGTCAAATACAGATGGAGCCTTGGATGTGCTCACCAGTGTATGCTGGGAAATTTGGAGGACAGCTGCCTAGCCAACTGACTGGAAGAGACCCATACTGATTGCCATTCTGAAGAAAGGTGATCCACTAGAATGTTTAAACTATCAAACAAAATAATATTAATATCACATGCAAGCAAAATATTGCTAATGATCATTAAATAACTATTAGAACACACAGAACTGCCAGAAATTCAGTCTGGGTTTAGAAGAGGCTGCAGCACAAGCGATATCAATGCGAATACTAGAAGAATGTATACTATTACAGTTTTATTGACCATGCAAAGAAATGTGCCTATGTGGAGAATAACAAATTACGGCTAATGTTCAGAAGAATGGAATCCCAGAACATTTAATTGTGCTCAAGCAAAACATACCTGGACCAGAGATTGTTACATGAACAGAGCAGGGGAGCAATACATAATTTAAAATTTTAAAAATGTGCCTGAAGGTTGTATACTCTCTCTCTATCTATTCAGTCCATATACTGAGGAAATCATTAGAGAATGTGGACTCTATAGAAGAATGTGGCATCACGATCTGGAGAAGACTTATCTTCAACCCATGTTATGTAGATTATCCAACCCTGTTTGCTCAAAGTTACGAGAACTTAACATTCTTGCTGTAGAAGATCAAAGACTACGGTCTTAAATATGGATTACATCTCAACATTAAGAAGCAAAAATTCTCACCACTAGCATGACAGGCAACATCATGACAGACGGAGAAAAGATTGGAACTCAACAACTTCATCTTATTTGGATCTATAATCAATACCCTTGATACCAGAAGAGGTCGGGAGATCAGAAGACAAATTGCACTGGGAAAGTTCTGCAAAGACTTCTCCAAATTACTGAGGAGTAATTATATTGATCTGAAAAATAAGGTGCTTTTGATTCAAGCCATGGTGTTTTCAATCACTTGCTATGCATCTGAAAGCTGTACAATAAATAAATATTACAGAAGAATTGATGTCTTCAGTTGTGGTGTTGGAGAAGAGTACTGAATGTCCCATGTACTGCCAAAAGAACAAATACATATGTCTTGGGAAAAGGGCAGCCACAACTCTTCTTTGAGGCAAAGATGACATTTCTTCATCTCATAAACTATACTCTGGGCATGTTGTTAGGAAAGACTATTCCTCGGAGAGGGACATCATGCTTGTAAAGGTGCTGAGTTAGCAAAAGAGAGGAAGATGCCACTCAATGGATTGACACAGTGACTTCAGCAGTGGGCTCAAGGTGTCAGGAATGAGGAGGATGGTACAGAGATGACAGAGCTCAAACATGTTGTTTATAGGGTCACCATGAGTGTCACTCAACTTAATGACATCCAGCAACAACTTACATGTACAATACAATCACACTCAAAATCAACATCAAAATAATTTTGATGTTGTGCAAACTTGTTTTACTCTTCACACCTCCATGCTTTTAGGTACAAGATTCTTCCACCCATAGTACTCATATGACCTCTGTTCCTGGACAACTCTTGAACATCCATGAGGACCTAGTTGATACTTGAGGTTCTTTTCCTCCATTATTCCAGGCAAAATCAGTATGTCCTTTACCTGGACTTCTACTCTTAATAAACCATCAAGAAATCAGGTCATATTGCTTGTGTGTGTATCTTCTACTAAAATCTGTTATCAGTTTTTATATTCTACAGTTATTGTTAGGTGCCATCGAGTCAAAGATCTGAACCCTGTTCTATTCTGTACATCCTCACACTTCCTGACACACAAAAGCTCACTGCAGCAGTCACCATGTCAATCCACTTGTTGAGGGTCTTCCTCTCCTTCACTGACCCTTGATCCTTCCTAGCATCATGTCCCTCTCAAAGGAATAACCCCTCTTAGCAACATGCCCAAGTATGTAAGGTAAAGCCTCATCATTCTTGCCTCCAAAGGGCTCCAAAGGAATGAGGACATGCTATAGTACTGATCATTAAATAAGACTGAGCATATAATCTTCTCCTGTGCAATTAACTGCCAAAAAAAACCACCAGAGCGTCAGCTATGGTCGATTCTAACTATGGTACTCAAAACAATATATATATATATATATATATATATATATATATATATATATATATATATATATATATTGTGTGTATGTAGTTTTTCATTTTATTTTTGTTAGGTGACATCAACTCAAGTGTGACCCGTAGTTTCCCTATGAACAAGAGATCTGAACTCTGTCCTATCCTGTGTAATTCTTACATTCCCGGCACACTAGAGCCCATTGAGGCAGTCATTTTGTCAATCCACCTGGTTAAGGGTCTTCCTCCCTTTCACGGAAACTTTGCCTTTCTGAGTATCTTGTCCCTCTCCATGTAATGACTCCTCCTAGCAACATGCCCAAAGTATGTGAGGTGATGATTATCATCTTTGCCTCCAAAGAGTGCTCTGTACTTTCTCCAAGACTTTAGCAGTTCATGGGATGTTCAGTACTTTCTCCAAAATCACCTATCAAAGGTATCAATTCTTCTTCTGTTGTCCTTATCCATTGTCAAGCTATTCAGATACATAGTAAGTAATCAGAAAGATCATGGCCTGAATCAGATGCACCTTAGTCCTCAAACTGACATCATTACTTCTCAATAATTTGGAGAGGCCCTGCATTGCAGATTTTCCCAGTGCAATATGTCTCCAGGTTTTCTGACTACTGATACCAAGAGGGTTGATTGTGCATCCAAGTAAGATGAAGTTGTTAAGAATTTCAATCTTTTCTTCATCTATCATGATGCTGCTTATAAGTTGAATGGTAAGAATTACTGTTTTCTTGACATTGAGATGCAATCTATATTGAAGGCTGTATTGTTTGATCTTCTGCAACAAGTGCTTCAAGTTCTCCTCACTTTGAACAGGCAAGGTTGTCATCTGCATAACACAGATTATTGATGAATCTTCCTCCAACCTTGATGCCACAATTTTCTTCACAGAGTCCAACTTCTCAAATAATTTGCTCAGTTTACAGATTGAATATGTATGGAGAGATAATAAAACGCTGACACATTCTCTTTTTAATTTTAAACTATGGAGTGTTCCTGATGATTCGGGAGGCTGGGCTCTATGAGGAGGAATGTGATATCATGATTGGAGGGAGACTCATCAACAGTCAACAAGTTGCATTATGCAGACAACAGAACCTTGCTTTCCAAAACTGAGAAGGACCTAAGATATTTGCTGCAGGGGGTCAAGGACTTCAATCTTCAATATGGATTGAAGTTCAATATCAAGAATACAAAGATTTTCACCACTGGGCTGATTGGCAGCATCATGACAGAGTAAAGAGATTGCCATTGTTTTCAGTTTCCTTTTGCTTGGCTCCACTATCAACATTCTTGGTACAAGCAGCAATCAAAAGAATTGGATTGTGAAAATCTGCTGTCATGGACCTCTCCAGAGTACAGAAGAGCAATGATGTCAGTCTAAAGACTAAGGTCCATCTGATCCAGGCCCTGGTCTTCACAATTACTTGCTATGCATCAGATGACTGAGAATCACCGAAGAAGAATGGATGCCTTTGAGGTGTGATGCTTGAGAAGAGTATTTGATATAGCATAGACTACTAAGAGAACAAAGAGGTTCATCCCAGAGAGGGTAAGAGGAGGCAATGATTTTGATGCTCCACCTCACATACTTTGGGCATGTCACAAGGAAGGACCAGTCCTTGGAGATGGGCATCATTCCTGGAAGGGTGGAGAGACAGCACAAGAGAAGAAGACCCTGGGTATATGGAATGACTCAGTGACAGAAATGGAGGTAGGCGTGTCAGAGACAATGAAGTTGGCTCAAGGGAGAGTAGGGCTGTTGCACATAGGGTTGCTAGGAGTAGCAAGTGACCCGACAGCATGTAAACAACCACAGTTGGGTTTGGGTTTCCTCCCCTCAACCCCCATGCTCTGTTTGAAAAACAGCATCTTGGTCTAGGTATAGATTTCACATCAACACCATTAAGCGCTCTGGGATTCCCATTCTTCTCAAAGTTAGCCATACTTTGTTATGAGCCACAAAATCAAATGCCTTTGTATAGTCAATAAAGCACAAAAAGACATTCTTCTACTATTCTTTACTTTCAGCCAAGATCCATCTGACATCAGCAATGATATCCCTGGTGCCCCAGCCTCTTCTAAACCTAGCTTGAACTTCTGGAAGTTCCTTACCTATGTTCTGTTCTAGCCATTTTTAAATGATCTTCAGTAATAGTTTGCTTGCATGTGAAATTAATGATATTACTCAAAAATTTCCACATTCTGACAGATCACCTTTGTTTGGAACAAGAACAAATATGGACCTCCAGCATAGACTGGTGAGTGTATTTAGGGCTGTATTTGTTAATTGAAACAAGTCAATTGGTATCCCATCAATTCCTGGGGCCTTATTTTCTGCCAATGCCTTCAATGCAGTTTCCACTTCCTTCTCCATTATCATTGGCACTTCCTGAAATACTTCATTGTCAGTCAGTGCTTTTTAGTATAAGGACTCTTCTTTTGATGCTTCCTGGGTGATTCAATATATTGCCCATAGTATCTTTCAGTATTTCGTCTTAAGGTTTAAATATGGTTTTCAATTAAGGACCTCTCTAAAGTACTCAGGAGCAATGGTGTCTCTCTGGAGACTAAGGTGCGCCTGATACAGGTCATGGTCTTTGCAATCGCTTGTTATGCATCAGAGAGTTGGACAATGACTAGGGAGGACAGAAGGAGAGTTGATGCCTTTGAGGCTGTGGTGCTGGAGAAGAGTACTGAATGTACCATGGACTGCCAGGAAAACAAACAGATTCATCTTGGAGAGGATTAAACCAAGCTACTCCTTGGAGGCAAGGATTCTGGGGCTTCGTCTGACATACCTTGGACATGTTGCCAGGAGGGACGGGTCCTTGGAGAGGGACATCATGCTTGGGAGGGTGGAGGGACAGCACAAGAGGGGAAGACCCTCTATGAGATGGATTGATTCGGTGACTGGGGTAATTGGGATGGATGTGTCAGAGGCAGTGCAGTTGGCGCAGGATAGAGCAGGGTTTAGGGCTGTTGTACATAGGGTCGCTATGAGTCGCAAACGACTCGACGGCACATAACACACACACAACAGCTTGACAAATGCCAAGCAATTTCTTCCCTTTTATTCTCTAATTCTAGCTCTCTGAACATTACATTATAATACTTTGCTTTGTCTTCTTCAGCTGCCCATTGAAATCTTCTATTCAGCTTTATTATTTTATTTCATTTCTTGCAATTCCTTTTTTTTAAAAAAATTTTACACTGGTTTACCTACAAAATTCATATACATTGCCCCTCACACCAGATTCCCTCACCTCCCCAAACTACACCCCTCCACCTGTCCAACTGTGTGGCCCCATGATTATCCCCCTCTGCCCACTCTCCCCCCTCTGTCTCCCCCCTTTCCCACTTAGATACTCATACACATTTTATGAGTTATTTATTTCTACATGGAGTATTTATTCTTATGTAATTGGGTTAGTTCATTTAGCATAATACTCTCCAGTCCCTCTAAAGTTAGGTTGTGATGTACAAAGTCTTTGCTCCTGTGTGCTGTGTAATATTCCATCACGTGAATGTAGTATCATTTCTCAATCCATTCAATTGTGGTTGGACATTTGATCTATATGGAAAGAATTTTCACAGAGGAAGATATTCAGATGGCCAACAGACACATGAAGAAATGCTCCAAATCAATGGCAATAAGAGAGATGCAAATCAAAACCACAATGAGATACCATCTCACTCCAGTAGCAGTATTCAGTATTGCAGACTGAGGGTAAGGTAATAATAAGACAGACAACCAAGAATGAGATAAGAGAGAATAAAGACAGGGGCCAGCAGTCCTGATGTAAACTTCAGAGGGAACAAGCTACTAGATGGTTCGATTAGTCTTTCACCCCTATACCCAGGTTGGATGATCGATTTGCTTTTCAGGACCACTGTGGACCTCCACCAGACTTTCCTCTGGCTTCGCCTTGTCCAGGTATAGTTCACCATCTTTCAGGTCCTAACATGTGCACTCATGCTCCACCCCCCTGGCTCCGCCCCAATGTTCAGTTCTTTTTCTTCACGATGTTTCCCCTTTGTTTTGCTTTCTGGATGCTCTAGCGCAATTTTCAGAGTCTCTCCTGACATCCATTTTGGTTTTTTTTCTTTCTTCTCTGTCTTTCTAATGAACTTTTGCTCTCTTCATGGATGATACCCTTGATATTTATCATCCCCAAACTCACCTGGTCTTCAGTCATTGGTGTTCAATGTTTTAAATCTATTCTTGTGATAATTTTGAAATTATGATGGGATAGATTGAAGATAATATTTTGGTTCTCATGGACTTGTTTTAATTTTCTTCAGCCTCCATTTGAACTTGCACATGAGTATCTAGTGGTACGTTTTGCATAAGAGGTGCATCTTTCTTCTGCCTTTTGTTCCAAACCATGCCTCAGAATTAAGTGTGATATTCATGGATAAGAATTGTACAAACTCTAACAGTTTTTGTAGCCCATTGGGTTATATTATTAAAGGCTGACATCTTGCAAGTTATTTTTTAAAAGAATAGTGAATGGATGGACCAAAGGACAGACCAGCAGAGGTATACTTCCAGACTCTTTCCTCAGGTTTGTTCTTTGGCTGTTGGGGGGGTTTTGGTTTTTTTTTTTTTTAGGTTTTATTCCAGGATTACTACTTTTAAAAATAACTTTTATTACCATTCTTTCTTACATGTACAATTATCATTTTTTGTGCCAATTAGATGATTCCACATGACTTAAAATATATAAATGATTAATTACACACCCACGTGATTAAATTTGAGGAAATAAATTTTAGGTATAAAAAGGAAAAAAGGTTCACTTGAGGTAAGTCTAAAAAGATGGACAAAATGTTAAAGGTACTGTGTACAAAACATCAGCTTGCAATTTTCAACTTCTAAATGTATTATTCAGTCTTCAGGGAATAAACAATGAGCAAAGAAAGTTAGAGTTGAATGCATCGGAAATTGCTTCACACTTGATTCCAAAAAAGAATTTAAAGGACTCAACATAGAATAGAGCGATTTTATCAAAGCAGAGGACACTGAGGGAGAAAGGTCATAGAATGCAGCTGAATACACTGGGACGGCTATAAATCATTTTAGCAATCAACACACCCAGTGTTCTATGCACACCAGAGGCGGCCTCTATTTGAGATAAAGGTGTAAACCCTCATCCAGCCCTAAACTTTGAATCTTATATCATAAATACATTTCTTTCTGGATCTGCTCAGGCAACAGAATAGGATCTGATAAACAGCCCTTTTTATCATAATTATTACATTCATGGGTGGGAAAGGAACCTAACAGTACATGGTTAGGTTACAACCTTTGTGTCAGTGGGCTCCACATGGTCTGTGGCCCTTGTGCCTCATTTGTTCTGAGGATCTTGTCCATCACTATTTGACTCACTAGCCATTTCTTGTTAGGTTTTTATTCTATCACTTTGTATTCACTCTTTCAGACCATAATGTTCTACCTTGTGCTTTTACTAGCCTGCTTATTCAATTCATTCATTCATTCATGACCCCAGGACTTAATTTTGAGAGACAATAACTCACTTGTAACAAAGAATGCTAATTTTCTCCAATATCCCCCTTCTTTCTTTCAGTAACAGTTTTACCAAGCCATCTAAGTGCTTCTTTCCAACAAGGCGTGGCTTTATAGTTATACAAGGCTCTTCCCACTGAGATAAGAACAAAATTTGCATGTCTTCTAAGCTGTTTCCCTGACAGCAAAGAGTGTGTCATCATGCTGGCTAAAACATGAAACCAGTGATGAGTTGTTCTCAACCATGTGGATGAGGGCACCACTCAACGTAGCAAGCAGCAAGAAGATCAAAGGAACTGGGCTTCTGATAATTTCCTGAGCAGAGCTGTCCAACAGTTCAGCCTACAATTTAAGAGAGAGAACAGGTGGTGGATTACAATAGAGTACCTTTGTGTTGACAGTGCAACTCTCTAATCACTAGACCTTTAGGGCTCCTTACTATGTTTAAGTCACTTATTTACAGCCAAGCCTGTGAATAAACAGCTTATGCAGTTTTCCAGGGACTGTGCTCTCTACCAAACATATTTTTGCATCCTTATTTCATAACATCTTCCATTATTTCTACTTAATAATTTTATACTCACCTGGAGCCTCTGACCTTTCCCCAAGCAAGTTTTACCCTTTTTATGACCCTGTACATAGTATTCCCTCCACTATTAATAACTCAGTGCCTTCATTTACCATTCAAGACTCATTTCAAATGTGACACTATTAATCTTTTAGTCTGTTCCTGTTTTATCTATTTGCTGTTTGCTCCTCCAGATCTACTCTCTGCTCCTCTCCACTTTGTTCTGTGTTCAAGAAGGCTGATGTCTACAGACTGCTTAGCCCAGAATCAATTGTCCAATTGAACTTTCTCTATGGAAATTATAAGAGTGAATACTCACTGACTCATTGCCACTGGGTTGGTACTGACTCATAGCTGATCTTCTTAGCAGATTTTTCTAAGGCTGTAAATTGCATGGGAGGAGATTTCTCATTTTTCTCCCTTGGATAAGATTAAATGGTGAGAGTGGGGCGTGGAAGTGGTCAAAGTATTTATTCTTCCAATTTCTTCTCACAGATCTTCAGGGTCTGTAACCCTCTATAGAAAACAATACTTTTCTTTGACAGCCCCCTCACATGACTTAACTCTTTGATGAGGTTTCAGTAACAACTCTGATCACATATTCTCAGGCTTCCGGGTAGTAACCACCTCTTGTTACTGCTAATCTCTGGGTGCTTCACTATGCCTCATGATTCTATAATCATATCCAAGCATTTTAAAATGTTTCTTTCAATAATTTCTCTTTAAATTACTGTTTTGAGTACGCTTTCTGATTCTTCTTGGAACTCTGACCCACGCATGTCTCTTTAGATTGTCACCAGATAAAGCAAGGGAGCTCTGAGGGTGCAGTCTGAAGCACATCTTTGTTGTTGTGTACAGCTGAGCTGGAATGGACCCATAGCTGACACTGAGGTTTCCAGAGGCAGTCAATCAAATGGGAGGAGATTGCTCGTTCTTCTTTTGGAGCAACTGATGGATTTGAACCAAGTGCCTTAGGGATTGCAGCACAGCTTCTTAACACTAGGTCACCAGAGCTCCCAAACTCATTCTGCTAAGAAAAAGGCAGCACATCTTTAGTTGTTGTTATGTGCCATCAAATCATCTGAACTCTGCCCTGTCCTAAGCCAGTCTCACTAATTCCAACAAACCAACTACCATTGCCCCAGTTACTGTATCAATCCATCTCATCTCAGGTCTTCCCCTCCTGTGCTATCACTCTACCCTCTGAGCTTGATGTCCTTATCCAAGGACTGGTCTCTCCTGGCCACATGCCCAAATTATGTGATATGGAGCTTCAAAAATCCTAGACTCCAAGGAGAAACTTGGCTTCACCCTCTCCAAGGCAGACTTTTTTTTTCTTTTGTGGTCCATTGGTGTTGCCAGTCGGCCCAGTTGCTCTATGAGAGAAAACTGAGCAGTCTCCTCATCGTGATTCACAGCCTTGAAAAAATAAAGTTAATAGATTTTCATTCATTGTTGCATATTTTGCCCCCTCACCCACCCTTTACCCTTTCGGTAAATGTAAATTAAAACCACAATTAAAATAAAATTTATTTTTAAAAAATCACCAAAACTCAATGGAGAATCAGCATTACTCTGGTGAATTTTGAGTTTAAGACTATGACAACTTTATATACAAGGAAAAGAACTGGGATGTTTTTCCACCAACATGCCTACTTCAGCACCAAACAATTCTTCCACAATAAATTTTCATAGAGCAAAAGGGATTTTTGTCCATTCAAAAACCCTTAGCTAATTCTCCAAAATATAAAACTGTTGACATTTGGCATAAACTTTAACTTACATAAATCTACATTGTGAATTTAAGCTCTCTTATTAGGTTTAAATAACTGTAGCATAATAGTTATAGAAAAGAGAAAAAAAACCCTCTTTTGTCATCTTGTAATAGTTAACAACTATTCCACATATTCATTCGATTCTTGTTTTCCAGCTTGTTTCCTTATGCATGTCAGGTTGTCTAGTTTTCTGTGTATTCTCCCAAATATTTTATCAAACGTACTGAGCCAAGAAGCTGATCAAGGACTCAATTATGGGATGCTACTAAAGACTTTCTATTTGTTAACACCAATTTATCAATACACCCCTTTTTAGTACTTTTTATTCTCTTTATTTGATGTTATTACAAATGGGAACATTTTCTTAATTTCATTTTTATATTTTCATCACTAGTGTATAAAAATAAAAATACAGTTGATGTTTTTTACATTGATCTCATATCTTGAAACCTTACTGAACTTGACTAGTTCTGATAAGTTACATGTTTCTTAGGGCTTTCTTCACAGATGATCATGTCATATGCTCATAGTTTTACTTCTTCTTTTCCTATGTGGCTGCCTACTCCCATTGCTATGAATCCAACAAGTAATTGTTTCTTTCAAAGTGAATCAGAATGAAATAATTTGAGTACAGTTTTAACATTGCTAAATGTGAACTACTTGTTCTTTAGAGAACAAGTAGTTATATGCCTCACAAATCTTTTGTTAGAATTCTTCCGTTTACTTAATAGGAAATAAGCCTAGAAATCTACAAATATGACTATCAGCAATGATATCTTTTGTGGAGCTTAAAAAAATCTGGCCATATAATAAATCTCTAATTACGAAGAGTATAGTTCAAAGAGTAGGGTTTATAGTTTGAATTCCAGCTCTACAAGTTAGTAGCTACTTAATCTTGAGTATATAAAACTCTTCTGAGCCTGTTTTCTAATCTATAAACTAAGAGAAAAAAAATACATATCTCCATGGTGATTAAGAGAATAACTTACATAAAAGACCCATACTACTAGACCCATACATACTAGAGCCCCAGTGCATAGTTTGATTTTAGCCTCCTGCTTTCTACTTTTATTTCGAAGAATAAAAGCTGTTTATTTACATTTGCTACAATATTGAAGGTACACAGTTCGAATCCACTAGTTGTTCCATGGGAGAAGGATGGGTAGTCTCCTTTCATGCCTCTGATAACCAGCTGGAGGGTCAGCGACAGGTGAGTTCCAACTCCATGGTACACAACAACAACTAGATGAATTTTCAATGAAAAAAAAACATGCTTCATTTACCCCTTTAAAAGCCTTAATTTCTTTCTAACTCTCATATATAAATTAAAAACAAACACTAAGAAGACACATGAACTGAGATTATATGGTGTCATTAAGAGACTGCAGGTTCTAATGGGGATAGGTGTGACAGAGACAGTAAGATTGGCATAGGATAGAGCAGGGTTTAGGGCTGTTATACATAGGGTCACTATAAGTCGTAGGCAACTCAATGGCACATAACAACAACAGCTCCTCTTTCTTCCAGTTCTGTAATTTAAAAGATCCCAGGGAACAGAGAACACTCACATATTAATACAATTTGCCCTTATAGAGCTTGAGATTCTTTTAGATCTCACTCTTCCTTCCTTCTTCCTTTTTCTCATATACCCTTAAATGAAATGTTATCTGAAGAAGTCATAGTCTGGTCCCTTCTAACTTTTATAGTTATCTATTTATTTTAAAATATTGATTCTTTGTAATGTGTTCTTCAATACTACTAATACAAGCCTTCGAGGAAAATGTCATAAAACTTTTAATAATCTAGATCTTCTAATTACTGTTTTCTTCTTTCCAGTTCTTTTAAAAGAGTTCTTAAGAGAATAGATAGAAAATGATCAGCTAACTTACGGGAAAGAGGAATTCACTCTCCTATTTACAGCCTAGTGGTAAGAAACTGATGCAATCCCAAAGGCATGCAGTTCAAATCTACCAGCTGCTCTGTGGAAAAAAGATGGGCAATCTCCTCTCATTCAATTTACTGCTCCTAAAAGCCCTCTAGAAGGTCAGCTATGGGCTCATTATGACTCATGGCACACAACAACAACTTCAACTAAAGTTGTATGGCTTAATTGAAACCAGAACAAGTTTAGAAATATATCATTATTTCTTTTTATCTGATTACTGACAATCATATAAATGCGTAAGGATTATCTCTAGTTTAAATTGTTTTCAATTTTCCTTCAAATATGTATTTATATATTATGCTGTAATTGTGACTCTTAAAATTCTGTTCTAAAAGACTCTAAAATAGCATTTGAAGGGCATAACAGTTACCACTCTTCTCTGAAAGACTGTCACCAATAAATTATGTGTGTCATGGCTTCAGACTGCTGTAGACTTTAACCTATAAGAATCTCAACATATTTATTGAGAAAGATTCATCAATTACCTACCTTATGCAGATAACAAAATCTTGCTCAAAGAAAGTTAAAGAGACTTGAAGCACTGTAGGAGATCAAAGACTACAGCCTTCTATGCATTACATGTCAACATCAAGAAATCAAAAATCCTCCCAAATAGACCAACAGGCCACATTAGGATAGATAGAGAAAAGACTGAAGCTGTTGATTATTTTCTTTTACTTGGATACAGCATCAATACATATAATACTTCCGTAAAAGAACCAAAAGATATGTTTCATTGAAAAAAATCTGCTGTCAATCATCTCTTTAATGTGCTAAGGAGAACGGATGTCAGTTTAAAGATTAAAGTGCACCTGATTCAAACCAAGGTATTTTTAATTCTTCCTATCCATCTGAAAGCTGGACAGTGGGGAAAAAAAGACTGAAGCACTGATGCCTTTGAATTGAGATGAGGGTGAAGAGTACTGAATATCCCATGGATTACCTAGAGAACAAAAAAAATCTGTCTTGATGTAAGTGCAACCAGAGTGCTCCTTAGAGGTGAGAATGGTGAAACTCCATCTCACGTACTTAGAGCATATTGCCAAGAAGGTTCAGTCCTTGGGGGAAAAAAATATGCTGGGAAAGGTGGAGGATGAACAAAAGAGAGGAACAGCCTCAACTACATGGATTGACACTGATCACAAAATGGGCTTGTTGCAGAATGTAAGGGCAGCATAGGATAGGGCAACATTCTAATGTTTTGATTTGTTGTTCATAGGGTTGCTATGAATCATAGTCAACTCGAGGACACATACGAATAACAGAAATTATTGAATAATATCATTAATATCACATGCAAGTAAAATCTTGCTGAAGATTATTAAAACACAGCTGGAACAGTGCATTGACAGGGAACTGCTAGGAATTCAAGTTTGATTCAGAAGACGTAATGGTACAAAAAGTCATTATGACAGGCATAACTCTGGGGGCTTTAGTGGTAAGGAATTGCACTGCCTCTGAAAACCCACTGGATGGTCAGCTGTGAGTCAACGCTCACTCAATGGGACATAACAAAATAGCTTTACTATTGCCATGTTGCTGCACTTTTTGTGGGATGTTACTGATTTGATTTCTTTTTTTTGTGCTGAGTTCATTTTGTGGTGGCTTTTCTATCATCTCCTTCCTTGACACTGTTTTAATGTTTATTAAGTCTTTATAATTGTCCTCTTTTTTTATTTTGATGAGATTTACTCATTTTCTCTGATGTTAATCTTTATTATTTTGTTTCACAGTCTAAAATGGTTTACTTTTATCTTTAAGCAGACATAATTTCTTTTCTTTAGATGTTCTATAACTACACTACTTATCTCTAATTTTTACTCTGTAGTTGTTCTCATCTATAAACTGATACTTTGGTTCCTTTTGTATAGTCACATAAATTACTTAGCATATTTCTTTGTCTGGATTGATTTCTGATGAGGTTAGTATGTGTATAAATTAGGAGTTGTCTGTGGTTGGTTGTTCTCTGTCCAAAGAACTCTCTTTTATATGTTTTATTTTGCTTTTTTAAATATTATTATTGGTTTGCATACAATCATTTACATGCATTATGTTTCAGTCACATTAACTATATTTTATGCAATCTGTAATTTACATTGTTAATGTTTTGTTAATGTACATTTTGTTTTAGACAATCATTCGTATTGTTGTTGTTGAATATTCTCAAGTAAGAACAAACCCAAACTTGACCCTCCAGAGGGTTTTCAGAGACAGTAAATTGCATGGGAGGGGACTGTCCATCCTTCTCCCATGTTGCAGCTGGTGAATTCAAATGACATGCCTTTGGGGTTGCAGTGCAGCTTCTTACCACTAGACCACCAAAGCTCCTATACATTATATTTTATATAATTAATTACTATTCATCTATGCCTATTATCAGGGAGCCATGGTGGTTAAGTGATAAGAAGCTGTGCTATAATATTGAAAGCACTCAATTGAGTTTCCTCCCTTGTGATGAAATTACATCTGGAAACCTGCTGGAGGGTCAGCTATGAGTCAGTTCTGATTCCATAGCACACAACATCCCTATTATCATCCCATTGAATCTTTCTTCCCTCATCCACCCACTAACCTCTGCTATCCCAATAATTTCCCCTTCTCATTTTCCTACGCTCCTTCTCCCATTCCCTTTATCCTTTTGAACATTTATACATGTCTTGCTCAATTATCCTTCAATGCTCACAATACTGATCTTAAGCAGTATTTGTCCGTATGATACTGAGTTGTTTATTCAACATAATGCTCTCTAGACTTTCCTGGTTTTATAAACACTCTCCTATGGTATTTTATTAAATCATTGTTCCCTAGTGCTGCATAGTATTCCACCATTGGGTGAATATACCACAATTTCTCAATCCATTCATTTGTTGAAGGGCATCTGGATTGTTTCCATTTTCTTGTTATATTTAATAACACTGCTATGAACACAGGTGAACACATCTCTGTCTATTACTCAGTTCTGATTTCCATAGGGTATATTTCTAGCAGTGGAATAGCTGGGTCATATGGGATTTATATGTTCATCTTTTTGAGGAAACACCAAAATGCCTTCCAGAGTGGTTGTGCCATTTTTCAATCCTACTAGCAGTGCATGAGAGTTCAAATCTCTTCACATGTTGAAGAAGATGGAGAGAGATTGGAGCTCTTTAATATTTCTTGTAATGTTGCTTAATTTTCAAAAGCTCCCTAATTTCTCTTTATTTAGCAATGTCCTTATTTCACCATCATACTTGAGGAATTCCTTGAGTATATAATTCTTGGTTGGCATTCTTTTTTTCATTAAAAATTTTACTTATGTCATCTCACTGTTTTAAGTTGCTTTCACTGTAATTCTTTTTTGTTAAATTTTGTTATGATAGGTCTTGGTGTTTTCTTTTGGAGTCTATCCTCTTTGAGGTTCACTGACATTCTTGAATGCATATTTTCTCATTTTTCATATTTTTGGACCTTTTTTCCCAACAGATATTCATCTATCTCCTTTGGATTTCCCCCTCCCCCTCTTCCTGTTCTCAAATGTCAATCATAAGTAAATTAGTCCTCTTGATGGTATCTCATATGATTTTTATACTCTCTGTATTTCCCTCCTTCTTGTGATTTTTCTTCCATTATATTACTAGTGGGAGTTTTGTCTTCTATCTCATTAATTGTGTGTTTGATTCCTTAATTTCTGCTCTTTGTTCTTCCAGTGTGTTACCTTGTTGTTGTGTTGTTATGTGCTGTCGAGTTGTTTGTGACACATAGCAACCCTATACACAACAGCTCTTAACCCTTCTCTATTCTGTGCCGACCAATTGCCTCTGATACACTTACCCCCATAAGCCTAGTCACTGAAAAATATGGAACACTTCATGAATTTGTCATCTTTGTGTAGGGGCCATGCTAATCTTCTCTGTATCTTTCCAATTTTAATATATGTGCTGCCAAAGTGAGCACAAAGTGTTATCTACTTCAGAAATTTGATTCTTCATATTCTGAATTTCTATTTACAATTTTTGTATGGTTTCTAATTTTCCATTTATGTTATATATTAAGTCTTTAAAATTTTTTAATATATCTTCTATGGTTTTCTCAACGTGTTTTCTCAGTGTGAAGAAGGCATTTCATTATAATTTTTTAAAATTAATTATCAGGAAGTTCTAAAGTAATTTCTTTTTTGGAAAAAATTTATGGTTCTGTATTTTGTACACTTATGTCCTGCCATTTTGTCCCCGGGCTTTGTCGTGTGTATGTTGTATGTGGGTGTGTGTTAGGACTTATTTACTGCCTAAAAAAATTGTAGTATTGTTGTGTTTGCCTTCTTTTGTTTTGATATATCTACTTAATTGAGCAATGTGAGTGTATTATGTAGCTTTCTAAATATGAAATTCTTAATCCTTCAGCTCTATGTTTTGGTAGATCTTAGGGAATGGAAGTATGTATGCAATTCTCTGTTTATTGTTCACACAGAGCAGTTGAGGTCAAACTGTGTTGGTTTCAGTTTGTCATCAATCAGTAAAGCAGAAGCCAGTCTTTGCTCTTGCCCATTTGGTGATGCTGCATGAGGGGTGTGTATGTGACTGGAATGTGCGCTTTTGTTACTGAGACAAAGAAAAAGAGGGAAAAGCAAATTAAAACCCACCTTTCGAAACAAAAGAATTGACAGTAAAAGAAAATAGAAAAATGTCAGAGGGGTAAAATAGGAGGCAGAGTCAGAATGTTGTAACTTTTGTTAAGTGCTATCGATCAAGTTGAGTACTACTAAACAGCAACTTTATGAACAACAGCCCTAAGCCCTGCCCTACCCTGTGCCATCCTTATCACCTCTGACATGCTTAAGCCCATTTTTGTGTAGGTACTGTGCCAATCAAGCTGGCTGCAAGTAAGGCAAAATTAACAAGGAAAATGAGAAAATCAAAAGATAAATGAACATTTTAGAAATGAAACGAACAAACAAAAAGACATGAAAAAGAAAAATGAAAGTAAGCAAAGGAGAGAACTTGGAAGTGAGGTGGTTTAGGAACCTAATTGGTGCTCTTGCCACTGCTGTGGTAAGTGAAAGTTAATTGTTTGTTCTAGGCTGGTATTTCAGCCGTGCAACAAAAGATCTGGTTTGGAATACACATGCAATGCAGAGTTTCAACTCATCATCTCAGAGCACCAAGGAAAAACCAAGATGTGGTGTTAGATGATGGATGACATACTTTGTCAATCCAGGGGCAGCAAGGAGTAGAGCATCCAATCTGAGATGGAGTTTCTGTTGGTCTCAGATGTGCTCAAGATAGTCCATCTGGCGAAGGATGGAGTCTCTGTCAGTGTAGGGGATGAATGCAGGAAGAATACCAAATCAGAGATGAATCACTCCATAGATGTGAAGTAGAGTACATGAGATGGAATGCATCTGGAGCCTGATCCACATGGGTGCCAGACTAAACGGTAGGCTATAGTTGGGGAGCATTTTAGATGCTGCACTACTCTAACTCTAGTAGGAGACATGCATGCACCTCACAATATGGGGTCAATGTGCACTTGATGCTTAACTCACAGGAGTGTACTGTCAGAGGTAGTCACTGTCAAACTGTCAACTCAGAGATTGCCAGAGACAAGAAACTCCTTTTGCCTCAAGAGGTATGAGAGTATGTGGAGAGTACATATTACTCTAAATATGGCCACAGCATGTGCCAGACATGGAATCCACAAGGGCACCAAGTCAGAGGCAAATTCTACAAACTCAAGAGGTGATCAAAGACAATGACCTCTGTCAGAGATGGTGCTTCGATCAGTATCGAGTCCTGTTGCAGGCTAACCATTCCCTACCGCTGTGCTGTCATATCCCTGGCTCCACCTTCATGGCACACCAGCATAAGGAGGTAAAGAGAACCTTTGAATGTGCAGCTGTGTTCACAAATGGAGCCAAATACACAATAGTACAATCCTGACCTCAAGTTGAGCTAGAACAGGGCTCAGAACACGGCTTACCAGTTGGTGGATGGGTGAGTGGTAAAGTCATGTTATTATGCTGATCCATGAGGTGATATTGAGGAAAGGAGGATATGGCATCTTCCTTTTTATCAGCCAGGCATTGATGAAGACAGTGTTGCAGTCATGTATTACTGCACTGATCAGAAAGCTGCCTACAAAGTTTTAAAATGGTTACAGTATGTCAGGTTTATTCACAATTCACCGTTCAATCCCTCCATGTTGTTGTTGTTATGTGCCATCGAGCCAGCTACAATTCATACTGACCCTGTTACAACAGCTCTGAATGCTGCCCTGTCCTGAACCAGTCTCATTTACTTCAACACATCTACCCTCATTGCCCCAATCCATCTCATCCAAGATCTTTCTCTCCTGCACTGTCCCTCCACCATTCATGATGTGATGTCCTTCTCCAAGGATTGGCTTCTTTGGGCCACATGCCCTAATTACGTGAGACAAAGTTTCAAAATGCTTGCATCCAAGGAGAAACTTGGTTTCACCCTCTCCAAGACAGTCCATGGTATGTTCAAGACTCTTTTCCAGCACTAAACCTCAAAGGCATCAATTCTTCTTTTGTCATCCTTAGTCATGGTCCAGCTCTCTGGTAGATCGCATGTAATTGAGAAGACCATGGCACGGATCAGATTAGAATCTAAACTGCCATCATTGCTCCTCAGCATTCTGGAGAGGTTCCTGACAGCAGATTTTCTCAATGCAATTTGTCTTCTGACTTCTCAATTGCTGATGCCAAGAGTGTTGATTGTGGAGCCAAGCAAGTTGTAATTGTTAACAACCTCAATCTCTTCTCCATCTATCATGATGCTGCCAATTGGCCCAGTGGTGAAAATCTTTGTCTTCTTAATGCTGAGCTTCAATCCATATTGAAGGCTGCAGTCCATGACCTTCTTAAGCAAATGTTTCAGGTCATCCTCAGTTTCTGCAAGCCAGGCTGTATTATTTGCATAATGCAGGTTGTTGATGAATCTTCCCTCCAATCATGTTGCCACAATTCTCATAAGGTCCAACTTCTAGAATGATCTGTTCAACATATAGATTGAAAAGTTATGGATACAGTATACATTCTTGCCATACTACTCCTTTGCTAATTTTGAGCCATGCAGTGTTTCCTTGCTCTATTCTGACTACTGCTTCCTGGTCTATACAGGTTTCAGATGAGCACAATCAAAAGTTCTGGGATTCCCATTTTCCCGAAGGTTAGCCACAATTTTTTGTGATCCACACAGTCAAATGTCTTTGCATAGTCAATCTAACACAGACAGACATTCTTCTGGTACTCTTTCTTTTCAGCCAAGATTCATCTGGCATTGGCAATAATGTCTCTAGTGCCACAGCCTCTTCTTCTTTAATTTAGGTTTGAACTACTTCTTTAGCAATTCCTTTGAAATTCCATATTCCAGGATTGTGAAGTTACAATTGTTAGTGTATTTATGTCATGTATTATGTCCCTTGGGTCTGCACACAGTTTGTACATTGATGTTTTTAGTTTTAGTTTTTACATTTAGATTTTTATCTTTGATCCATCTTGAGTTAATTTTTTAATAAAGTGATAGATACAGATCCTGTTTCATTTTTCTGCAAATGGATATTTGGTTTGTTCACATCATTTGTTAAAGATATCCATCTAATGAGTTTTGACCTTGTGTCAATGATCCGTTGTCCATAGGTGTCCATACCTAGGGTTTTCATTTAAAATCAGTCTGTGTGTCTGTCATTATTCCAACACCAAGTAGTTTAACTACTGTAGATGTATAATAGGCTTTGAGATCAAGGACTCTGTGCTTCATACATCGTTCTTCTTTAGTGGTATTTACTTATTCAGGGTCTCTTTTACTCGAAAAGATAGTACTATAGTACCTACTATAATTTTATATGCCTTTTTAATCTACTAATATTAATCTTTTTTCAAAATTTTAATATATTTCAAGGGTAATAAAGAACTGAACTTGTAATCAATATCTTACAGGATATAATAATAAAAGACAAACAAACAAACAAACAAAAAATACCCTAAACCCTGATACGCATAGTTAAGTGGATTCATACTTATGGTGACCTGACAGGACAGGACTTTTAAAAACTGTATATTTTTTTCAATGCATTTTAATTTCTTTTTTTAAGGCTATATGTCTTTTATGGGAGCAGTCTGCCACCATTTTCTCCCAGGAAACAGCTAGTGAGTTCAAACAGCCAACCTCTCAGTGAGCATCTGGATGTTTTAACTAATTTGCTACCAAGGGTTGTCTGCAATGTGCTGTTGCTGCTGTTGTTTTTATGTGCTTTCAAGTCACTTGCGACTCATAATGAGCCTATGTACAAAAGACTTGCTCTATCCTGTGCCAATCTTATTGTTTATGACAAACCTACCCCCATTACCTTGTTGTTGTTGTTGTTATGTGCCATCGAGTCGTTTGCGACTCATAGCGACCCTATGCACAACAGCCCTAAACCCTGCTCTATCCTGTGCCAACCGCACTGCCTCTGACACACCCATCCCTATTATCCCAGTCACCGAATCAATCCATCTCATAGAGGGTCTTCCCCTCCTGCGTTGTCCCTCAACCCTCCCAAGCATGATGTCCTCTCCAAGGACCTGTCCCTCCTGGAAACATGTCCAAAGTATGTCAGACGAAGCCCCAGAATCCTTGCCTCCAAGGAGTAGCTTGGTTTAATTCTCTCCAAGATGAATCTGTTTGTTTTCCTGGCAGTCCATGGTACATTCAGTACCCTTCTCCAGCACCACAGCTCAAAAGCATCTACTCTCCTCCTGTCCTCCCTAGTCATTGTCCAACTCTGATGCATAACAAGCGATTGCAAATACCATGGCCTGTATCAGGTACACCTTAGTCTCCAGAGAGACACTGTTGCTCCTGAGTACCTTAGAGAGGTCCCTAATTGCAGACTTTCCCATCACGATACGCTTTTTTATTTCCTGACTGCTGGTGCCAAGAGTGTTGACTGTGGAACCGAGCAAACTGAAGCTGTGAACACTCTCAATCTCTTCGTCATCCATCCTGACGCTGTCAATTGGTCCAGTGGCCTTAGTCACTGAAATAATTCATCTCATTGAGGGTCTTCCTCTCCTCTCCTGTGCTGTCCCTCCACCCTCCCAAGAATGACGTCCCTCTCCAAGGACTGGTTTCCTTCTTGCAACATGTCCAAAGTATTTCAGAGGGAACTTCAGAATACTTGCCTCCAAGGAGCAGTCTGGTTTCACCCTCTGCTGTGTGCTACACAGATAAAAAACAGGAACACTAGAGAGGATCCATCACCATTTGCTCTATTGTCTTAAAAAAAACCAAAAAAGCAAAGTGTACCCCAAGGAGTAATTTTGGTACTTGAGAGATCGTTTCATTCAATGTTTCAAACATACAGACCCTATCTCTGTGATACAATAGGCCCCCAGGCTTGAGAGGTTTGAAAACTGAGAGAGAGAGAGAGAGAGAGAGAGTTATATGAGGAGGAGCAGGGAGAAAGACATTAAGAGGGAGACAAAGAGAGCAAGAGAGAAAAAGAGAGACTGGCAGAGAGATGGACGGTTATAGTCCTTCAGAGGCCATTAAGGTTCAATTCCCTTGCCATATACCTCTCCCTCTATTCACTCAGCCCCTGTAAATGACTTTTCTGATTTACAGAGAAGGGGAGTGGCTATTCATTTCCTGTGTATTATTCCATTACTTGCTAATATCTTAAACCAGACTGAGAGTTGGAATAAGCAGGATGGCAGAGGGTGGAGAAGCTGTAATTGTATGAAGCTATTCTTTCAGATTTTTTGTTTTCTGCTGATACACTCTCTTCATTTATTATATTTTATGTCAAAAGTACTATAGACATTTGTTACAATTGGACAGAAAAAGGTAAAGATTTCAAGTATTTAAAATTACCGAGCCCTAACACTGTTGTGGGTTTGTTTTTGTTGTTTGTTTGATTTTTTAAATTTTTATTCTTATTCTTATGGTTCCAAAGCACTAATGTGGGGTCCTGGTTGTACAACATCTAAAGTGTTGAACTGCTCACCTATGTTTAGAAGTTAAAACCCATCAGGCACTTTAAGGGAGAACAATAAGGCAGTTTGCTGCCACAGAGATTTGCAGCTGTGGAAACTCTATGGGACCTTTCTGCTCCATCCTAAAGGGTCACTATTAGTCCACATCAAACACATTGTCACCAATTCACTCAGCTAATGTTCCTCCAAAAACTAATATTCAGTTGTGAGTTCATTTTGCAAGTGACATGACCCTACCAATGACAAGTGGATTGAGTGGGTTTTCATAAGGCCAAGTTAAAGGTTTCTGTATACACGATAAATACTATACTAGGTCATTCTTCCTCTAAGCAACAGGAACTTCTGGGTGATTTGTAGGCTTAAATTAGGAGGGGGAAGAAAACTAATGTTCCTTCTCAGAGGATATTCAGTACAGTCATGAGATGATGGTTCCTACTAGATCTAGCAACGGGTGAAGAGACAGATTTATGATAAAACAATTGGTCACACCATAACTCTAGCTTTAACAGAGCAGGGAATGAGGTATAGTATGAAAAAAGAGCAAGTTGTAACAGTCCACATATGAGTTAGTAAAGAGTTAATTCTTAACTATTTCTGGTTTTGAATACTTTCAAACCTATCCTGGGTTAGGAAGCACATTTAAAAAATGGTTTCAGAGAAAAGGCCAATAGGCTGACAAAAACTGTAAATCATGTCATTAATCACAGAACTCACACTTGGATAAGAACCTTTTGGCTAAAACATTAAAAGAATCATTTTAAAACATCTGTAATTCACAAGTGAGAAAGCCACCATTACATATTGAGAAAACATGCTCCATACTGGATAGAGACACCTGTTTTTAGTCAAATTTTTGTTGTTTTTATACCTTCTTTTCTGCTTTACTAGGCTTTCTTGACTGGAAACTTGTGATTTGACTGGGGCTTTCAGAATATTTCTTCTAAAGGCTATAACTTTTGTATGTCCATTCAGTGTTCTCAAGTTGATTGAGACTCAAAGTGACCCTCGAAAACTTTCAGGGGTTGTAAATTTTTTTTAATTAATATGAACTTTTATTCTTATTCTTTCAAAGCAAGGAAGTTCTTACTCACTCAAGTCTGTGTCATGCATTGTGATTGACAATATGCATTTTATGAGATCCAATTTGTTACTGGTTTGCTTACAAAGTTTGTTTACATTATGTTTCACATGAATCTTTATTAACATTGTGTTTCATACAATCATTCTCATGAATTATGTTTTAAAAAATCAATCACCATATAAGATCACTATCCAAAGTTCACTGGGATTCCTTCAGTAACAAAGAAAACTCAGAGAAGGAAAGCAATAAAGGAATACCATTTGTAATTGTTGTTGTTATTGTTTTACTGCAGAGTCAGAACCGACCCATAGCTGACCGACCCTTCAGTGGGTTTTCAGAAGCACTGCATGAAAGGAGATTGCCCATCCTTCTCCCTTGGAGCAGCTGGTGGCCTTAAACAGCATGCCTTCAAGTTTGCAGGGCAGCGTCTTGCCATTAGGCCACCAGAGCTCCACCATTTATAATAGTCAACCACAAAATTAATTACTTGGGAGTGAATCTAACTAGAGACACAAAAGACCCATACATAGAAAACTACAGAATATTTCTTCCCGATACAATAAAAAATCTAAAGAAATGGGGGAAATGTACCCTGTTCATCGATAGGAAGACTCAATATTGTGAAAATGACAATACTACCAAAAGTAATCTATGTGTTCAAC
>NW_006399832.1:8719995-8722293 GCF_000299155.1 Elephantulus edwardii | reverse complement strand
ATAGACATTCTTCTGGTATTCTTTTTTTCTGCCAAGATCCATCTGACATTAGCTACAGAGTGGTAGTAATCCAAAAAGCATGGTACTGGTAAAATGATAGGCACACAGACAAATGGAACAGAATTGAGAATCCAGAAATGGGCCAAGCTATCTATGATCAACTGATATTTGACAAGGAAATCAGATCTATCAAACAGGAAAATGACAAACTCTTCAACAAATGGTGCTGGCAAAACTGGGTTGCTACTCACAGAAAGCTGGAACAGGATCAACATCTCACACCATACATAAAATTTAAAAAAAAATCAACTCAAGGTGGATCAGAGACCTGCGAGTAAAGCCCAAAACCATAAAGTTCATAAGAGAGAAAGTGGGATGAAGCTTAGACAGCTTAGTCTATGGTACAGCCAGAAATGCATGATCTAAAGAGGACAAAATTGATGAATGGGACCTTCTAATGATTAAGTCCCTGTGTGCATCAAAACCTTTTGCCAACGGAGTGAAAAGAAAACCTACTGACTTGGAAAATATATTTGGCAGTACCATTTCAGACAAGGATTTCTTATCAAAAGTTTATAAAATCCTACAGGACCTCCACAAGAAAAAGACCAATAACACAATTACAAAATGGGAAAGAGACATGGAAAGACTTTTCACAGAGGAAAATATTCAGATGGCAAACAGACACATGACGTAATGCTCCAAATCACTGGCAATAAGAGATACGTAAATCAAAACCACAATGAGATACCATCTCACTCCAGTAGCAGTGGCAAAGTTTAACAGGACAGCAAGTAATAAATGTTGGAGAGGATGTGGTAAGATAGGAACACTGTTGATGGGATTGTAAAATGGTATATCCACTCTGGAAGGCAGAGTTTGGCATTTCCTTGGAAAGCTGAACATAGATTTTCCATATGACCCAGCTATTCCACTTCTGGTAATTCTTTACAGAAAGGTTCTAGTCACCATTTGAGAGCATGATGGATTGGAACTATTGTCATCATCAGAGGATAGCGAGCTAGCTAATTAGACACATAGAAGATAGATAAGTCTTTTTTATTTAAACTGTAATTATTTGCAACCAGCAACATCTTAATCAATACAATTTGTTTTAAAAATATAGACTTTTGCTATCTTTTAATGTTTCCCTTTAGCTAACATCTTGTTTAATAACTCACTTTTGTATAAATTTCAAATAACTAGTTGTTGTTGTTGTTGTTGTTGTGTGCCATCTAGTCAACTGTGACTCATAGTGACCCTATGTACAACACCCCTAAACCCTACTCTATCCTGTGCCAATCTTACTGGCTCTGACACAGCTACCACCATTACTCCAGTCACTGAATCAATCCATCTCATTGAGGGTCTTCCTCTCTTGTGCTGTCCCTCTATGCTCCCAAGCATGAATTCCCTCTCCAAGGACTGGTCTCTCTTTGCAACAAGTACAAATTATGTCAGTATGGAAAAACTCTATCACAGCAATGTCTGAAAAGAAGCAGGCTACCTTAAAGCCTACACAAGCCCAAAGCAAGATGTTACCCCCAAAAAGTGACGTGGTATCAATGGATTTCCTGAAGCCAGAAAGTCTGATGGAACATTCTGACACAGAATTTAAAAGAACAGTGATGTGAATATTTTCAATGCGTGAAAAATAAACTTCAAGAATTACAGAACACTATAAGCAAAAAGCAGGAAGAGCTTAAAAAAGTAATCCAAAACAATGCAGATAAAATAAATGAGCCATTAGAGGCTGTGGGGAAAAGAAGAAATCATGATCCAGAATATGAGATCCAGCACTTCAGATGCAGTCAACATGATGGAAGATCAACAGACAGGATTGAACAGATGGAACACAGAATCAGTGAGATGTTGTTGTTGTAGTTATGTGCCATCAAGTCGCCTGCAACTCATAGTGACCCTATATACAACAGCCCTAAACCCTGTTCTATCCTGCGCCAATCACACTGCCTCTGACACACCCATCCCAATTACCCAAGTCACTGAATCAATCCACCTCACAGTGGGTCTTTCCCTCCTGAGCCATCCCTCCACCCTCCCAAGCATGATGTCCCTCTCCAAGGACCTCTCCCTCCTTACAACATGTCCAAAGTATGTCAAACGAAGTCCCAGAATCCTTGCCTCCAAGGAGCAGCCTGGATAAACCCTCTCTAGAATGAATCTGTTTTCTTGGCAGTCCACGGTACATTCAATACTCTTTTCTAGCACCACAGCTCAAAGGCATCAATTCTCCTTCCATCCTCCCTAGTCACTGTCCAACTCTCTGATGCATAACAA
>NW_006399832.1:8716960-8718779 GCF_000299155.1 Elephantulus edwardii | reverse complement strand
GGAATAAAAAAAGAGAGACAAAGAAGAAAACCTAAGAATAATGTGGGACACCATCAAGAGAAATAACATGTGCATCATCATAATCTCAGAACAAGAAAAAGCAAGTAAAGACACTGAAAAAGTTGTAGAAGAATTACTAGAGGAAAACTTCCCAGACATAATGAAGATTTTACATCTTCAATGCAATCCTAATACCAATTCCATTCTTCAATGAGATGGAAAAAGGCAATCTTCAGTTTCATTTAGAATGGAAAGAGGCCCCAAATAAGCAAAGGGCTCCTTAAAAAGAGAAACAAGTAGGAGGCATTTCACTCCCTGATTTCAAATCCTACTACACTGCCGTGGTGGTTAAGACATCATGGTACTGGTACAATGACAGACACATAGATCAATGGAATAGAATTGAGAACCCCGAAATCAGCCTATCTACCTATGGACAGTTGATTTTTGACAAGAAGATGAAATCAGTTAAGTGGGGAAATGACAGCCATTTTAACATACATTGTTGGCAAAAATGGGAAACTATCTATAGACAATTCAAGCAAGATCCACACTTCACACCATACACAAAAACCAATGCAAAGTGGATCAAGGACCTAGGACTTAAATCAAGGTCTATAAACTTCATTAGAGAAAAGCTTGGAAGAACTCTAGAAGTCCTAATTCACAACATAAACAGTCTTCCAAGCATCTCGAAAAACCTACACCAGGAGAAGATAAAATAGATGAATGGGACCTTCTAAGAATCAAATCCCGATGCACATACAAAAACTTCTCCAACAGGGTAGAAAGGAACCATAGACTGGGAAAAAATATTTGGTAATGACATGTCAGAAAAGGGACTTACATCTAGAATTTATAAAATACTTGAGCACCACAAAAAGATAAAGGAAAACAACCCAATTGAAAAAATGGGCAGAGGATATGAACCGACACTTCACCAAAGAAGACATTCAGATGGCAAAAAAACACGTGAAGAAATGTTCAAAATCCCTAGCTCTAAGAGAGATGCAAATCAAAACAACTATGAGATATCAACTCACGCTAGTAAGAATAGCAAAATTTAACAGAACAGCAAACAACAAATGCTGGTGAGGTTGCAGAGAAATTGGAACCCTTATTCACTGTTGGTGGGAGTGTAAAATGTCTCAACCACTATGGAATACAGTTTGGCGCTTTCTCAAAAAGGTGGAAATAGAAATACCATTTGACCCAGCAGTCCCACTACTGGGAATATACCCTAAAGACACTATAACCGCCACCCAAGCAGATATATGCACACCCATGTTTATTGCGGCTTTGTTCACAATAGCAAAGAGTTGGAAAGAACCCAAGTTCCCCTCAACAAATGAATGGATAAAAAAGCTGTGATATATTCATCCAATGGAATACTATGCTGCATTGAAAAAACAAGGAACTCATTAATTATTATACAAAATGGGTGACTCTGGAAGAATCTTGCTGAGTGAAATATCTCAGTCACAAAAGGACAAATACTGCATAATGCTATTGTTGTAAAGTGGGTCTGACAATGGGATTGGGGGCAAATTAAGAAAAGAAAGGATAAATAATCTACACTGCATTGAAACAGATGAGGGAGAGAACTGTTTAAAAGAGATATATCATTAGGTATTATTGTCATGACAGGAGTCCAGAATGAGGGTGCATAGTGTAGTGGACTGGGGGGAAGGGATTGTATAACAATGAAAGCCGTTTTTTATTTTATTTTATTTTTTTTACTTTTCAAAGAGAAGAGCAAACTGAGGGGCAGGGGTGGGCTGGGAGGGAAGTGTGCAACAATGGAAATCCAAAGTCTCTG
>NW_006399832.1:8712083-8715645 GCF_000299155.1 Elephantulus edwardii | reverse complement strand
ACTGTTGTTTTTTTAAATACATAAATTAACCTTTTCAGTAAGTTGCTTTGGAGACTTAAAGTTTCATGCAGTTTTAAGAAAGAAATAGTTTTAAATAGTAGTAGAGGTGAGTTTCTGCACTTTATCCTTTTTAAACTGGAATAACCAAAAATCAGAGGAAAGTAATTAGTGTTTGCAGTAATGGTAGTTTCTAGACATAGCTTATCCATCTTCCACTGAGAACTGTCTCTTTTCTAATCATGCTTTGCCTCATGGCTGGTTAGGTTAGAAACTTTATTGGCAGAGTTCAGTACATACATTTAAATTTTTTTTTAAATATTGCAACCACAGTACCACAGGTATTGAAAGAAAATTGCTGGACTAAGAAAGTGACACACTCACTAATGTGTCAAAAGAGTAAAGTCACAGATCTAATAATGTTCATTTCCTAAAAAAAGGCTTCAAAAACATTTTAGACAGATTCATGTCTCTGATGTTTTGGTAATATGTTTACATTTTCAATTGCTTTAATAAAGGAAAGTAGTTCATAATTGGAATCCAAAATCTGCATATTATTTGCAAATCCAAGTCATCCACAGGTAAAACAACCACTTCATAAAGTGTTCATGCTTCAATTTTAATTTCCAAACTAAAAAACCCAACTTCTTAACAGTCTATTCAAATCTATTTGGTGATCAAATTCTTCTCAGAACTTGTGAACTACCAATCATATTGACCCTATGCATAACTGATTAGAAACTTGCCCTGTCTTGTGCCTTCATCATTATCCCCATCATGCTCAAGTCTATGGTTTCATTTATGCTAATCCATCTCCCTGAGAGTCTTTTTTGGGACTCTCGACCTTCACAGCATGATGTCATTTTCCAAGGACTGGCTTCTCCTTAGAACATACCCGAGTACGTGATACAAAGTTTTGTAACCTTTGCCTCTAAAGAGCACCCTGGTTGCATTTCCTCCAAGAGTAGGATAAAACAACAAAGAAAAAATTCAGAAATCAATAGTCTAAATGATCTGCAAGCATCAGCTAAGTAGATAGCTAGAAAGCCCACCAAGTAGAATCTATAAGCCATTCTAGGTCCACGGACCTGGGTAACTACAGTCAGCATAGTGTTAGAATCCACAATCTTTGTTGTTACTGATAGTAACATGAAAGCAAACTTAGGAAAATGTATGCTGTTATTAATGTGAAATTCATCAACAATTGTCTTATTGATAAAGAAATTCTTGAGAAGGCACAGAGCTAT
The DNA here is from genome assembly GCF_000299155.1 of Elephantulus edwardii. Taxonomy (NCBI): domain Eukaryota; kingdom Metazoa; phylum Chordata; class Mammalia; order Macroscelidea; family Macroscelididae; genus Elephantulus; species Elephantulus edwardii. The sequence goes on along the minus strand of NW_006399832.1, from coordinate 8,714,401 downwards.
GAAAATAAATGTTCCTGCTTCATGGTGGAAGGAATATGATAGGTTTCTAGCTGTCTATACACAAAAATACATCATTATGAAGTTTCCTCCTTTAATGCTGAACAAAATTAAAAGAATTAAAAGGTGGGGGGGGAATAGATCATGCTTTCACCAGGTGCCTGCTCAGTGAGTTTACAGAAACCTAAACTTGCTTGGTTTTTTATTTCATCTCTTGAGCTCTATCGTATTTTATTCTCCCCTTGCTTTGAAATAGCTATGTGTTGAACAAGGCAAAGAGGAGATTGCTATTGGTGGAGATATTCAACAAGTGGATTTCAGATAGCTTTCTTATCTGCATCTTTATCGAAGTAACTATTTATGAGGCATTTAAAATAAGAAACACAGATATAAAACTGTATTAACTACAAATCATTTAGAATGCCATATTCAAACAGTAATTACAACAGGAAAAACATTCTTAATCATCATTTAGATAGTGTTACACATGGTTATCAATTATGTGTGTGTTTGTATGTACATATATATTTGTCTATCTCTCTATTTATAGTTATTGTTGCTAGGTGCTGTGAAGTTGAACAGGACTCAGTGAACCTATGAACAACAGATCTGAACCCTGTCCTGTTCTACAACATCCTGACATAATTGAGCCCATTGCTACAGTCATTTTATCAATCCAGTTTGTTGAGGGTCTTCTCTTCACTGACCCTCCACCTTTCCTCAACTTGTATCATTGTTGTTGCTGTTGTTGTTGTTAGGTGCTGTCGAGTGGTCCTATCCTGTTCCACACTTCCTGGCACATAAGAGTCCATTACAGCAGTCACCATGTCAATCCACCTAGCCAAGGGTCTTCCTCTCCTTTGCCGACCCTCCGCCTTTCTCAGTATCATATCCTTCTCCAAGGACTAGTCCCTCCTAGCAACATGCACAAAGTATGTGAGGCAAAACCTCATTACTCTTGCTTCCAAAGAGCACTCAGGCTATACCCTCTCCAAGTCATACTTTTTTGTTCTTTCAGCCATCCATGCATGAGATGTTCAGTGGTCTTCTCCAGGGACTCTTTCTTCATAATAGCAAGCCCAAAGTACGTGAGGTGAAGTCTCACTATACTAACTTCTACAGGATATTTTGTCCACCTTTTGTCTGTGTGTGAGATAACTGAAAATACCATGGGTTAAATCAACTCAACTCATTACCTTCAACTTGAAATCAACTCATAAGTGGCTCTCCAGATATAGCCTAATGAGCAGGCCCTTAGTGGCTGTGCGCTGCCAATCCAAAGGCAGGTGGTTTCAATGTATTAGCTCCTAATCTGGAGAAATATGGGCAGTATCTCCCTGTGTGATTTACAGCCTCTCAGTTAAATGCACAGGAGGGTCAACTATGAGTCAATTCCAACTTTTTCTGGTGTATATGGTACACCTCAATCCTCAAAGTGGCACCTTTGCCTTTTAACACTTTAAGGAGGTTCTTTGCTGTAGAGTTCTTTGCTGCAAGACAGTATGACACTTGATTTCTTGACTGCTACTTCCTAGGCACTGAAGAGCTTTTAAGTAAATAGAATCTTTTAAGTGGTATTAAGGTACTTTCTGCTTCGTTGTTTCTCTCCCTTAATCTCTTATAAGATAAAAAGTGATGCAGGCCACAATCGAGGGAATCTCCTCTTATATCTAAGTTGTGACTTGATTAAGGTGTTACATCCCATTTAATCTCTTTGTGTCTGATTGCCTAATCACATAACACAGGGATGATTGCATCATTACAAAACTGTTCTAATTCTGCCTCATTAATGTAGTTGTTGTTATGTGCGATTGAGTCGCTTGCGACTTATAGCGACCCTATGTACAACAGCCCCAAACTCTTCTCTGTCCTGTGCCAATCGCAGTGTCTCCAATACACCCACCCCCATTACCCCAGTCACTGAATCAATCCACCTCACAGAGGGTCTTCCCCTCTTGCGCCATTCCTCCACCCTCCCAATCATGATGTCCCTCTCCAAGGACCAGTCTCTCCTTACAACACGTCCAACGTATGTTAGATGAAGCTTCAGGATCCTTGCCTCCAAAGACCAGCCTGGTTTAACTCTCCAGGATGAATCTGTTTGTTTTCTTAGCAGTCGATGGTACCCTAAATACTCTTCTCCAGCACCACAGCTCAAAGGCATCAATTCTCCTTCTATCGTCCCTGGTCATTGTCCAACTCTCTGGCACAAAACAAGTGATTACAAAGATTATGGCCTGTATCAGACACACCTTAGTCTGCAGAGAGGCACCATTGTTCTTCAGAACTTTGGAAAGGTCCCTAACATCAGACTTTCCCAT
>NW_006399832.1:8704019-8710183 GCF_000299155.1 Elephantulus edwardii | reverse complement strand
TTTTGATTTTCCGACTCCAGCTCCTTGCACATTTTATTGTAATATTTTACTTTGTCATCCCGCGCTGCCTTTTGAAATCTTCTATTCAGCCCCTTACTATCTTGAATGCTTCCGTTTTGGCTTCTCTGCGCTCCAGTGCAATCTTCAGAGTTTCTTCTGACATCTATTTTGGTCTTTTTTTCCTCTTCTGCCTTGTAGTGAACGTTTCCACTCTTCTTGGATGATACCCTTGATATCCTCCCACAGCTCATCTGATCTTCACTCATTAGTGTTCAAGGCCTCAAACCTGTTCCTGAAATGGTTCTGAAATTCAGGTGGGATAGACGCAAAATCATATTTTGGTTCCCGTGTATTTGGTTTAATTTGCCTCAGCTTCAGCTTGAAATTGCATGAGTAGTTGATCATCTGTTCCACAATAAGCTCCTGGCCTAGCTGATATTGTGCTTCTCCAGCAGTTCTTTCCTCAAATGTAATCAGTCTGTTTCCTGTGCATACCATCAGGTGAAATTTATGTGTATAACCTGCTTTTATGTCTCTTAAAAAATGTGTTGCAATGAATAAGTCATTGATGGTGCAAAATTCAATCATTCTCTCTCCAGCTCTATTTCTGTCACCGAATCCATGTTTTCCAACTACTGAATCTTCTTCTCTGTTCCCAATTTTTGCATTCCATTCACCCATTATTATCAATGCATCTTGATTGCATGTTCAATCAATCTCCAGCTGTAAAAGTTGATAGAAATCTTCTATTTCCTCTTCTTTGGCTCTGGTTGTTGGTGCATATATCTGAATGATAGTGGTATTTACTGGACTTCCTTTATGAATATGGACATTATCCTTTCCCTCACAATTAATGTAGAGGTTAAAATTTATAATATAAACAACAAGAATTATGCCCTAGCCAAGTAGATATTTTGGTATGACACACAAATTCAATCCACGGCAGATAGCATAAGATCTTAGAGGCATTATTAAGGATGCTGTGAGAAAAATACAGGATAGAAGTGAGCCTTGAATCAGAGGGTAGATACTGACCAGATAAGAGTTAAAGAAAACAATTGTGATACTCACCATTTCATTAGTAGTCACTAAGGGGAAAGGTGAGGTGCTATTATGGCTTAGTAGTAAAGAACTGTGCTGTCAACTCAAGAGTAGGTGGTTCAAATCCACCAGCTGCTCCATGGGAGAAAATTGGGAAATTTCCTCCAGTGTAATTTATTGCCTCGGAAAATCTTCTAGGAGGTCAGCTCTCCAACTCAATTATACACAACATGGGAGAGGTATATTTGCTAGGACCTCTACGGTTACAAGTGATGAAAGGTAAACTAAAATACTTGAATCAAAAAAGGAAATTAGTTGGCTCACATTATCAGGTGCAGTTATAACGAGATGCTCACATGATGACATTAAGCATTTATCTTTCTCTGGGCTCTGTTATCTTCTTTTGGTTTTTACCCCTTACTGATAGATTCTGCTCATGTGCTCACACCTCTATCTAGTCTTTTGTATAACTTAGCAGTAACGATTGCAGAGGGGAGAGAAGGTGTCTTCTGTGATTATGTTTCCAAGGTCCTAGGAAATACTTTGATTGAACTATCTGCTTATTCCTGAAACAAATACCTTGGTCAACAGAATATGCTCAGTTACCCAAACCACAGATATGAAAATGTGAATGGGTAATTTTTATTTAAAAAAAAAAGGGAATAGATAGTGAGCAATGAGAGTTTTCATCTTTAATGGTAAGGATTTTAAATAGTTCTAAAAAATACAAGCAAGTCAATAATAAGATTGACAGGCAGAAATGGAAAGGACCCAGCTGAGGTTGACTAAATCAGCACTGCCAATATTGCTTCCAACTGAGTGCTCAGCTACTCAGGGGTAAATAAAAACAATAACACTATGTGTGTGCTAGGCATTCTTCCTAGAGATCTGCATGTGGTGATTCATTTAATCCTTATAACTCTATGAGAGCAATGTGAAGATCAAATTATGTAGAAGCAGAGAAGGCCAGTCATGGCACTGAGATTTCACTGATGCTTGCACTTAAAGTGGAGGACAATGGAAAGTTGAAGGCCACATGATACTTGCTACCAAGGGGCTATCAGAAGGGGAGTCACATAGTCAGCGAAGTCAGGGAAAGTTTCTCTGGGTGAACAATGATTGCACTGAAAGAATTAACTTGACAAAAGGGAATTGAAAAATTAGGCAGGGAAAGGGAACAGTTTATGCAAAGTCTCCGTATGAAGGAGCACACTAAGACTATGGTTGAAGCAGAGATATAGCATATCATGTTGGATAATGCTGGAAAGGAAGGGGGCTCCAGAGCATAAAGGGCTCAGAAGTTCCATTCATTCTACCACATGGAACCATATCAAATCAGTTGCCTTGATAAGATAATGGTATTTGCAAAAAAGAAAGGAAGGTAACCTAGTTCCCTTTACTTGCTCCATTAATCCCCATATGCCATGTGCACAAGACTACCCTGCAAAGTTCATTTTCTACAGAATCTTCAAGAGAAAAGAGGCAAAGGAGATAGGGTACAGTTCAAAATCGTAAACAACTGAAAACAGAATAACAGATAAGTTGGGTCTTAAATTTTTCCAAGGTGATATTTCACTTAGCTAGGATGCTAAACCAAGGCCATCTACTCTAAATCTCTTCCCTTAGCAAAGTAACTAGAGTTGCTATTCCTGCCGGCATTTCTCTGTTGTCATTAACTTTTCTGTCACATTTTTTAGTATGATTTTCATCCCTACAGACAAGAGCAGAAAGTACATGTGTTCACTTCTTCAAACTCACTTCTTCCATTATGATGAATGATAAATTCTACTTAACTATGGCCAGTTGGCTCTGCATGATCAAATTTCATTTAATGAAAACCTTTGCCTCATTATTTATTTTCAATTTACTGAATTAGTCTTTAAACAGCATTTAAAATATGCCATAAACTGTGTTGATTCCTGATAAACAGAGATGAGTAAATCATGGCCTTTGGTCTGGAACAGTTCACAAGAAAAAAGCATGTCAATGTAATAACAAGGCTACAAACTAAATATAACTATGTTTTGTGAAAGCATAGAGAAGAGTAATTCTTTCTTGGATGTGGGGTGGAGGACTTCACATTGAAAATCACATTTGAAATGGAGCTTTGAAGGACAAAGTGAAGAATTCCAGGAAGAGCATTCCAAGCACAAAGAACATTTGAGAAGGACTATTGGAAAGTTGTCTGGGTGCATAATAAGCCAGGTATGGAAGACATATTTATGATCTTAATAAAGGCAAAAAGTAACCAAATCAGTTTCTTAAAACTAACTTTAAAGATCTAGAGTTGCCATCTTGGCATCATTGCTATTTATTCACTTAAAAATTTTCCTTAGATAGTGTATATTTAGTAAAATAAAACTTAGCCAGTTGTCTTGGGTATTTAGAAACAAATGATTTACAGATTTCATCAATATTGACCCAAGATAAACTTGGAAATAGATTTCTAACCTGGTAGTTTCTATTCTGTGGTCCCAAGACAGATAACTGGATGTTGCTGTTGTTGTGTGTCACTGAGTCAACAGCAACTCTTAGCAACACTATGAACAGAACTGAACCTTGTCCTATCCTGTGCCATTCCCACCATCTCAAACATACTTGAGTTCATTGTTACAGTCTTAGTGTCAATCCTTTTTATTGAAAGTCTTCCTCTCTTATTCTGACCCTCCCCCTTCCTAGTCCCTGTCCAGATTGGTGGAATTGTTGTTAGGTGCCACTGAGTTGAATATGACTCATAGCAACCCTATGAACATCAAATCTGAACCCGACCCGGACTTTCTTCATCATCTGTGACACACTTGAACCCATTGCTGCAGTCACTGTGTCAATTCAACTCACTGAAGACCTTCATCTCTTTCACTAACTCTCCCTCCACCTTTCCAAGTATGATTTCCCTCTAGTGGACAGAAACTAGAAAATTATTTCCTTATACAAAATAAAGATGAAGTAGAGAAGTCTTCTTGATGTTGAGATGTAATCCATATTAAAAACTGCAGTCTGATCTTCTATAGCAAGCATTTCAAGTCTTCCTCGTTTTCAATATGGAACATTGTGTCATAGGCATAACATGGATTGTTAATGAGTCGTCCTCTGATCTTGATACCATATTCTTATTAATAGAAGCCAGCTTCTCCAATGATTTGCTTAGCTTCCTGATTAAATAGTTATGGAGAAAGAATACAATCCCAACACACACTTTTCCTGATTTTAAACCATGAACTGCTCCCTTGCTCTATTAAGATAATAGCTTCTTGGTCTAGGTATAGGTTTCATAGAGCATAATTAAGTGTTCTGAGATTCCCTTTCTTCTCACAGTTAGCCACAGTTTATTATGATCCACACAGTCAAAGGCCTTTGTATAATCAATACAATACAAATAGACATTCTTCTGGAATTCTCTGCTTTCATCCAAGATCCATCTGACGATATCAATGATATCATTGTTCTTTTCTAAACACAGCTTGAACTTCTGACAGTTCTCTCTCAATGTACAGTTCTGTTTTGGGGTGATCTTCAGAAATATTTTGTTTACATGTAATATTAATGATATTGATGGAGAAAAACTGAAGTTGTCAGTGATTTCAGTTTACTTGTATTCACAATCAACATCCTTAGTACCAGCAGGGAGAATATCAGGAGAAACATTGCATTAGGAATGTCTGCTGTCAGGGACCTCTACAAATTACTGAGGAGCAAGAATGTCAGTTGGAAGACTAAAGTGCACCTGATTCAGGTCATAGTCTTTTCAATCCCTTGCTATACATCTGAGAGCTAGACAATGATTAAGGATGACAGAAGAAGAATTGATACGCTTGAGCTGTGATATTGGAGAAGAGCACCAAATATCCCTTAGACTTCCAAAAGAACAAATAGATGTATCTTAAAGAAGGGTAATCCAGAGTGTTTCTTGGAGATAAGGATGGTGAGACTTCATACTTTGGAGATATTTTGGATTTCCCATACTTTGGACATGTTGCTAGGAGAGGCTATTCCTTGGAAAGAGACATCATGCTTGGAAAGGTAGAGGGTCCATACAAGAGATGAAAACCCTTCACAAGATGGACTGACACAGTCCCTGCAGCACTGGACTCAAGTCTATCAATGATGATGACAGCACAGGATAGAACATGGTTCAGTTCTGTTGTCTACTGGGTCCCTATAAGTCATAGTCTATGGGATCCAACAACAACAATAACAGGTGGACAAAATACAGCAAAATGTAACCAATAGTTGATTCAGAAAGTGCTAGTCCAAAGCTGATTATTTCTGTGTGGACTTTCTTTCATTTGTTATACTCTCTTAGCTGACAAATCCCTGGGCAGTAGAGTTAATGCAACTGACTGCACACTAAAAGTTAGTAGTTTGAGCCCATCCACAGATGCCTTGGTTTGATGATTTACTTTCTGAAACATTGAAAACCCTATGGGATACAGTTTTACTCTGACACACACCCTTTGTTGGAACTGGTTTGAAAGTAATTTTGTTGTTGTTTTTCTACCTGATATCTTGGAACAAACAAGTCCGTAGAGGAAGTGAAACCAGGGTGTTCCTTAGATGCAAGGATGGTGAAATTTCATCTACCATATTTTGGGTATGTCAGGAGGGGCCAGTCCTTGAAAAAAGACATGCTAGGTAAGACGGAGGGTCAAAGAAAGAGAAGACCTCCAACAAGATGGATTGACATAGTAACTATAATAATGGGTTTGAGCATGTCATGGATCATGAAGACACTGTTGGATTGGGCATAGTTGACATCTGTTGCTCAAATGGCCACTGGAAGTCTTAAGGGACTCAATGGCACCTAATAACATCTGGTAATAATAAGAACAATTATTCATTGAGTAACTATCATATATAGGGTGAAACCAAGTTTCTCTTTGCAGTCTAGGGTTTTGAAGCTCCATCTCACATGCTTTGGACATGTGGCCAGGAGGGACTGGTCCTTGGAGAAGGACATCATGCTTGGAATGGTGGAGGGACAGTGCAAGAGAGAAGGACTCCAGATGAGATGGATTGATACAGTAACTAGGGCTATAGGGGTAGGTGTGTCAGATTTAGTCAGACTGGCTCAGGACAGGGCAGGCTTCAAACTATTGTACATTGTTATTGTTGTTGTTGTTGTT
>NW_006399832.1:8694707-8702079 GCF_000299155.1 Elephantulus edwardii | reverse complement strand
AGCCGAGCAAACTGAAACTGTGAAGAATCTCAATCTCTTCACCATCCATCCTAATGCTGCCAATTGGTCCAGTGGTGAGAATCTTTGTCTTCTTGACATTGAGCCTCAATCCATGAGCAAATAATTTTAGAAGCTGGACTATACAAAGAAGGATGTGGCATGAGGTTTGGAGGAAAACAATCAATAATCCGCATTATGGAGATGACAATTTTGCAGAAAGTGAAGAAGATCTGAAGCACTTACAGCATAAAATTAAAGATTTAAATATAGATTATATCTTCAAAATAAGAATATAAAATTCTCAGCACTGTGTCAATAGACAACGCCAGGATATATGGAGAAAATATTAAAAGTTTTCAAGGATTTGTTTTTACTTGCATCTATAACCAACATCCACAGTAGTCAAGAAATCAAAAGAAATGCTAAACTGGGCAAATATACTTTCAAAGAGCTTTCCAAAGTGCTGAAGAGGAAGGATGTCAGTTTAAAGACTAAGTAAGGAGATCCAAATCACAATATTTTCAATTCTTTTATATGCTGCACTTGAAAGTTGGACAATGATAAGGATGATACAAGAAGAACTGAGGCCTATGAATTGTCAGAAGAACAAACAGGGAGGAAGTGCAACTTCCTCCTTCTTCCAGAGTCCTCCTTAGAGGCAAGGATGGTGAAATTTCATCTCACATAGTTTGGGCATGTTGACAGGAGGGGCCAGTCCTTGGAAAGAGACATTATGTTGGGAAAAGTAGAGAGTCAGTGAAAAAGAGGAAGATATTCAGAAAAATGAATTGACATCATGATTATAATAATGAGCTGTGACATAATTATATAACAATGAATTGACATAGTCACCATAACAATGACATATTGACTGTAACTGTCTCACAATGGAAATCATGAAGATGGCCCCAAATAGGGCAAGGTTCAGATCTATTTTACAAAGTTATGATTTGACAGGGTGTCAGATAAGAAAAACTCTTTCAAAGCATGATGTCTTTTTTTCCAAGGACTGGTGCATCCTGACAACATATCCAAAGTAGGTAAGATGATAAAGGCCCTTAAGTCACAGTCATGGAATATAGCAGGCTCTTTGAGCATCTTATAAACTATGTTATACAAATTATACAACCTTGCTTGCTGAAACTTAAGAAACACTTGCTGCAGAAGGTCGAGGACTGTAAATCTTCAATATGGATTGAAACTCAACATCAAGAAGACAAAGATTCTCACCACTGGGCCAACTGGAAGCACCATGATAGATGGAGAAGAGATTGAGGTTGTTAACAATTACAGCTTGCTCGGATCCACAATCAACACTCTTTTAACACCAGCAGCCAGGAAATCAAAAGACGAATTAGATTAGGAAACGAATCTATCAGGGACCAGATGTCAGTCTAGAGACTAAGGTGCATTTTATCCAGGTTACAGTCTTTGCAATTACTTGCTATGCATCTGAGAACCGGACACTGAATAAGGATAACAAGAAGAATTGATGCCTTTGAGTTGTGGTGCTGAAGAAGAGTACTACTGAACATACCATGGACTGCCAAGAGAACAAACAAGTCTGTCCTGGAAAGAGTGAAACCAATGTGTCTTCCCTGGAAGCAAGGATTTTGAAGTTCTGTCTCATATACTTTGGGCATGTTGCCAGGAGGACTAGTCCTGGGAAAAGGACATCATGTTTGGAAGGGTAGAGTGACAGCGCAGGAGAGAAAGAACCTGGATGAGAAAGAATGACATATTGACTAGAGTAATAGGGGCAAGTGTGTTTGAGACAGTGAGACAAGCTCAGGATAGGAGAGAGTTCAGTGATATTGTGTGTAAGGTGGCTATGAGTCACAGATGATTCAATAGTACATAACAACAACAACATGAATCGTACTCTATTCCATGGCACCTACCAACAGCAACAGAGGCCAAGGGTTTATGCCTCATTCAGGTATCTGAATCCAAAGGAATCCGACATGAGGTCTGTGGGATTCATTACAGCCACTTCTCTAACTCAGTCACATGCCAGGAACCTAAAAACCCCAGTTATATCACAAATATATCCCCTCAATTCTTCCATTCCACCCTGACTTGGCTACATTTTGAAGTCTAACCTTAGGTAGGTTAAATGTGAATTGCCAACATCTAGCCCATAGAAAACATACATACACATCACAGATTTCTACTGTTAATGTCTTTCTTTAAAAGAAAAAAAAAAGAAGGAAAATGTTTTTCTGTTTGGGGGTTTGTTAGTTTTTGGGTTGTTGGGTTTTTGTTGTTGTTGTTGTTTTTTCTTTCTGTTAATTATATGAACCACCGACTGAAATCTCCTATGATTACCTGAAGCCCAGGGGAAATTTCTTCAAATCCAAAGTCTCATTCTCTTTTTTGTTCGCTTGGCTTCAGCCCAACGCCTGGGTTCCCCTAGGTCTAGAATTCTCTGAAACGCTGAACTGACTCACCTTCCTTCAGGAACAGGGACGTAGGAGCAACTTCCCAACTTTTAACCCTTAAGAATGAGCTACATAAAAAAAAAAAAATAGGAGTATGGTGTTCCAATAAAAGTGGAAACTGATCAAAGCATTTGATCTTTTTATATAAAATTAGGGCAAGCATTGTAAAGAAGGAAAGAAATCGTAGAAAGTTTTACTCTTTCTCTTACTATCTGAAAGAAGCTTCATGGTGCAGGAGGCTAAGGTTCCAAAATTTTACAGAAATTATAAATCACGGGACTCAAGTGGAAAATTGGACACTTAGCACGGACAGAGGCTCTGGGAAGGCATGCCAGAGTCCAAATAGAACTGGCCTGGGAAATCCCAAGTGGGTGAAGTTTGCCACCCCGAGGTTTTCTCTCCAGCCAGGAATATGCCTGAGTTTTCTGTGAATCCATACACTGGGCCCTCCAGCTTCATATACTGCCTGAGTTCAGTAATCTCCACTCAGATTCTGTTGTAGTTGTTGTTGTTATTGTGTACCATAGAGTCGGAACCGACCCATAGCTGACCATCTGGTGGGTTTTCAGAGGCAGTTAATCGCATCAGAGGAAACTGCTCCTCCTTCTCTCCCAGCAGCTGAGGGCCTCTAACCATGTGTCTTCAGGACTGTAGGGCAGTTTCTTGCCACTAGGCCACCAGAGCTCCCTACTTGTATTATAGGCAGGAGGAAACCCAGAATTTTATCTTCTCTGCATTTCTGTTTGGAATGGATTAAACTGTGTCCCTCAAAAAGATATTTAGAAGCACTGAGAAGGATCTGAGGTACTTGCTGCAGAAGGTCAAGACTATAGTTCTAGTCTTCAATATGGATTGAAGCTCAACATCAAGAAGACATTCTCACTACTGGGCCAACTGGAAAAGAGATTGAGGTTGTTAACAATTACAGGTTGCTCGGCTCCAAATAAACACTCTTGGCACCAGCAGTCAGGAACTCAAAAGACAAATTGTACTGAGAAAATCTGCTGTCGGGGACCTCTCCAGAGTATTGAGAAGCAACAATGTCAGACTAGAGACTAACCACCTGACCCAGGCCATAGTCTTCAGAATTACTTGCTGTGTGCATCAGAGAGCTTTACACTGACTAACGATGCCAAAAGAAGAATTTGATGCCTTCGAGTTGTGGTGCTGGAGAAGAGTACTGAGCATACCAAAGACCACCAAGAAAACAAATGATCTGTCTTGGAGAGGGTGAAACCAAATTTCTTCTTGGAGGCTAGGATTTTGAAGCTCTGTCTCATATACTTTGGGAATGTGGCCAGGAGGGACCAGTTGTGGAGAAGGACATCACACTTGGAAGAGTGGAGAGACTGTGCAGGAGAGGAAGACATTGGATGAGATGGATTGATGCAACCCATCTCTGGGGCAATGGGAATTGGAGACTCAGAATCAGAATCAGGACAGGGCAGGGTTCAGAGCTGTTGTACATAATAAAGTCACTATGAGTCGCTGGCAACTTGATGGCACATAACAACAACAACAACAACAATAATCTAAGGTAGGGGAGCTCTAGTGGCTTAGTCCATGAGGAGTTAAGCTGCTATCCCAAAGACAACACCCCTCAGGTGGTTCAAATCTCCCAACGGCTACATGGAGAAAGATGGACAATCTCCTTCCATGTGATTTACGTTCTCAGAAATTCCATGGAAGGCTAACTATTAGTCAATTCTGACTCATTGGTAAGGATTTGAGTTTAATTAAGTGCTCACAAGCAGCTCTGATGGTAGGGTGCATTGCATGTTGGGCTGCTAACCCTAAGGTTGGCTGTTCAAACCGACCAAGCCTCCTCAGGAAAAGATGATCAGTCTCCTCCTGTGAAGCTTTATTTCCAGAGAAACCCGATGAAATGTCACTGGTTAGAACCCACTGGAGGGCAGCTTCCAGACAGTGTGTATCTGTGAATGTTATCCTTATTTAATTAGGTCTCTGAAGATGTTAATATGAGGGCATAGTGGAGTAGAAAATAAACAACCCAAACTCATTGCCATCATGTCAGAACAGACTTATTGCTGATCCTCCAACGGGTTTTTGGAGGCAGTAAATTGCACACAATGAGATTGTCCATATTTCTCTTGCCTGTGGAGTAGGGTGGGTCTTAATCCAATAAGACTGGTGTCTTTATAAAGGAGGAGAAAATACACAGAGATGGAGAGGGAAAATGGTCTTTTTGTTTCAGATACAAAGATTGGAATGGTTTACAAACCATCCCTAGAATGGAGACAGGCATGGAACATGTCTTCTCTCCATGGTCTCAGAAGGAATGTGCATGCCAGAGACCTTTATTTTAGATTCCTAAGCTCCAGAATTGTGAGACAATAGACTTCTGTTCTTATTTGTTGTTGTTGTTGTTAGTGGCTATTGAGTCTTTTCCCAGCTCATGGTGACCTTATGCATAACAGACCCTTGTTACAGCAACCCTAGGAAACCAATACCCTGCTGACAGCAGAAAACTCTAGGCCAGGGAGACAATCTCCCAGGCAGCCTGTTTTTGCTCCTTCCCAATCTGTTCAACTCAGTTTCCTGCCAGCAGGAGTGTTCTTTTCTGCCAGCTTTAAGCCACCAAGTACCCTGGGCATGGGCCCGGCCTCTGGAGCTGTGCCCAGTGCTTGGCCCACTGCTTGAACTACTGCCCAGGAGTTGCCAAGTATTTGGACGGGTATCTGTCCCTTCAGCTGACTGTCCTCCAACCTTTTCCTTGGAACAGCGGGATGGGAAAGATCCATTCTTGACATTTTTCCAAGCCTACCCATAAAGCTTCTCCATGTCCTCATTTAGGGAATAGGCTTGGGGTGGTTGTGAGCACCAGCTAAATGAGAAGAGAGGGTGCGAGGACTTTTAAAGGCATTCAGGGATTCCTTCTGAGTCCTCCACTGATCGTAAAACATTTTAAAGGGCCTCTGGGTCCCGGCTGTGGATTCTCTAAGAGCCACAATTTGAATGCAGCCTCAGCTTACAAGCCTCTCCTAGAACTTCTTCATCCTTAAGATCCCTTGGCTAAATATAGCCTTTCAGAGGAAGACAAAACAAAACACCTGGCTAATTTTAGCCCTAAAGAACTTGTAAGTAAGGCTGAACCTGTCAAACTGTGCCCCTAGGATGTTATATAGCTATTCAACAGCTGCCTACTGGGTACTCCCAGGGGTGAGCCAATGGAAGTAAACGACAGGGGGACAGTCAGGAGGAAGCAACGTGTGAGGTAGGGAAAGAGCCCTCCAATAAGGATGACCAACACAGCTGGAGTCAAAGCTGGGGCTCCTCTTAGGTCAGAACTCCCACACCAGACCCCCAAGCACAGAAATTTACACCATACTTAAATGTCCAAAAGCCAACAGGTTCAGAAGATTCAAGAGAGTAAACACACTATTTAACCACGGGGTGGGTGGTCATCACATATGTTACATATCTTAAAATTTAAGTCAGAACAGCTTGAACTTCTCCATATCCAATTCCCAATTGTAGTTCTGAACTAGGTTAGTATTGTTTATCAACAAAACCAAAGCTTCCTTTTTCTCCCTAAGGAAGCAGTTAGCCTTTCGACATAAATCTATATATAAAAAATATTGCTTTCTTTCCAAAATCATAAGCAAGAGAGCCAGTTCTTCCCTACCCCCAAGTTCAGAATTCTTTGTTTCCATATATAAACAGAAAGAGATGCCGAGTCTGGCTTTTAGAAAGCAAGCTTAGCTCACAGAAGAGGCAGAAAAGTCTTATTTGTACCTTTAAACACAAAAAATTTGGAATAAAAAATGGACAAAAGAACAAAATATATAATTGCCATGATGGCTCTGACCACAACCACAATCAAAAATGATTCTAAACTTTTAAAACCACAGTTTAGTTGGTAACTTCTTTTTCATGTCTACCCATTAAACAAATCGTAGAGCAAATAGAGCATTAAAAAAAAAAACAAAAAAAAACAAACCAAAACAAAACTAAGAGTCCATTTCTGTTGAATTGATTCTGACTCCAATGATCCTACGGGACAGAAGCGCACTGCCCCATAGCCTTTCAAGGACACGACTGTACTGCCCCATAGGCTTTCTTTACAGGAGCAGACTGCCACAGCTTCTCCTGTGAACTGACTGGTGGCTTGAACCACTGACCTTTTGTCAGCAGCCAAGAGCTTGACCAGTGGGCCACCAGGACTCCATTTAGAGAGCTGTTTATGAATTCTCACATAGGCAATGAGCTACTCTCTCCATTTTACTTCATAAAAGTCACTTAAAATTCTCTGGGTCACTAGAGGAAAAATGAAACATCCTGCCATAGATAACGGTAAGTGAAATTGCAATCAGTAGTCCTGACGGTAAAGATTAGCTTCACTCCAACGCATTTCCAAATAAAATAATTCCAAATTATAAACTTTTCTTTAAAATTCCTTATAGACAAAGAAATTCCATAACAACTTTAGGAAAAAACAAACAAACAAAAACTCCTACTCTTCTATGTGTTAGTCAGTTCTTTAAAATATTTTTTAAAACCCATAAAACTACAATTATTATCAAGGGTTTACTAATCCATTTAGGATTTTAGAACTATAACTCCCTAATTTTATTATAATGCACTGTTTGGCTAAACATATAAACTCATTATAATATCAACACAGATATTTTTTTTTAACAGCAACAGCAGCAACACTCCTAAACATGTAAAAACATGTTACAGGTTATAAAACAGCAATAGATTTCAAGAACAGCCTAAGTAAAATCAGATTAAAATTGGCATCAATTCCTAATAAACAATTCACCTACCGAACAGCACTAAACTAGATTGCTTATTAAAAAGCAAAGAAAGAAAACAAAAGTGGGACAGTGTAGTGTGTATGAATGTGTGTATTTACACACAGATACACATTTATGTTCATTTACATATATCTTTTTGTCTATTAAATA
>NW_006399832.1:8693572-8694607 GCF_000299155.1 Elephantulus edwardii | reverse complement strand
ATGTCCCTCTCCAAGGACCGGTCCCTCCTTACAACATGTCCTAAGAGTTTATGGAATACCAATTGGCATGTTTTAATAAAGAGACACAGCCCTGGATATGCTCAGGAGTCTAGGCCAAGAAATTTGGAGGACGGCTACCTGGCCAACTGACTGGAAAAGATTAATTCTTTTTCTCATTAAAAAAAAAATCCAACTGATCATGAGAATTATCAAACAATGTCATTAATACTACATGCAAGTAAAAAGCTCACTGAAAATGATTTTTAAAATTATTGGAACCACTATTTTAAAACTACAGAGAGACTGCAAGAAAGCAAACTGTATTCAGAAGAGGTAATGTAACCAAGATATCATTTGTCTGATGGATCTTGACTGAAAGCAGAGAATACCAGAAAGATGTTTACTTGTGTTTTTGTTGGGATTTCTTTTTGTTTTCTTCTGTTTTATTGACTCCGCAAAGGTATTTTACTAGATGGATCATAATAAAGTATGCATAACACTGAGAAGAGTGAGAATCTCAGAATAATATCTGTGCACCTGTGAAGTCTATCTTTGGATGAAGAAGCTGCTGTCTGAACACAATAAAGGAATACTACATTGTTTACAGTGACTAAGGATAATAGAAGAAGAATTGATGACTTTGAGTTGTAGTGCTGGAGAAGAGTCTTGAATATACCATGGACCACCAAGAAAACAAATAGGTCTGTCTTGAAGAGGGTAAAACCAAGTTTCTCCTTGGAGGCTAGGATTTTGAAGCTCTTGTCTCACATACTTTGGACATGTGGCCAGGAGGGACCGATCCTTGGAGAAGGACATCTTGCTTGGAAGGGTGAACCCTAGATAAGAAGGATTGATACATTAACTAGGGCAATGGGGGTAGGTGAGTCGGAGTCAATTATACAGGCTCAGAACAGGACAAGCTTCAGAGCTATGAGTCACAGGTGACTTGGTGGCACATAACAAAAACACATGGCTTAAAATCAGGGAAAGTACATGTATGTCAGGGCTTTATCTTTTTTCCATATTTAATAAAAG
>NW_006399832.1:8675828-8685017 GCF_000299155.1 Elephantulus edwardii | reverse complement strand
TTCTGCCATTATTTAATTTCATATACGATTTCCTCTCTCTCTCCCCCTCTTTTTCTCTCTCCCCCTTGTTCAAAACTGCTTTCATTTTGACCCAAATTTGCTGGCTTACTTGAAATAATCTTACCTTCTTTATTACAAATTCATTTGAAATAAAAAGTGCAGAATCTAGAAAAATTGGAGCATCAAAAATCATTTATCTTAAGGGAACAGATTCTGCCATTATTTAATTTCATATACGATTTCCTTTCTTTTGTCATTCATTTGGTGTTAAATTTTGCTAATTTAGGCTAATGCCAACCAGTGATGTGCCTGGGAAACTTGCCTCAGCAGGCAGGCATCCAGATCAAAAAATAGCCTATCTTTATGGAAGAAATATAGACAAACATTTACACATAATACAAAACAATGTTGAAATGGGTGGGGCTCCTTGATTGACAACCATTTGTCACTTTCATTGGAAAATTTCGTGGGCAGCTTCCAATATGCTCAGACAAATTTAGATGAATGAAAGCGCTGACTAATGATGCTATTATCTATATACCAAATATAAATGAAGGCCTGCAAAGCCTGAGTCACTCATGTGAGCTACTAAAACGAAGGGTGGTGGGAAGGAACTTAGAAAAATGAGAACGAGCTGGCAAATTAATGACAGGAAACTGCAGTCTGAGATACGTAAAAAGATAAAATATTTTTCCTTTTCGGGGAAGAGATCGAAATCAAGTAAACAGGGCCAAGTCTTATTATGAATTCCAAAAATTGTATTATCCACCATCTTTTCAGCAATAAGATTATTTTTTACATCAAAAACTAAGAGTTGTTATTTTAGGAGAGTGAAGTCAATACATTTGTTTTCCTGAGGCAGGCAGGGGCAGTATTGTGCTATTCAAGAACTTCATTAATATTCATTAATTTTTAAAGCAGTTTGGTTAGCTTTAGCTATTACCTAGACAGATATTTTATGTTTAACTAAAAAAAAAATTACAATAACTTCATTATTTTAAAATGTAAATAGCATGAAATTCAAAACCTGTACTTTCATTAGAGGTCATTCATTGGAGAATGTCTATTTTTCAGAAAAGTCAGTTTCAAATAAATTCCTGGAGTAAATTTTTTAAAACTTAGACTAAAATTAAGCTAAGTGTGAACAGAAGAAGACTTAACATACTTCATTTCCCCCCTAATTAATCTTCACTTTAGAAAAATACCATATTTGACCCAATCAGGTCTGCAAATGAATTTGGTTATTTGACATTCTTCAGCATTTCTCAGTCCACTCTTTTCATACGTCCAGCGCCTTCCATCCCCAAAGATCCCTGTCCACATTTAGTGATATTTACCTTATGAAGTAACTAAATCCAGATGAGCATAGAGCTCACATCACTGTAAAAAAGAAATTGTTTCCTCATGCTTACCGCCCCAATCTGGGGATAGAAATGGAAAACTCTGAAAAGTACTCACGTGCAACTATGGAAATGGCGGTCGGAAATGCAAAAAAGTTTTATTTGCAAATAAGCCCGACCATATGAGCCATGCAATACTTTCTTCTGTAAAAGTGTTGGGCCTTAGTAAATCAGGCCCTTTCCTCTCTGACAGATTAACAACCAGGGCAGACAGTCCACGCACCTGGAATGCTCCACATGTCCTTCTGGATTTTAGTCTATGCTGAGGTACAACATGTTGAGCAGCATTTGGTGGATCAGAAACAAATAAAGAAGTAAAAACTGAAAAGTGTCATCCAGAGAAAAGAAGTCTGGTTAATTCAGGGACATTTTTTGAGGCTTGACCAAGGAAAAAATTCACTGTAGTGGAGAACTACAAAATTTCAAGAGAACATATTTCTTTGGCAGTTTTCCCCCAGATGGCCTGCTCTATGGCTCCATTTGAATGTGTTTGATTTGTGTCTGTGAAAAAACCTTTCAGTTCAAGAGCAACACCTCAGCTTCATTTTTTTTTTTTACGGTGTTTCGGCTTTTAATTTGTCATTTTTTTATTCTTTTTTCCTCTCAATTTTTTTTATTATTAATTTTAATGAAAATTCACAGAGACTTTGGATTCCATTCATTCATTGTTGCACTTTTTCTCCCTTACCTTTCTTTTTAGATAAAGGTAAGCTGGTCTTTTGGAACTAGTTTCCTTGGGTGTTGTTTTGTATGTGTGTGTGTGTGTGTGTGTGTGTGTTTATTGTTGGGGGGGGGTCCCCCTGTTTAGGCCAGTTTGAAAAACAGGAGAGAGTGACTTGTTTCTTGTAGCTGAAGATATACGACTGTAGACCTAGTTTTTCTAAAAACTTGGTTACTACACAGCTTACCAACAAGCAGAGTGAACTGAGTTTCTGCCTTTCTAAATGGATTAAACCGGCCCTCTCCACCTATGTAATACCATACTGGCGTAAAGAGGAACACTCTCTTCAGAGTTTTACTCACTCTGACTTATGTTTGAAGGGTAGAAAAGAATTCTACTACACTTTCAAGGGGACAGATTTCTAGTTCAAGAACAGGTTGGGGGTCGCCCACTTTGCATCACATCAGGAGAACTGGATCTTCTCAGTTCTCCACAACACAATGCATGCGGGACCCACCTGTGAATGTAATAGGGCTTAGCCCAAAGGCACAAAGTTACTATCAGTGCCTAAGGCTGCAGCTCCTCCACAGAAAACTGTGGCCCCTAAATTGGCATCACTTTATCAAAGTCTAGGATCATAACCCTGCAAGGCAGGCCTTGTCCTAGCCAGCAGTCTGACCCGGAGTGAACGTGTCCTTGTGCGGGGTGGCAAGGGTTAATCTGTTTTCCCCGCGCTGGGGGAGTGCCAGGAGCTTTCAGCAGGGGAGCAATTGGAAACCACAAACACCCAAACTAGGTAGCAGCAACTTGAACTAAACACCAGTACCAGGTTTAGGGCAGACAAGCAGTTAAGTTTAGATCGAATGGTTTAATCGAGGTATCAGAACAGACCTAATAAAAACAGAAAGAGGTGCCACAGCCCTGCCCTCAAAGTCCGTGGATTTCTTTTATGTTGCAGTTGAAGCCTCAAAATACATCTTATGACCCCAATGCCCTTTATTCGGTAAGATCCCGAGAGGTGTCTGTAGCAATGTTCTAGAGCAGAGTTGAAAGCGCAGAGGGCACCAACGTTCCCCCGCCTTTGTCTTGCCACCACTTCCAAGTAACCTTTGTTAAGGGGTTGGGGTTGGGGGACGCAAAGGCAACCTTTGCCTTGGTGCGAATATCCTCAAAACAAGCGGCAGCCAACAGGCTGCTGGACCAATACGCAGGACCCTCAATTGCTGAGCACTCCCCGCCCCCAGCCCTGACTATCCATACACCCCCTCTGCCGGACCCCACTGTGAGGGATGTCCCTTATCTCCCCCTGGAGCCCCCAGGCGCCCCCAGCGCCCACCAGCAGATTCCTGACAGCCCCAAACCTTCCAGGAAAGCAAGGGAGGGTGAGGGGGAAAGGACCATGACATCACGGGCAGGTTTATTTGGGTTTTGTTTGTTTGCTTGTTGGCTCGATTAAATACTCGTGGAAGGTGAACGTACCCCACACAGGAGAAGTTTGATGTTGACAAACTTCTGGTGGCAGCGAGACTGTGTCAGCACAACTTCCGGGATAATGAGAGCTGCTTTGCAGGGAGCGCGGCAGCGGCGGCGGGAGGCGGCCGCAGGACGGAACAGCAAATGCTATTCAGCCCGAGCAGTTTCAAGCCGCCCGAGCTGGGGAATTACTGTAGTCGAGCTACGGCTCTTACCACCGGCGCTGGATCTGGGCGCGCGTTAGGGGGGGAAGCTGCAGGCACAGGGCGCCGAGAGGGGAGCTTTCAAGTTACTTTGCTCCATCTCTGCACCCGGCAGAGGCTTGCAGGCTGCTTGGTAACTGCAAACATCTTGTTCTCTGCTTCTTTGGGCGGCCGCCCTGGAACCAACCAACTTTTCTCTCCCCTAAAACTCCCTCTTTGTTTCAAATAGGACTCTCCAAAATTTATTCTTGGGAAGACTGACAGCCGGGGTCAAGAAACAGCTGTTGAAGTTAATGTTTCTTCCTCCCACTTCGTCTGATGGTTGTGCCCTGCCAAGACAAAGTGAGAAGCACTGCCTGGTGGCTTTAAACAGACATGCATTTACCCCCTCTTCTCTCCCAAAGGGGCGGGGGGGGGGTGAGGGGGGGTTCTTTTCCTTCTTAACGTACAATCTGATCAGAAATGCAAGAGCATGTGCCTTTCAACTTGTGCTGATTACTTGCTGAAAAGATGTTGCAGCATTTAGTTTTTGAACACTCTGAGCATTGGTTGAGGGGGATCGTGGGCTGGATGGGGTAGAAATGCTTGACACTTTAACACGTTTTGGAAAAGGGCAAAATTTTTAAACCTGTCTTCCTTCTCTGACCCACCTTTCTGTCTTTTAAGCAAGGAAAAATGGTCTAGAAAAGGGGAAAAGAGTTGCCTTCTTTTGCAAGATTAAAGTCACATTTCCAAATTCAAATCATTGTGCAAAACAAAGTCTTGCCTAAAGCTAGATAAACTATTTTTATTTTAAGACTTGGGTCAAACCTATAGGAACTGTTGGCTCTTGGTAGCTTTCTGTAGACTAGACTTGGTGGTCCCTCTCTCTCTCCCCAGCCCAACTTCTTTTACCGCAGGAAGCTGCCTTGTTCTTTGTGTTGCTTTCTCCAGGGTGAAAGCTGGTTTTAGCACAGTCCTAAGTTGCTTTTAGAGTGTTCTGTGGTCAGCCAAGGGGGCCTCTTGGGTTGTCCTCCAAGAGTCTCCATCCCTAACTGCACACCTCTTCAGCCAGCCCTCTATAACAAGAGTGTGCTGATGGGAACGCCACTGCTTCCACATCACTGAGCTAACCACTCTGTCCAGCCAACCCATTCTCCTCTGGGAACTCTAGGCTCCTTTGGTCTCTCTCAAACAAAGTCTTATGAAGAAATAAAAGGCCTTTTCTCCCTCCACCATGCTATCCTGTCACCACATCGCAATGCAATGCCATCACAAAGTGATATTGCATCAGGCTCAAGGATATTTTAGGAAGCTCTCAAGCAGAGTCCAACAAGCCTTTCATGCAGGCATCAGGACCACACAGCCAAAGGCAGGGCTGGAGAGCTGCTGGACAGGTGGCAGTGATGCCATCTCTATTCTCAGCTCCATTACCCACTCACTCTCAGCCCAGCCCAGTCCGTTCCACTTGGCTTCCCCTTTCTTCCCTACTCCCAAATGCCACCACCTTTGTTTTCCCTTGTGTCCCTGCACAGTGTTCTGGTTTACTTTCTGATGTGTTTCCTGTTTTTTTCTGCCTGCTCGTGGTTATTCACTGAGACCTTAATTAGTATTTGCTGTTGCTACTATAGATCGACTTGCATTACACTTGGAGTTGTGGTGGCCTCCCCACACAGCTTCCTGCTTGGATATCTGCAGGTTCCAGTCCTCTTAAGTGTTTGACTTGGGTAAACTTTTGTCCCTTCCTCAGACTCCAGCACTCCCAGCACAACTGGCACCATGGCAGCAGCCAAGATTCACTATACCACCCTCTGCTAATGCCCCCTTCTCTTAAGTTCTGCTAATGCAATCTAGCAGCCAATTGACTTAAATTCCTTCCGCTTTATTGTTCTCTGTCCTAAGAGAGGCCAACACTATGGTGCATCTAGCAAGGCTACACAGCAGACCTCCACTGATGCTGGAGTTGTAATTCCCCGATGCTGGCTCCTGCAGTTTTATTACGGCCTCCCTTCTCTCAGAGTCTGACAGAAATAAACCTCCAGTGGGGAGGCCTGCAGCAGCACCCTTAAAGGCTTCTTTGTGTGGAAATGAAACCTTAGGGCAAAGTGGGCCCAGCTCCAGGAAAGGCATATTATCCTGCTACAGGGAAGTACTGTGCTGGGACAAATTTGGGATTTCTCCTTCTGGCTGACTTCTGGAAAGCCTCGCAGACACAATACCTTTCCCGCCAAGTAGCACATAGACTGATTTGAATTTCTGGTGTGGGGAACTAGAAGAAGAGAATGTAATAAAAGACTCGTTGTGGCCACCCAGGGAACATTACGTGCCATTAGAGAGAACCAATGTCCTTCCTGCAGTGAGTAGATCTCTTGATGTCCCTATGCACTGTCCAAGTCCAAGTCCAAGTCCAAGTCCAAGGGTGGCCTCTGGAGGAGTGGCAGTTAGTACCATCAACGCTGCTAGAAATGCTACTTTCCCAAACTGAATGTCTTTGACTCACTTAGAGGATCTAGTCTATTAATGAAGGCACTGGCTTAGACAAATTACTTCACAAGCGCAGGCAAAAAGACACAGAATCACAATTTGCCATGCAGGATTACGGCCTGATTTAAATCAGATAAAGTCATTAGAAGACTAAGCGCCAGTGTCTTCTTTCTCCACAAGGGACTGGAAGTCTTTGTTGAAGTATAGTGAGGTCAGAGCCATCTCCTGTTTTGAGGTGTGGCCTTCCCTCCCAAACTTTAAATATTTACCTATGTTGTCAGTCAGTCAAAGTGGACAGTGATAGGAAATCAGATGACCAGACAGTATCAGATTAGACATTAACTGTTTGATATAGACAAATGCATAAAGGGGAGAGCAAGGTGTGTGTTGCCGGCTCAAAGGGCTGTGGATGACTAGAGAAGATGATTTTGAAATCAGAAAGAAGTAGGAAAGACATGAGCACAGTTCATGGAATCTGGTTGAAATGTGGGGGGATTTAGTCTCATGGCCCCAGGAACTGGAGTTACAGGTATGGAGAGGTAGCACAATGCTTTTAATGAATATGTTTTAGAAAAAAATAACAAAACATTCTGTGTGGCTCTCATGGAGTCAAAGAACATAGAGAGTGGAGGAAATCAAAACTGGGAGATATCTATAGACAGTGTTTGAGAATACTGAGTAGAGACAGAAATAAGAATATATTTTCAACTCTTTTTCTCTCTGCCCTTTCCCTGTTAAGTCAGGACAGGAGTTTGATTTGGGATTGAAGGCTCCCTGTTTCTTCTCGGGCTTCTCCAGTTATCCCATCCATATTCCAGTTCTGGTTTTGGGCAGAGCTGCAATTGTCCTTTGTAAGGAATTGCATGAAATCCTGTGCTGGTTTTCTAATGTGGGAAAATGTCTACTAGGGAGGCTAAGACCACCAAACTAGTTTCATTACAGCCTTAGGTGCACTTAAATCCAGCCCCTCAGTGGTGGGCAACTGGCCCTGCACACTCTTCCTCAGTGCTCATTAAAAGGTTATTTTCATTTTACAATTTGGTTCCAAGCCATAAATTGAGATTTTTATCTTGGCAAATAGAAAAGAATACTTCTGTGATAAGTTTTAACTTCTACTATGGACCTGCTGATAAATTGTAAAACCAGAGTACATTGGAGGGAAAGATTTTCACATTTCAATTCAGAGAAGTTGTACAGAACAGGGGATTAAATTAAACCAGCAAACCAACAACACCACAATGGTTATCAGCCAAACATGTTTTCAATTTTACCTTATTCTTGAAAGAGACTATCTTACTCTCCACAGGATGAAATCAACAACTCCGAAGAAAACACATTTTCTACTTGGGTGGGAATCTCCAGCAAAGGTCAATATTCTTTGAACTGGTCTCCATCTCCTTGGACTAGAACACTAATTTACAAGACTAGAATTATTCCAGATTAAAAACTGTACCATTAATCCCAGTCACTTTTAGGTAAACCAAATTATCATTATTCTTACCTCAGCAGACTAAATGAACATTTTCATGACGTGTTTCTGTGCTTCATAAAGGGGAGTTCAAGTTCACTCTATTCAACTCAAGACAATACAATAAAAGAGGTAACTCCAGAAAAGTAGACCATTGTCAGGTATGGGAATTAAGTCTTCTTGAGTTACTCTGACCCCGCAAAGCATCTTCTTTAGTTAGGAGAATAACATTTTGTGACATCCTTATGGAAGACCAATGAAAATTAGAGGCCATCTCTCAAATGGTAATAGGCCAGACATCTAAGGCCTCTAGTCTCTGCTTGACATCTTATGTCATCACAAGAAAACCTTGTGAAGGCAGGTTCTTCTTGGTTAAGTTTCACTGGCTAACAGTAATAGGCATGAGCAGAATCATGAGTGATTCAACTTCTAGTGCTTCGGTCAGCGCTTAAAATACCTAATAAATAGAATGCATAACACAGATCAAAGATGGCATCCACTTTCTTCATGACCTTCCTCTTGTGTTGTTGTTAGGTGCTACTGAATTGACGACAAATCTAATCATGACCCAAAGAATAACAGAGCTGAACCTTGGGGCATCCTGTGCTCTCTGCCATTTGTCAGCCCATTGTTAGTCACTGTGTCAGTCTAGCCCATTGAGGGTCAGTCATTTTTTCTTTCACTGACTTTTTTTTCTGCTGACCTATCCCAGCATGATGTCATTTTCCAATGATCAGGTTCTTCTGACAACAAGCCCAACATGTGGAGAGAGTCTCCACATCCTTGCCTCAAGGAGCACTCTGCCTGCCTTCCTCAAGACAGATTTGTTTGCTCTTTTAGCAGTCCATGGTTTATTCAATACTTTATACCAACATCACAATTCAAAGACATAGATTCTTCTTCAGTCAATGAATAGTTTCTTATTCATTGTCCAATTTTCAGATGCATGTGAAGCAATTTAAAATATCTTGTTGGGCAGCCACCTTAATTCTGTGCTTTGTATGATTTGGGGGATTCTTAAGAACTTTCAGGTGAAAACAATGAGCCTCTCTGCAGATGCAGAATGTTGTTCAACAAAGACAATTACAAGAGACTTTTTTTTAAGCAAAACTTAAGGAATAACAACTATTTCACTGACTTGAGAGTATTTTAGATTTCAAATAGCAATCTTGAGCTTAGTAATTATCTAGTACATTTGCTTTCCCAAAGGTGTTTTGTCCCAAACAATCATCATAGTAATTATTATTATATCTTCTTTTTTTCCTTTCCTAACTAATATGTAAAAATAGATATATCTTGTCACCTCCGTTTTTGAAGAAAGACTATATTATGCCTCAGAGAAAGATATGTATTCACAGGAAATATAATCAGTCTTTCAACAACATATGTCTGAAAATGCAATCAAGATGCATTGATAATAATGGGTGACTGGAATGCAAAAGTCGGGAACAAAGAAGAAGATTCAGAAGTTGGAAAACATGGACTCGGTGACAGAAATGGAGCTGGTGAGAGAATGATCGA
>NW_006399832.1:8657792-8673650 GCF_000299155.1 Elephantulus edwardii | reverse complement strand
GCACAGGACAGAGCGGAGTTTAGGGCTGTTGTACATAGGGTCGCTATGAGTCGCAGGCGACTCGACGGCACATAACAACAACAACAACAACAATCATTTTTCAAAAGTTGTATTTTGACTAGTTGTAGTAGTTGACTTTTTTTTCAGGGCTACTTTCCACAAAGAAACAAGTTAATCTCTCTTCAATGGATTTGTTACAGACATGACAATTAGAGAGAAGAAGGAGATTTTGCTTGATATGTGTATCAGATAGATGGATAAGAATACTCACTAATCAAGTGATTTGTTCTCAATAATGTTTGGGATTTGAATGCTTACCTCAGAAAAACTACAAATTATTATTTTTATAGACAGTTAGAGCTGTTCATAAGCCATTGCAATGTTTAATGCTAAGTCCTCATATTCTCAGGAAAAGGGGGTGGGGGCAGGAGAGATGCTGTAGCTCATTATGTACAAGTTATTTTCCTTCAGTTTGGAATGCAAAATGTCTTTTTTCTTTGTTAATTTTCAACTCAACATCTCCTAGATAGTTTCCATTAAAAAGATGTTTCTGCATTTTATGTGTTATTGCTAAAGTTGAACATTTTGTTTTCACTTTAAAAGCAGAGAACTTACCTAAATATTTTTGAATGACCACAAGTTGTACACTAAAACCACATGGTGTTTTGCATCTTTCCCCCACAGTGTTCAGTTCTTAAATAGTACTAATTTGCAAGCTGATACGTGTAACAAATTTGGCCTTAGAATTCTTTTTTTCTGTTAAATAATAGACACTTTAAAAAGTTTCTATCTTTTTTGAAATGAGTCGCAAGCTGGAGGGAAATCTGTGATAATTACATAGGACCTTCCTTATACTCTAAGCAATCCAAAAGGGAGCTCTGGTGGCATAGACCTTAGGGAGTTGAACTGCTCACCAAAAGGCTGCACGTCTCTTGTGGTTCAAATCCACCAGACACTATGTAGAAGATTGCCTTCTCTATAACGTCCAGTCTCCAAAACCTGCTGGAAGGTCAACCATGAGTCACTTCAAACTCAATAAAATGGAATTCTGTTGATGAGTTGAAAAAATTAATTTGGTACAGATATGTAATATTATATTTACAAAATATTAATATAAACACAACCGGTTACTTTCAATTATATTTTGACTCATAGTCACCCTTTGTGTGCACAATAGAAGTACACTCCAGAGGATTTTCAAATCTGTGGAACCTTTCAAAAGCAGATCACCAGACCTTTCTTCTGAGGATCCTGTATGAGGTTACACCATCCAGGGACTCCAGGTGGTGTTGTTGTTAGGTGCTTTTGAGTCCAGCACGACTAATAGTGACCTATGAACAAAAGATTTGATCCCTGCTCTGTCCTGAACCATCCTCACACTTCCTGCCATAGAAGAGCCCATTGCAGCTGTCTCCTTATTTCCTTATTGCTGGTAACAGTGGTGTTAATTGTGGATCCAAGCAAAATGAAGCTGTTGAAAATTTCATTCTCTTCTTCATCCATCGTGATGTTGCCTATTGGTTTAGTGGTAAGAATCTTGTTTTCTTGACATTGAGGTGCAATCCATACCAAAGACTGTATTCCTACATCTTCTGCAATAAGTGCTTCAAGTCCTCCTCACTTTCAGCAAGCAAGATTGTGTAATATGTATAATGTAGGTCCTTGAGGAGTCTCCCTCCAATCCTGATGCCGCACTCCTCTTCATAGAGTCTAGCTTCCTGAATAATTTGCTCAGCACCCAAAATGAGTAGGTATGGGGAAAGAATACCAAACTGATGCACTCCCATCTCACTTTTAAAACATGCAGTGCTCACCTGCTCTATTCACAAAACAGCCTCCTCCTGGTCCAGGTATAAGTTTCTCATGAGCACAATTAAGTGCTCTGGGATTCCCATTCTTCTCAAAGTCAGCCAAAACTTGTTATGATCCACACTGTCATATGCTTTTGCATAGAGTGTTGTTGTTGTTATGTGCCATCGAGTCGCTTGCAACTCATAGTGACCCCATGTACAAGAGCCCTAAACCCTGCTCTATCCTGTGCCAACCTTATTGTCTCTGACACACCTACCTCCATTGCCCCAGTCACTGAATCAATCCATCTCATTGAGAGCCTTCCTCTCTTGTGCTGTTCCTCCACCATCCCAAACATATGTCCCTCTCCAAGGACCAATCTCTCCTTGTAACATGTCTAAAGTATGTCAGACGAAGCTTCAGAATCATTGCCTCAAAGGAGCAGCCTGGTTTCACCTTCTCCAGAATGAACCTGTTTATTTTCCTAGCAGTCCATGGTACATATTCAACACTCTTCTCCAGCACCACAGCTCAAAACAATAAATTCTCTTTCTATAATTCCTAGTCATTGTCTAGCTCTCTGACACATAACAAGCAATTGCAAAGACGATGGCCTGGATCAGGCGCACCTTAGTCTCCAGCCTGGTGTTGTTGCTCTTCAGTGCTCTGGAGAGGTCCCTGACAGCCAACTTTCCCAGTGCAATTTGTCTCTTCATTTCCTGGCTGCTGGTACCAAGAGTGTTAATTGTGGAGCCAAGCAAACTAAAACTGTTAACTATCTCAATCTCTTCACCATCTCTAATGATATTGCAAATTGGTTCAGAGAAGGGAATCTTTGTTTTCTTTTTCTTTTATTTTATTTTTATTTTATTCTTTTGTATGTGTGCACTGTCAAATCAGATCTGACTGGTACAGGAGGAGATTGCCCCTCCTCCTGCAGAGCATCTGGTGGAGTCAAACTGCATACCTCTGGGATAGAATCTTTGTTTTCTTGATGTTGAACTTCAATCCATATTGACTGCTGCAATCTTTGATCTTCTGCGGCAAGCACTTTAGGTCCTCCTCAGTTTCAGCAAGCAGGGTTGTGTCATCTGCATACACAGGTTGCTGATGAGTCTTCCTCCAATCCTGATGCAACATTCCTCCTCATACAGCTTAGACTCCTGGATGATCTGTTCTGTATGTAGATTGAAAAGATATGAAGACAGAATACAACACTGGCATACACCCTTAGTGATTTTGAACCATGCAGTTTCTCCTTGCTCTGTTCTGACAACAAGTATAGGTTTCACATAAACACAATCAAATGTTCTGGGATTCTCATTCTTCTCAGAGTCAGCTGCAGTTTATTGTGATCCACACAGTCAAATGCCTTTGCATAGTCAATGAAACATAGATAGACATTCCTCTCTGCTTTCAGCCATGATTCATCTAACATTAGCTATAATATCCCTAGTACCGCAGCCGCTTCTAAACCCAGTCTGCACATCTGGCAATTCTCTGCTGACGTGCTGCTCTAGTCATTTTTGGATAATTTTCAGCAGACTCTTGCTTGCATGTTATATTAATGATTTTGTTGGATAAATTTTGCACTCTGTCGGGTCACCTTCCTTTGGAATGGGAACAAATATAGATCTCTTCCAGTCAGGTCGTTGTCCTCCAGATTTTTTGGCACAACTTAGCTTATCCAGGTCAGCATCTGTTTGTTGAAATAATTTCAACTAGTATAGTTGTTTCTAACTCATTGTGACCTAAAGGCTATAAATCTTTAGGGAAAGAGACTTCAGTACCATGTTTCTCCCATGGAGTCACTGGGTACGTGTGAACCACTGTCTTTTTGGTTAATGACTGGACATTTTACCAGCCACTAGGGCTTTTGTCAATACGTTATATGTTGTTGTTGTTTTTATGTGTTGTCGAGTCGCTTGCAACTCATAGTGACCTTATGTATAAGAGCCCTAAACCCTGCTCTATCCTGTGCCAACATTCTTGTCTCTGACACACCTACCCCCACTACCCCAGTGACTGAATCAATCCATCTCATTAAAGATATTCCTCTCTTATGCTGTCCTTCCACCCTCCCAAGCAAGATATCCCTATCCAAGGGATATCCCTTCTTGTAACATACCCAAAGTATGTCAGACGAAGCTTCAGTATCCTTACCTCTAAGGAGCCCTCTGGTCTCATCCTTTCTAGGCAAACCTGTTTGTTCTCTTGGCAGTCCATGGTATATTCAATACTCTTCTCCAACATCACAGCTCAAAGGCATCAATTCTCCTTCTATCATCCCTAGTCATTGTCCAGTTTTCTGGTGCATAGCAGGTAATTGCAAAGACTATGGGCTGAATAAGGCACACCTTATTCTCCAGACTGACATCGTTGCTCTTAAGTACTCTGGAGAAGTCCCTGATAGCCGACTTTCCCAATGCAATTCATTTTTTTAATGTCCTGGCTCCTGGTACCAAGAGTGTTACAGCATACATAAAATTTTCTTAAATATTGTATTTACTTTTAAAATGGATCTGTAATTGAAGTATTTATAATAGCCAACTTATTAAAAGTAATTGTGTAGCTGAAGCAAAAATCAAAAGCTCCTTTGGTTATGCCCTGCTTAGGCAGAGGAGAGGCAGACAGAAGAGCAAGTGTCCATCTTGTTAATGTGCTTCAACTCTTCCTCAAATGAATTCTTTCCAGGAGGGGAAAGGACGATCACGTCTAGAAAAACCTTGGTAACCACTTACGCAGGAACATTATGGAGACTGGACAAATTATGATCCTGTTTGCCAGGAGGTAGACCTTTCTCCAAATTCCATCTTGAGGCTGGTTTCTTCTTTCCTGCAGTCAAATTCACAGTTGATATAGCAATTAGCAGCTTGCCTAACACCTCTTGCTAGCCCAAGCATGGGCTGATGTTTGGTCTTTGGTCCTTGGGTATTGCAAATGGTTAACTTGCTCAGCCACTAAATGAAAAGATAAGGGTTTGGGTGTACCCTGAGATACCTAGGAAGAAAGGCTTGGTGATTGAATTCTGAAAGATTAGCCAGTGAAAGTCCTATTGAGCACAGTTTTGCTGTGAGACGCATGGGGCTGCCGTGAGTCATAATCCACTAAAGAGTGAAAAACAAAAACAACTAGAAAGTTGGCTTCAATGTTAGAAGTTCTGGGTTCAAATCCTGGGCATGCCCTTGATAGCAATGTCATCTTGAAGTTTGTTTTTCATAAAATGAGCAGCAGATAATCATGTATACCATAATGAATGTTGTGAAGATTAAATGAGTTAATGAATATAAAATGCTTAGCATAATACCAAATTCATGGTAACCACTCAGTGAATGTTCACTATTATTCTTGTTTTCATGTGAAAAAAAATTGCTTGATGAGGCAGAGACAAAAATTCAGACATGAGTGGCAATGTGGGAGCTGGGCCAGGCTAGCCTCTCGAGCAAGAATGGTCAACACATTCACTGAGTAAATTACTCAGGCCTCTGTTTTCTCCTTCCTCTTTCCCTTCCTGTCACTGTTTCTTCCCTTCCTGTCCACCATTCATTAGCAGCCCCATCAAAAGACTCCTGACGTTCTCCTGAAATCTGGTTGGAATTCCAAGGGACCTTTCAACCAATCTGTGGATTTCCCTTTCCAGAGAGAATTTGAGACCAAAATCCCTCACTGCTGTTGAGTCTGTTCTCAGGAGCAAACTGCCTCATCTCTCTCTTTTGGAACAGATGATGGATTTGAACTGCTGATCTGTTGATTAGCAGCTCAACACATGGCTCATTGCAATACCAGGATTCCTTTAAGGAGGATTAAGAGTCACATTTTTCTCTTACACTCTGTGCCAACTGGACTCAGAGAATCATGGGTGGGAACAGAGAATGTGAGTTACCAGCTAGTCACAATTCTTAGGCATTGGCCACTGATGACTGGTGCTTTGGCCCTCATTACATACAGATATTGTCCCAACTAGTCTCTTAGTTTGTTTCTTACCTTTTTCTTTGTTTTAAGAAAAGACTCTACCTGCCTCACATCTTCTTGTATTCCTCAGAGCACTCAGTGCAACACAGTATCTTGAAAAGAGCAGAGCCTCAGCAAATGTTGGTGTCTTCATTATTTTGAGAATGAGCTCCAGGCTGTCTACAACAAAATAGGTTCCAGTTTAAGAATCTTATCCCCTTTCAAAACGAACCTACAAAAATTCATTCTAGGACTACTTTATTTGACAGTAATCTTATAATATTGCCTTTGTTGTTGTGTTTCCTTTTTATTTTATTTATTTTGCCTCATCTCAGTCATACTAGTCAAAATATATGTTAATAATCTGTTATTAGATCTGAAAATATAACAAATGCTTACTTAGAAAATAAGGCTTTTAGGCTAGGCTTTCTAAACGCTAATAGAAAAAGAAACCGCTAAATTACTCATTGCCAACTAGTCAACTCCTAGTGAACCTGTAAGACAGGGTAGAATTGCCATAAGCTGTTTCCAAGGCTGTAATCTTTACAGCATCGAGTTGCCTCATCTCTCCTATGAAGCAGTTGGTAAATTCAAATTACTAACTTTTCAGTCACCAGTCAACTATGAACTCCTGCTGCACCTTATTATTGTTAGGTACAGTAGAGTCAGAGCTCCCTCAGACTTGACCTTCAGGGTTTTCAGAACCCGTAAATCACATGGAAGGAGAATGCCCATCCTTCTCTCCTGGAGTAGCTAATGGATTAGAACTGCATGTCTTTGGGTTAGCAGTGCAACTCCTTATTCATTAGACCCCTCATCTTCTAGAATGCTTTACTTATTTTCATTTTTTATGTACACACTGGTATGTATTATATTGTTTTACAATGGGGTTATAATATTCATACTCTTCAGTTGTTGTTGCTATGGACCATCAAGTTGCCTGCGATTCATGGCGACCCTATGTACAGCAGCTCTGAAGTCTGCCCTGTCCTGAGCCAGTCTCACTGACTCTGACACACACACGCATACATACACACACACACTGCCCCAGTTACTGTAGCAATCTATCTCTTTTGAGGTCTTCTTTCCTGCACTGTCCCTCCACCATTCTGAGCATGACGTCCTTCTCCATGGACCAATCTCTCCTGGCCACATGCCCAAAGTATGTGAGATGGAGCTTCAAAATCCTTGCCTCCAACCTGGTTTCACTCATATTCTTTAAGAACTTGTTTTTTTGTTTGTGTGGGGGTTTGTACTGTTGTTATTGCATTTTTTCCTGGTTTTTGTTTTGTTTTGTTTTATTTCTTTAAGGGAGCTATAGAAGGGTCATCCTTAAGCTGTTGCTAATCCAGGGGACACGGCTCCCTGGCAGTTCAAGCCACCCAGTGGCTCTGCAGGAGAAGGATGGGCAACCTTGTCTTAAGTGATTTACAGCAAAGAAAATCCAGTGGAGGGTAGCCTGTGAGTCAGTTCCCACACACAGGCAATGAGTGAGTAAGTTTTCTCATTTAACAATGTATTGTGGACATTTCCCCATGTCAATACAGTTCCTCAATCCTAGTTGCTTAAATAAATTCATAATCATTGTCTAAATCCCCCAGTAGTCATTAAATTTTGTAAGGAAGGAATTGGCCACCGCAAGAAAAGATTCACTCACAAACTGACCTCTTAATAAATTAAAAGAAACAAACAACAAAAACCTCATTGCCGGTGGAGTGGGAACTGATTTATAGTTGACCCACTGTTGGGTTTCCGAAGCTCTAAATTGCATAGGAAGAAAAAGCCCAACTTTCTCCCACAGAGCACCTGCTGGATTACTAAAGTAGTTGCCTTCAGAAAGCCCTCCCGATTTAACACCAGTTTCTATCCCCAACAGTCAGTCTATTTTGCTGACTGTAGATTTTATAAATGTCTGACAACACAACATAAATAAAATGCCTTTCAGTTTCCATATAAAATTGCTCATCTTGCAAAAGATGCAGGATTTTATGAAGCCATTGAAAGAGATTTTAGAGAACTATTACATAAGCAAATGAGTATCTGGCAGTGATAGACCAGTTAACAATTAAAGAAGAGAAAACAACCGGGATGATAACCGAATAAATTCTTCAAAGGGAGAAATATTTGAATATCAAAGGATTAAGAGAGGCTCTCAGGAAAATTGATGAAGCCCTCACATCTTTTTTAAAAATGACCCTTGTTATATTTCTGCTCTAAAAGTCAGTGTGAAGTGACGGGTGTCAAAATTTGCTATCAAAATAATTTTGATAGGAAAATTACTCCCGCCTCTATAGCAACACTTGAGTCAGTCTTTGCTCATTTTAAATTTTGGAGCATTGTTGCAATTAGACCATACACAAAATTTTGTAGTATGCAATGCCTATCTTTAAAGAAAAAAAAAGTTTCAAGCTAATTTGAAGAATTTTTACTATTCTTTTTGAAATAAAATCTCAAACAAACCTCTCTTTCCCTTTTTTCAGTCTTTATTTTTCAATGTGGTCCCTATTTATTACTTTTACAGCTTTCAACAGCCACATTATAGCAAACAGAAGCAACAGCGGCTGAAAATAAGATTCCTAATAGACTAATCAGATTCTGAGTTCTCTCTCTGTGAGGCAAGGAGTGAAGCCCCAGGGTGACTAGATGATTCAGGGGGAGGGAGGGACCTTCAGAGAGGACCAGGCAGTGGACTTCCTCTGGCACTAATCTGGCACATAGGTGTTTGGGCCTAATGTAATTTGAAAAAATAAAAAAGATGTAACCTTATTTGTGCCTAAGCTGGTAAAGCAAGTTAGACCAGTTAAATGTGGGTATATCCGGATTTATTTTTAGCAGTTACCTACTGACTGATATTTGGGTTGTTTCCAATTTTTTGCTACTACAAACCACGAGTCAATGAACAGCCATGTACAAATACATCTTGGTGGGCTTGTACAAGCATCTCTGTAAGAAAAATTCCTAGAAAATTCTGGATCAGAAATAAGATGCATTAAAAAATGTTAACAGTTATTTTTAAATTCCATGCCAGAGCTGTGAGAGCTTTAAAACCCAAAATTCCATTTCCATAAAGTTGACCCTAGCTCAAGGTGATCTCACCTGGTCCAGAGCAGAATTGGGATCCAAAGGGTTTTTAATGACTGATTTTTTTCAGAAGTAGATAATCATTCCTTTCTCCCAGGCACATGCATGGACCTGAACCTACAGCCTTTCACCTCGAAGCAAGAACATTAAATGTTTGCATGACCCAGATACTCCTTGATAGTCTGCAGATTTCACAATGTGTGAAAATATACAATTAGTAAATTCTAGATGGATGTGTGGTGTTATGGAAGAGTTCATTCCATCAAGTTCTGGCACAGAAAAGTGTCACATCTGTTGAAAAGTGCTTAGATAGATTGAGAGCCTGAGTAGCAAAAAATAAACATTGAAACCCCTCTCTGAACACTGGAATAGACTATTACCACAACACATCAAATAGTACTCTAAGAAAGGGTCAAACTTGGCGGCTCCTTGGAGGCAAGGATTCTGAGGCTCCGTCTAACATACTTTGGACACGATGTAAAGAAGGACCAGTCCTTGGAGAAGGACATCAAGCTCTGGAGGGTGGAGGGATAGCACAGGAGAGGAAGGCCCTCTACGAGGTGGATTGAGTCAATGACTGGGGTAATCAGAATAGGTGTATTGGAGACAGTGCGATTGGCCCAGGACAGAGCAGAGTTCAGGGCTGTTGTACACAGGGTCACTATGAGTCACAAGCGACTCGACGGCCATAACAACATGTTGTTTGTTGTTATGTGCTGTCGAGACGTTTTCGACTCATAGCGATCCTATGCACAACAGCCCTAAACCCTGCTCTATCCTGAGCGAACCACACTGCCTCTGACACACCCATCCCGATTACCCCAGTCACCAAATCAATCCATCTCATAGAGGGTCTTCCCCTCCTGCGCTGTCCCTCCACCCTCCCAAGCATGATGTCCCTCTCCAAGGACCCGTCCCTCCTTGCAACGTGTCCAAAGTATGTTAGATGGAGCCTCAGAATCCTTGCCTCCAAGGAGTAGCTTGGTTTAATCCTCTCCAAGATGAATCTGTTTGTTTTCCTGGCAGTCCATGGTACATTCAGTACTCTTCTCCAGCACCACAGCTCAAAAGCATCCACTCTCCTTCTGTCCTCCCTAGTCATTGTCCAACTCTCTGATGCATAACAAGCGATTGCAAATATCATGGCCTGTATCAGGCACAACTTAGTCTCCAGAGAGACACCGTTGTTCCTGAGTACTTGAGAGAGGTCCCTAACAACAGACTTTCCCATCGCGATACACTTTTTGATTTCTGGACTGCTGGTGCCAAGAGGGTTGACTGTGGAGCCGAGCAAACTGAAGCTGTGAACAATCTCAATCTCTTCGTCATCCATCCTGACGCTGCCAATTGGTCCAGTGGCGAGAATCTTTGTCTTCTTGACATTGAGCCTCAGTCCATACTGAAGGCTGCAGTCCTTGACCCTTCGCAGCAAGTGCATGAGGTCCTCCTCAGTTTCAGCAAGCAGGGTTGTGTCATCTGCATAACGCAGATTGTTAATAGATCTTCCACCAATCCTCATGCCACAATTCTCCTCATAGAGCCCAGCTTCTCGGATAATCTGCTCTGCATACATGTTGAAAAGGTATGGAGACAGGATGCATCCCTGGCGTACACCCTTCCCAATTTTGAACCATGCAGTGTTACCCTGCTCTGTTCTGACTACTGCCTCTTGGTCCAAGTACAGGTTTCGCATTAGCACAATTAAATGTTCTGGGATTCCCATTCTTCTCAGAGTCAGCCACAGTTTGTTATGATCCACACAGTCAAATGCCTTTGCATAATCAATGAAACACAGATAGACATTCTTCTGGTATTCTCTGTTTTCAGCCAAGATCCACCTAACATCAGCAACAATATCCCTAGTACCACGACCCCTTCTAAACCCAGCCTGGACTTCCGGCAGTTCTCTGCTAATGTGCTGTTTGTTCTAATCGTTTTTGGATAATCTTCAGTAGAATCTTGCTTGCATGTGAAATCAATGACACTGTTCTGTAGTTTCCACACTAGGAAATAATAAATATTGAACTCTAATAATATGAATGTTGAAACAGTTAGAGGAAGATGCGTTAGTGATAGGGAATGGCAAAGGACATGCTGACAAAGGAGATCAATCAGTACTGGTCTTGACAAAGACTGTAGCAATATAACAATATAAACCAACCCTCAAGGAATGTGGCTATATAACAACAAAAACAGACTCTCAAGGAATGTGGCAAAGCAATAGACTCAGAAAAGATAAGAGATGTCCAAAGTCACCATGTCCATTACAAGGAATGCACCATCAGCTGTTTAAACCCCACTCCCTGCTAACAAAAGATATATAAACCCTTTTGTAAAATAAAAACGAGGTCTGTCTGTCCTGACCCGTTCATAGACTGTTAAGAACGTCAAATAAACCTCAGTTTCTTTCTCTTGCTCTCACTTGATATTAGTGTCTTTCTTGTATTTCAGAGCCAGAACTTTGTAGTTCTTACTCGAAGAGGCTCCTGAACCTTTTTTTGGAAATCATCCCCTTGACACTAATAACTATAACTTACCTTGAAACATATAAAAAATTAGAAGGAATTGATGGATAGAATAAAATATAGATATATAATAAAACAAATACTTAAAAATAATTAACCTCTCCAGTAAATATTAATTATTGAATCTAGGTACAGAATATTTGGGTGTTTACTCTTTAGAGCTTTAAACTGTTCTGCAAATATTTTTTTAAGCAAGGTCTTGGGTGGGGGGGTAGAAATGACTCAAACTACAGATAAAAGACTCTTATAACAGATCCAAATTTTTATTTTAATTATAAGAAGTAATTTTTATGGTAATGTTAAGCAGAATTAAGGAAGCAGGACCTATTTTTTTGGTTTAAATAACCTTTAAGAATATTTGTTAGACAGAGTGAAATATTATAATGAAATGTGTAAAGAGCTGGAGTTGGAAAATCCAAAGGGCCAGACTTGCTTCGCATTTCTTAAGCTTAAGAAACTGAAGAACAAACTCAAGCCTCGAGTTGCAATACATAAGGATGCTTTGGGCAGAATATTAAATGATCCAGGAAGCATTATAAGAAGATAGAAGGCACAGAGTCACTGTACCAAAAAGAACTGGCTGACACAGAAGAATTTAATGAAACAATGTATGAGCAAGGGCCTATAGTGATGAAGGAAAAATTTCAAGCTACTCTGAAGGAAATGGTGAGGGGGGAAAGCCCCAGAAATTGATTGCATACCAATTGACATATTTCAACAAACAGACACTGTCCTGATTGCTCCCACTGAGTTGGACCAAGAAATATGGAGGATGACCACATGGTCAACTGACTAGAAGAGATCCATATTCCCATTCCAAAGAAAGGTGATCCGACAGAGTGTAGAAATTATCAAACAGTGTCGTTAATATCACATAAAAGCAAGAGTATGCAAAACTGACTGGAACAGTACATCAACAGAGAACTACCAGATGTGCAGACTGGATTTAGAAGAGGCTGTGGTACTAGGGATACTATAGCTAATGTTAGATGGATCTTTGCTAAAAGCAGAGAGTACCAGAGGAATGTCTATCTGTGTTTTATTGATTATGCAAAGGTGTTTGACTTTGTGGATGACAACAAACTGTGGCTGACTCTGAGAAGAATGGGAATACCAGAACATTTCATCATGCTTATGCAAAACCTATACTTGGACCAGGAGGCAGTCATAAGAACAGGGCAAGAAAACAGTGCGTGGTTTAAAATCAGAAATTGTGTACCCCAGGGATGTGTCCTATTTCTGTAATTTTTCAATCTATATGCAGAACAGATCATCCAGGAGGCTGGACTGTATGAGGAAGCATGTGGCATGAGGATTGGAGGAAGACTCATCAACAATCTGTTTAATACTGATGACACAATCCTCTTGCTGGAATTTCCTGATGTTGAGATGTAATCCATATATTTTTTTAATATTTTTTTTCATTATTGCATATTTTCTTCCTTCTCTTCTCCTCTCCCAGCCCACCTCACAATACACCTCTTAATTCACGATAGTTCTCATACATATAATGCCATATATTATTACTTCGGGAGATGTAATCCATATTGAAGGTTATATAGTCTTTGATATTCTGCAGCAAGTGCTTCAAGTCTTCCTCACTTTCAGCAAGCAAGCTTATGTCATCTTCATAACAGGGGTTTTAATGAATCTTCTTCTGATCCTGAAGTCACATTTTTCTTCATAAAGTCCAACTTTTTGAATGATTTACTCAGCATACAGATTGAATAGATACTGAGAGAGGATATAACCCTGATGCACACCTTTCCTGATTTTAAACCATAAAGTGTTCCTTTGCTCTGGACAACAGGCTCTTGATCTAGGTATAGGTTTCATATGAGGATAATTAAGTGTTCTGGGATTCCAATTCTTCTTAATATTAGTCACAATTTGTTATGATCTACACATTTAAATACCTTTGCATGGTCAATAATGCATAAATAGAGTAGTGGGATAGCTGCATCAAATGACATTTCTATTTTTAGTTTTCTGAGGATGTGCCAGGCTGCCTTTCATATTTTTTTGGGAAAGTCTGCAGATGGAGGCTGCTCCAACCTCCTAAGGAACAATGATGTCAGTTTGAGATCTAAGGTACACCTGATTCAGGCCATATAGTCTTTTAAATTACTCACTATGCATTTGAAATTTATACAATGAATAATGATGACAGAAGAAGAATTGGTGTTGTCTTTGAGTTGTGGTGTTGGAGAAGAATATTGAATATCCTATGACCTGTCAAAAGAACTAACAGATATTTCTTAGAGAAAGTGCAGCCAGAGTGTTGCTTGGAGGTAAATATAAAAAAGCTTTGTCTTGAATACTTTGGGCATATTGTTGTTTTTGTTGTTGTTGTCGTGTGTTGTAGCTTGCCCATCCTTCTCCAGCTTTTAGCAAAGTCTGTTCCTTGGAGAAGGACATCATGCTTGTTAAGCAGAGGGTCGATGAAACAGAGGAAGATCCTCTACCAAATGAATTGACAGAGTGACTGCTGTAATGGGCTCAAACATTTCAGAAATGATGAGGATGACACAGGATAGGACAGGGTTCAGATCTGTTGTTCGTAGGGTCATGGTGAACTATACTCAATTCAATGGCACCTAATGTCGAAAACAACACCACTCCCACTAGCAATGCATGACGGTTCCAATCTCTGCATCCTGGCCTGGATTTATTATTTGTTGTCCTGTTGAATTTTGCTATTATTGCTGGCATAAGATGATGTCTCGTTGATGCTTTTATTTGCATCTCTCTAGGATCTGGGCAGCCTCAAAACAGAGGAGGTCCTAAAGCATCTACTACAAAACGTCAAGGACTTTAGTCTTCAATATAGATTGAAGCTCAACGTCAAGAAGACAAAGATTCTCACCACTGGGCCAACTGGTAGCACCAAGATAGATGGAGAAGTGATTGAGATTGTTAACAATTTCAACTTGCTTGGCTCCACAATCTTGGCACCAGCAGCCAGGAAATAAAAAGATGAATTGGATTAGAAAAGTCTGCTGTCAGGGACCTCTTCAGAGTGCTGAAAAGCACAGATGTCAGTCTAGAAACTAAGATGTACCTGATCCAGGGCATGACCTTCTCAATTACTTTTTTTGCATGTGAGAGCTGGACAATGACGAACGGTGACCGATAAAGAATTGATGCCTTTAAGTTGTGGTGCTGGAGAAGAGTAGTATTGAACATATAGACCACCAAGAGAACAAACAGGTCTGTCCTTGAGAGGATGAAACCAAGATTTTCCTTGGAGACAAGGATTTTGAAGCTCTGTCTCAAATACTTTGGGCATGTTGCCAGGGGGGGCCAGTCCTTGGAGAAGACATCATGCTGGAAGGGTGGAGGGATGGTGTAGGAAAGGAAGATCCTGGATGAAATGGATTGACGTAGTGACAAGGGTAATAGTGGCAGGTGTGTCAGAGACAGTGGGATTGGCTCAGGATAAGACAGGATTCAGAGCTTTCGTTGCTGTAACAGGCAACTGGATGGCATGTAACAACAACAACAATAGCTAGAGATCTCAAGTGTTTCTTCATGCTTGGAAAGGTGAATATTCAGCAAAAGAGAGGAGGACCCTTGGTGAGATGGATTGACACAATGACTGCAGCAATGAGCTCAAGTGTGTCAGAGATGATAAGGATGGCACAGGATAGAACAGGGTAGATATGAGTAGTACTTGAGTCAACAGCACCAAACAACAACATGGACATCACAATTCAAAGGCATCAATTTTTCTTTGGTCCTTTATCTATGCCCAACTTTCACAGATTCCTATGCTTCCTATCAAATCCTTCCTATAACAATAAAAACAGCATTGTTTGGCCAGTTGTAGCTTATCCTTTTAAGGGACATCCTTACTCTTTAGCACTTTGGAGAAGTCCTTGGTAGCAAATTTGCCCAATGCAATATGTCTTTTGATTTTTTGACTGCTGCTTTCATGGATGTTGTGAAATTAAATTCTGGACAGCTTCCCTATTTTCTCCACGAAAAAAATGATATTGTTTATTGGTTTACTTGTGAGAATTTCTGTCTTCTCGCCGTTGAAGTATAATCTATACTCAAGGCTATAGTTTTTTAGTTTCTGCAGCAAGTGCTTGAAAGTCGTCTTCATTTTTCACAAGCAAAGTCATTTCACTTCATAACACAGATTGTTTATGAGTCTTCCTCTATTTCTAATGGCACGTGCTGTATCATATAGTCCACTTTCTTGAATTATTTGCTCAACACTCAGATTGGATATATATGGTGAAAGAATACAACCTTGAGCCATAAATTTCCTGATTTTAAATAGTATCTCCTTGTCCTATTCTAATAACAGCTTCTTGGTCTATGTATAGATTCTGCATAAGCACAATTAAGTATTCTGGCATTCTCATTCTTGGCAATATTATGTTGTGCCGTCGAGTCACCTGCGACTCATAGCGACCCTATGTACAACAGCCCTAAACTCCGCTCTGTACTGTGCCAATCTCACTGCCTCTGACACTCCCATCCCAATTATCCCAATCACTGA
>NW_006399832.1:8656089-8657692 GCF_000299155.1 Elephantulus edwardii | reverse complement strand
AAAATTGGTCGGCATGAGACAGAAGAACGAACCAAGCTAGCAAAGGAGCTTTCTTTCCTTCGACACCAACAGGAACAGCTCAAGGCGGAAGTAGAAAAATATATAGAATGTGACCCACAAGTAGTGGAAGAAATACGTCAAGCAAATAAAGTAGCCAAAGAAGCTGCGAACAGACGGACTGATAACATATTTGCAATAAAGTCTTGGGCAAAAAGAAAGTTTGGATTTGAAGAAAATAAAATTGATAAAAACTTTGGAATTCCAGAAGATTTTGACTACCTAGACTAAAAGCTTAAATGGTAGTGTATGCTTTGTTTGTGAATATGTAAATTTCTGTATTATCAAAATCAATATACAGTAAAGTCATTTCCCTGTAACTAACTTTATGTATCATTTA
Source organism: Elephantulus edwardii (assembly GCF_000299155.1). Lineage (NCBI taxonomy): Eukaryota > Metazoa > Chordata > Mammalia > Macroscelidea > Macroscelididae > Elephantulus > Elephantulus edwardii. The sequence continues at coordinate 8,657,295 of NW_006399832.1, read as the reverse complement.
ATTTAAATAAAGTATAAACTGGAGAAAAAAAATAAAAAAAAAAGAAATGGCTTTTCTAACTAGGAAAGCAACTCCATTTTTCCTCACCTTTTCATCTTCGAAGTAATATATCATATGATCATCCGACTCAAAATACCCCATTCCAGTCCATCTCATCTCACCAATGCCTAGTATGTAAATATTTGTGTGTTCCATTTCTTCCTTAACAATATCTAATTTTCCTATATTCATGGTTCTCACATTCCATGTTCCAATCACTAGTGTCTGCTTACAACTGTTCCTCTTCCTTTGTATTTCCATACTCAGTTGCTTTTTCTATTCTTATACATGTGTTCTGTTGTACATAGGGTTTTTAGAGGCCAGCTATTTCGGAAGTAGATGGCCAGTCCTTCTTCCTAGTGTGTCCTAATCTGGATGTTCAGATTTAGAGAAATATCCAAGAGATAAGCATTTTACAGAAAGAGTGAAAGTATATCCCTTATTGTGAAATTAACCATTATTTCCAGTGTTGTCCTTGTCCTTGGCACAAGTGCCTTGACCCACTTATTTCTTTGCTTCACCATCTATCAAGATACCCCTCCACTTCCACCCACTCCCTTCAAGATCTATCTCCCATTTTCCAGCCCTTGACCTGATAGCTTATACCTAAAGCTTCCTTGGCTTTTGTGATTCCAGACATGTCAGCTGATTAACAGTTTCTTATGTTGTGACCAGAGTCTCCTAAGTTTAGTGGTAATATGTCCCAAATGACGGTGATGTGTCCTGTGGAACTGGTGTGTAGATAGTTTCACCTTGGCCAGAGGGCCTGCGCAGCTTTGGGGGTCCTCTACTGTTACCTGTGTGGGCGGGGATTTTCAGCTTTGTTGTGCTGCCTTGCTTTTTTGCCTGTGAAGCTTTCTTTTTGCCCTCTCTAAGCGTCTGGTGACCGAGGAGTGCAAACGTTCATTACAAAGATAGAGGAGGAAGAAAAGACCAAAATGAATGTCAGAAAAAACTCTGAATTTTGCACTGGAGTGCAGAGAAGCTAAAGCGCAAAGAAGAATTCAAGATACTAAAGAGCTGAACAGATAATTTCAAAAGGCAGCTCGGGATGACAAAGTAAAATATTACAATAAAATGTGCAAGGAGCTGGAGTAAAAAAATCAAAAGGGCCGAACTCACTCAGCATTTCTTAAGCTCAAGGAACTGAAGAACAAATTCAAACCT
>NW_006399832.1:8651127-8654955 GCF_000299155.1 Elephantulus edwardii | reverse complement strand
AAAGCATCCTTGATTATACATAATTAGTATACATAATTTATCATAATTTATTATGATCCACACAGTTGGGTGCTGTTAAACATCTTTCCTATATTCTCTGCTTTTAGGGATCTGAGATCAGTGATGATATCCCTTGTTGTAGATCGTCTTCTGAATCTAGCTTTTATTTCTGGCAGTTCACTGTCAATGTTCTATTGTGGCCATTTTTAAATATTCTTCAGCAGTATTTTACTCGCAGAGCAGACAATGCATTCAAATTGTACCACCAAACCATGTTGCTTTATCTTTCTTTCATAATGGTTCCTGGGCTAGAACCACCAATCTTATAGTTAGTAGCCCAACATATAACATCCTATGCCACCAGGACTCCCCATACTTACATTATAAATAAAAGTTTTTAATTTCCTCATAGAAACACATTACTTTCCTTTGGGTCTTAAAAAGGAACAGATGTAAGTCTTCAAAACTTGTTAGCAGTCATCTAAGATGCAAGTATTAAAATAAAAGGACTATACAAACCACTATGTTAGCCAACCTGAAACTAGAAGGTGCCCTGCTATCACTGCCTACTGTTTTGAACAAGATCACAATAAAAGACAGAGTAGGAAATGTAAAAGAAAATTTAAAATCTTCAGAAGAAATCAGACTTATTGGTGAGATAGGGACTGGTGGAAACTCCAAAATTATGAACTTTAAACACATCTTCAACTGAATCCACTTCTGGGATCCATCTTCCAGTCAAAGACTAGACTGGCATATGCAGTGAACAATAACACAAGGGAGGACACGTTCCTTAGAACAGTCAACAAGAAGGGCAGAATTTTCCCAAAACCAAACTTTGGTAGGCAAGAAGGTGATGGAAAGAGGCACAGAAGAGAAGATGGAAATTGGAAATCTAGAGAAGAAGTTGCAACAGATCTGTTATATTATTGCTGTTGTTAGGTGTTATTGAGGCAGCTACAACTCACAGAGACCCTGTGTCCAACAGAATAAAACTTTCCCCTATCGTGTACCATCCTCATAATATCCACCATTGTTTCAGTCACTGTTTCAATCCATCTCACTATGAAGTCTTCTACTTTTCTGCTAACCTTTTGCTTTTCCAGGCATGGCAAATATCCTGTTATGTGGACAGAATTACAATTAATGTCATGAAAGAATATGTGTACAAATTGTTGGATGGGAAGCTAATTTGCTCCATAAATTTGCATCCCAACCACAATAAAATGTTCAATAATTAAATAAATAGAGAGTTACGTGACAGCATCCATTTCTGGTATCTTGACATTGCAAGTGTACTTAAACAGTTTTTCTAATTATGAAAGTATATCATAAACATATCTCAGCAACATTCCTACTGGAATAAACTTGCAGTGCTTCAGAGTAAGCTTCAAAGTTACCTCTAAGTAACTTTAGGGACAGGAGAAACCCACAAAATGGGCAATATCAGTGAGTTTGTTGCCTTCTGGAGAACCTATTTAAAGAATCCATAACTTAGTCCTCTCCAACTGACCCAAGACAGTCATATATGTCCATTTAAGAGAAACTAAAAGCTAAACATTTCCATGAAATCTGTCTTAGCTCTGACTGGAGTTGTAACAAAAATACCACAAGTTGTTGTTTTTGTTGTTGTTAGGTGCAATCAAATCCACTACAATTTATTGAGACCCAATGAATAATAGATCACCCTGGACCCTCCTCATCTTCTCTGATATGCTTGAGGCCATTATTACAGTCGCTGTGTTAATCCATCTTGTTGAATCTTCTTCTTTTTCTCAGATCCTCCACTTTTTCCAGCATAATGAATGTTACTTTCTAAGGACTGGCCTCTCCTGATAACATGCACAAAGTGCCTCAGATGTATTTTTACCATCCTACCTTCTACAGAGCACCTTGGCTGCACTTCCTCTAAGACAGACTTGTTTGTTCTTTTGCTAGTCTAAAAGATGAGCTATTCAGTACTCTTCTTCACACCAAAACTCAAAGACATTGAGTCTTCTGTCATCCTTACTCATTGTCCAACTTTAAGACATATAAGAAATAGCTGAAGAAGAGAAAACTAATTGAAATAATTGAAAAGATCATGACTTGGATCAGGTGCACCTTATTCTTTAAACTGACATCCTTCCTCTTTAACACTTTAAAGAGTTCCTTGGTTTTCCCATTGTATCAAGTCTTTTGATTTCTTGACTGCTCTTAACAAGAGAGTTGGTTGTGAAATCAAGTAAAAATTAAATAATTAACGATGTCAATCTTTTCTACATCTATCATGATGTTACCTATTGGTCCAGTAGGGGGGACTATTTTTTTTTTACAAAAATTTTACTGATAAGAAAAGACTCCTAAAACCATAAAGTTCATAAGAGACAAACTGGTATCAAGTTTAGAAGCCCTAGTCTACAGTATAAAGAGACTGCAAATATCACCAGAAATGCACAATCTGAAGAGGATAAAATTGATGAATGAGATTTTCTAAGGATTAAATCCCTGTACACATCAAAAACTTTTTCGAACAGGGTGAAAAGAAAATCTATCAATAGGGAACAAACATTTGGTAATACCATCTCAGACAAGAGTATACTAACAAAAGTTTACAGAATACTCCTGGGCTTCCTCTAGAAAAAGACTGATAACCCATTTACAAAATGGGCAAAACACATGGAAAGAATTTTCATAAAAGAAGATATTCGAATGGACAACAGACACATGAAGAAATGCACAAAATCACTGGCGATAAGAGAGATGCAGATAAAAAATCACAGTGAGATACCATCTCACTCCAGTAACAGTGGCAAAGTTTAATAGGACAGCAAGTAACGAATGTTGGAGAGGATGTGGCAAGATAGGAACTCTTATACATTGTTGGTGGAATTGTAAAATGGTACAACCATTCTGGAAGGCAGTTTGCCACTTTCTCAAAAAGCTGAACACAGAAATTCCCTATTACCCAGCTATTCCACTGCTTCTAGGATGATACCCTTGATATCCTTCCACAACTCATCTGGTCTTCTCTCATTTGTGTTCAAGGCCCCAAACCTGTTCCTGAAATGGTTCTGAAATTCAGGTGGGATAGACTCAAAGTTATATTTTGGTTCCCGTGGATTCGATTTAATTTTCCTCAGCTTCAGCTTGAACTTGCATATGAGTAATTGGTGGTCTGTTCCACAATCAGCTCCTGGTCTAGTTCTCACAGCTGATATTGAGCTTCTCTAGCGGTTCCTTCCGCAGATGTAATCGATCTGATTCCTATGCACACCATCAGGTGAGATCCATGTGTATAACCTGCGTTTATGTCTCTTAAAAAATGTGCTTGCAATGAATAAGTCATTGATTGTGCAAAATTCAATCATTCTCTCTCCAGCTCCATTTCTGTCACCGAGTCCATGTTTTCCAACTACTGAATCTTCGCTGTTCCCAACTTTTGCATTCCAGTCACCCATTATATCTTGATTGCATGTTCGATCGATCTCCGACTGTAAAAGTTGGTAGAAATCTTCTCTTTCCTCTTCTTTGGCTCTGTTTGTTGGTGCGTATATCTGAGTGAGAGTGGTATTCACTGGACTTCCTTGTATGTGTATGGATATTTTCCTCTCACTCACAATATTGTACTTCAAGGCAGATCTAAAACCGGCTTTTCTCCGCATCCAGGGCAGTATCGGCGCCAAAATCAAACCCACTTCGGTCTGCCACGCCTCTCTCCTTCGGCGCAAACGAGTTGCCGAAAGATTCGCTGTCTGGGCTATGTCTGCACTCAGGTGCAGAAGAAAAGAGGACTCGCATGATGGAAATATTTTTTTTCTATAATTATATTTTATTAATTTTCATAAA
>NW_006399832.1:8640397-8645143 GCF_000299155.1 Elephantulus edwardii | reverse complement strand
TGGAGAAGAGTATTGAGGGTATCATGGACTGCTAAGATTCATCCTGGGGAGGGTTAAACTGGGCTGCTCCTCATCTGAAATAGACCAGTCCTTGGAGAAGGACATCATGCTTGGAGGGTGGCAGGCAGGCACAGGAGAGTAAGGCCTTCTAGGAGGTGGATTGATTTGGTGACTGGGGTTATCGGGATGGTTGTGTCAGAGACAGTGAGATTGGCACAGGACAGAGCAGAGTTTAGGGCTGTGGTGACAGGGTCACTATGAGTCGCAAGCAACTTGATTCCACAGAACAACAACAACAACATTCCACTTCTTAATGTATACCCTGAGAAAATGAGAACTGAGGCACAAAAGGCAAAAAACACGTATACACCAGTGTTCATCACAGCATTATTCACCATTGCACAAACATGGAAACAGCCCAGATGTCATACCACAATTAAATAGACTGAGAAATTATGGTACAGTCATACAATAGAGCACTACAAAGCACATAACAAGAACAATGATTTTTAAATTATTATCCAGCTTGGGACGGATTGGAGAGCATTATGCTGAGTAAACTAACTCAGTCCCACAAGGACAAATATTGTATAAAACCATTATTGTAGAATGAGTATGAGGAACCAAGGTCTTGGGGGAGGAAGGGTGGAAGCAGAGGGATGAGGATGTTCGGGGGGTGGGTAGGAGGGAGGTGGGGATTAATCATGAGGTTGTACAATTTGATGGGGGGGAGGTGAGGGGAAATTGGAAGAACCTGGTCTGAAAAACAATGTATTCAAATTTTGCAAATAAACTAGAATAATTTTTTAAAAGATTCAAATAACTCAAATAAGAAATGGAAGAGGCAATATCATAACAGAACCAAATAAAATTAAAACAATAATAACAGGATTTTATGAAAAGCTATAGTCTGACAAATTTGAATACCTAGAATATGGACAAATTTTAAAGGATTTTAAAAAATCGAAAAAGAAAGAACACTACAAGAGTCATTTTATGAAGTGAGCATAAGCCAACTATCAAAACCGTTAAACGATATTACCAAGAAAGAAAACTACAGACCAATATCTCTCATGAATATAGATGCAAAAATCCTTAAGAAAATCCTAGCCAATAGAATCCAAAAACACATAAAAAGAAAAATCCATCATGACCAAGTGGGATTCATAACAGGTATGTAAGGATGGTTCAACATAAGAAAAATAATCAGCATAATTTACCATATTAACAAAGCAAATAGCAAGAACCACATGAACTCTGCAATTGGTGCAGAAAATGCATTTGACAAAATCCAACACCTTTTCCTGATAAAGACACTCAGGAAAATTGGAATAAAAGGGAATTTTCTCAACATAGTAAAAAGCATATATGCAAAATCAAGAGCCAATATTATTCTCAATGGAGAAAGACTAAAACATTTTCCTTGGAAACAGAAACCAAACAAGGATGTTCGTTAACACATCTGTCCAATATTGTATTGGAAGTGCTTATATGACAAGAGAAGGAAATATTTATGTATGAACGTATGTATGTATTTGTTTATTTATTTATAGGTCTCCAGTTCAGCAAATAAATGCTTTAAGTATTGCTATATACAGATGATATACCAGTGTACACAGAAAAGCATGAAGATTCAAAAAGAAGCTGTTAGAACTAATAGACTAATTTAGTTGAGTGGCAGGATATAAGATCAAGATCCAAAAATCAGTAGGAATCCTCTACATTAACTAAAAGAACTCAGAGAAGGAAACCAAGAAAACAATAAAATTTACAATAGTCAACAACAAATTGAAATACTTGGAGTCACTCTAGCTAGAGGCACAAAAGACCTGTATGAAGAAAATTACAGAACAGAGACACAATAAAAGACCTAAATAAATGGAAAAATATTCCCTATTCATGGATAAGAAGACTCAATATTGTGAAAATGACAATCCTACCAAAAGCAATTTACATGTTCAGTATAATCCTGACACAGATACCAATTTCAATTTTCAAGAAGATTGAAAGGGAAATTGCCAAGTTTATTTTGAGAAGAAAGAGACCCCAAATAAGAAAAGCACTTCTGAAAATAAAAAATGAAGTGGAAAGCATAGCACTCCCTGATCTCAAAACCTACTACACAGTGGTAATAACTAAAACAGCATGGTATTGGTACAACTACAGACACATAGACTAATGGAGCAGAATTTAGAACCCAAAAGTAGATCCAGCTATTTATGGCAACTGATATTTGACAAGGAAATTAGACCTATTAAATGGGAAAGTGACAATCTTCAACAAATGATGCTAGCAAAACTGGGCTGCTACCTGCAGAAAGCTCTAACAGGATCCACGTCTCACACCATACAGAAAAATCAACTCAACATGGATCAGAGACCTAGGAGTAAAGCCCAAAACCATAAAATTCATCAGAGACAAAGCTTAGATAGCCTAGTCTATTGTATAAAGAGACTGCCAAATATAGCCAGAAATGTGTTATCTAGAGAGGATAAAATTTATTAATGGGATTTTCTAAAGAAGCCAGAACTGCCACTCAAACAGATAAATGCACACTCATGTTTATTGATGCTTTGTTCACAATAGCAAAGAGTTGGAAACAACCCAAGTGCCTATTAATAAATAAATGGATAGAGAAGCTATGGTATATTCACACAATGGAATATTATGCAGCACTGAAAAACAAAGAACTCATGAAATATTTTACAAAATGGGTGACCATGGAGAACATTATGCTGAGTTTAATATCTCAGTCAGAAAAAGACAAATACTGTATAATGCCACTGTTATAAAACAGGACTGGCAAGGGGGTTGGGAGGAAACTAAGAAAAGAGGGTATAAATAATGTACATGACATTGAAACAGATGAGGGAGAAAACTGTATAAAAGGAATATATGATTAGGCATTATTGGTATGATAAGAGTCCAGAATAAGAGCTGGGGGTCGGGGAGAAGGGCCGGGACTGTATAACAATGGAAGAACTTTTTTTCCAAAGAAAAAAGTGAACAGGGGTGGGGGGTGAAAAGGAGGACAGGGAGAAAAATGTACAATAATGAATGAATGAAAATCCAAGTTCTCTATAAACTTACAATAAAATCTCATTTTCTTTTTTTTTTAAGAGGCTATTGTCTGAACAGAGCAAAGCAACACTGCATGGCTTAAAATCAGAAAGGCTGTGCATTAGGAATGTATTCTTCCATACTTATTCAGTCTGTACGCTAAGCAAATAATTGATGAAGCTGGACTCTATAAAGAGGAATGTAGCCTCTTGATTGAAGAAAGACATCAACAACATGTATTATGCAGAATACATACAACCTATGCAAACAACAGCCTTGCTTGTTGAAAGTGAGGAAGATCTGAAACAATTACTATAGGAGTTCAAAGACCAAAGATTACATCTTAACATCCAAAAGAAAATATCTTCACCTCTGAACCTATAAGAAACACCACAATAGATGGAGAAACAATTGAAGCTTTCTTATGGGTAAGTCTGCTGTCAGAGACCACTCCAATGTACTGATGAGCAATGATGTCAATGTAAAGACAAAGATGTGTCTGATCTAAGCCATGGGCTTTTAAATTATGATTTATGCATCAGAGAGCTGGCCAACAATTAGGGATGAAAGAATTGATGCTTTTGAGCTGTGATTCTGGAGAAGAGTAGTACATGGACTGCCAAAAGAACAAACCAATATGACTTGGAAAGGTGTGACCAGAGTGCTCCATGCTATCAAGAATGGTGAAACTACATCTCTACTACTATGAACATTTTGCTACGAGAGGCTATTCTTTGGAAAAGGATATCATGCTTACCAAGATGGAGGCTCAACAAAAGATGAGAAGTCCCCCAATGAGTTGGATGGACAAGGTGACTACAGCAATGGTCTCAGGTGTATCAGAGATGACAAAGATGACACAAGATAGGAAAGGATTCAGGTATGTTGTTCCTAGGGTCACTACAAATTGTACTCCACTCATTGGCTTCTAACAATAACCAAAACCACCATCATTATTCCCAAGCATGATGTCCCTCTCCAAGGAACATGCCTAAAGTATGGGAGACAAAGCTTTCTCATCTTTGCATCTAAGGGACATTCTGGCTGTGTTTTATCCAAGACATAGACGTATCTGTTTATTCTTTTGACAGTCCATGGGAGATTCAATACTTTTCTCCAACACCACAGTTTGAAGACTTCAATTCTTCTTTCTTCCTTATTCATTGTCAGATGAGTAGCAAGTGATTGAAAAAACCATGGCCTGAATAAGATATATCTTAGTCTTCAACTGTTAACACTGCTTCAGTAATTTAGAGAGGTCCTAACTGCAGACTTTCATTAATGCAATATGTCTCTCAATGTCCTGACTGTTGGTACAAAGGATGATGATTGCAGAAATGAATTTGTTGACAATTTCAATCTTTTTTTCATCTAACACAATGTTGCCTATCAGTCCAGTGGGGAGAATTTTTATTTTCTTTACATTAAGATGCAATTCATATTGAAGGCTGTAGTCTTTGATTTCGGTGGCAAGCGCTTCACGTCGTCCTCACTTTAAGCAAGTAAGATTATGTCATATGCATAATATAGGATGTTGATGAATCTTCCTCCAGTTGTTGTTGTTGTTGTTATGTGCCGTCGAGTCTCTTACATCTCATAGCGACCCTATGTACAACAGCCCTAAACTCTGCTCTGTCCTGTGCCAATTGCACTGTCTCTGACACTCCCATCCCAATTACCCCAGTC
>NW_006399832.1:8632051-8639957 GCF_000299155.1 Elephantulus edwardii | reverse complement strand
CTGGCTACTGGTGCCAAGAGTGTTGACTGTAGAGCCGAGCAAACTGAAGCTGTGAACAATCTCAATCTCTTCACCATCCATCCTGATGCTGCCAATTGGACCAGTGGTGAGAATCTTTGTCTTCTTGACATTGAGCCTCAATCCATGTTGGAGGCTGCAGTCCTTGACCCTCTGCAGCAAGTGCTTCAGGTCCTCCTCAGTTTCAGCAAGCAGAGTTGTGTCATCTGCATAAGATCTGTTGATAGATCTTCCACCAATCTTGACCCGACATTTCTCCTCACAGAGCCCAGTCTCCCAGATAATCTGTTCTGCATACAGGTTAAAAAGTTATGGAGACAGGACACATCCCTGGTGCTCACCCTTCCCAAATTTGAACCATGCAGTGTTCTCTTGCTCTATTCTGACGACTGCCTCCTGGTCCAGTACTGATGACATATTCTTTTTTCATAGGGTGCAGCTTCTTGAATGATTTGCTCAGCATACAGATTGAATAGGTATGGAGAGAGGATACAATCCTAATGCACAACTTTCTTAATTTTAAGTTATAGATTGTTCTAGACTGCACTGTAATCCCGAAGGCATACTGTTTGAGGCCACCAGCTGCTCCATGGGAAAAGGATGGTCAGTCTCCTCTTGTGTGATTAACTGTCTCTAAAAACCCGCTGGAGGATCCCATATGGGTCTGTTCCAACTTGACAGTAAGCAACAACAACAACAACAGTGTTCTTTTGCTTTGTTTGCACAATAGTCTCTTGGTCTAGGTATAGGTTTCATATGAACACAGTTCAGAGCTCTGGGATTTCCATTCTTCTCAGTGTTAGCCATAACATTGTTACGATCTACACAATCAAAAACCTTTGCAGAGTCAAGAAAGTGCAAATAGACATTCTTATAGTATTCCCTGCTTTCAGCCTGGATCCATCTGATGTCACCAATGATATCCCTTAATGCTATGGACTCTCTAAACCAAGCTTGAACTTCTGTTAGTTCTCAGTAAATGTACTATTGTGGCTGTTTAGGGGTGAACAACAGCAATATTTTGCTTGCATGAAATACTAATGATAATGTTCAATGATATTCTATTGGGTCCCCTTTCCTGGAAATGGCAACTTAAATGAATTTCTTGCATTAAGTTGGCCAGACAACTGTCTTCCAAATTTTCTGGCATAGACTGCTGAGCATGTCCACAGCTTCATCTTAGTTGAAACATTTCAATTGACAATCCCATCAATTATTGGAGTGTCTGATTAAGACAGACTAGGAAGCAGGATTAACCATCCACTTCTTAAATAATAGGCTTCTAAAAAAATCCTGTGGACAGTAGAGGAATGCACATAGTTATAGTGGTAGTGGTAGAGCCCAGATTGGAAGTCAATAGAAATGAAGAAAAGTAATGGCAAACATTATTTAATAATTGGAACATAGTCTGAATGTTGGAAAACTAGAAATTTTGAAAAATGAAATGAAATGCATGAACATTAACATTCTAGGCATTAGTGAGGTAGATGAACCAGCTTTGGCCATTTGGAATGAGATAATCGTATAGTATACTTTGCTGGAAATGAAAAACGGCAGAAGAATGATGTTGTGTCCATAGTGAAAAATCAATTTCAAGTTCTATCCCAAAATACAATGTTGTGAATGATAGGATATTATCCACACACATACAAAGTTTAGTACAACTGTTATTCAATTATATGCTCCCACATCTAGAGCCAAAGAGGAATAAATTTAAAATTTTTACCAAATCTTGCAATCTGAAATTGACCGAACTTTCAACCAAGATGTGTTAATGACAACTGGCAACTGAAATGCAAAGCTTGGAAACAGTGAAAAAAGAATGTTGTTGTTGTTGTTGTTGTTATGTGCCATCGAGTCGTTTGTGACTCATAGCGACCCTATGTACAACAGCCCTAAACCCTGCTTTATCCTGTGCCAATCACATTGCCTCTGACACATCCATCCCAATTACCCCAGTCACTGAATCAATCCTCCTCATAGAGGGTCTTACCCTCCTGTGCTGTCCCTCTACTCTACCCAGCATGGCTTTGTAATAGAAATTGGTCTGAAAATGGAATAACCAAATTTTGTATTTTTGATGATACATCCATTGCAAATACCTTTTTTAAAAAGACGCACACAACAATTTTATACATGGACCTCGCCTGATGGGTTACATAGGAATCAGATTGGCTCCATCTGTGGAAGGAATCATTGGAGAGGCTCAATATAGGCAGTCAAAACTAGGCCAGGGGCAGACTGTAGGTCAGAATAACAATCACTCATGTGAAAGGTCAAATTGAGGCTGAAGATATTGAAAATAAGTCCATGATAACCAAGATATGATCTTGAATCGATTCCATCTGAATTTCAAGATTATCTTAAGAACAGATTTGAAGCATTGAACACCAATGATCAAAGACTGGTTGAGCTATGGGATGTTATCATCCCTGAAGAAAGTAAAACAAAGACAGAAAAGTCACAATATTGAAAGATGCTATGGGAAATATGATGAATGACCTAGAAAGCATCAAAAGAAGATAGAATACTCAGGATCACCGTACCCAAAAGAACTGACACTGAAAATTTCAGGAAGTACCATATGAGCAGGAGTGGCATCCACTTCCTAAACAACATGCCTCTGGAAAATTCACGAACTTTGATAAATGACGGTAGTTATAAAAAGGCTTCAGGCCTTTTGTTCACAGGGTCACTATGTCTTTTTTAAAAGACTCAACAGCAATCAACAACAACAACCTTCACCACCATATGAGCAGAAGGAAACAGTAATGGAGGAGGAAATTGAAGCTGCATTGAGGGCATTGGAAAAAAAAATTAAAAATCCCAGGAATCAATGGGATACCGTTTGACTTATTTCAATTAACTGAGGAAACCCTGGATGTGCTCACTCTATGTCAGGAAATTTGGAGAACAGCTGTCTGGCCAATGGATTGGAAGAATTCCATATTTGTTCCCATTCCAAAAAAAGATGATCCAATAGAATCAAACAACATCATTAATATCACATGCAAGGAAAATAATGGTGAAGATCATTAAAAAATGGATGAAATAGTACATAGACAGAGAGCTGTCAAAATTTAGAAGATTTAGAGTTAAGAATTAGCAAGATTTAGAAAAGCTGATACCACAGGGATATCATTGCTGATCTCAGATGGATCCTACCTGAAAGTAATGAATACCAGAAGAATGTCTATTTGTGCTTTATTGACTATGCAAAGACATTTGACTATATGGATTATAATAAGTTATGGATAGCTTGAGAAGAATGGGGATCCCAGAGCACTGAACTGTGCTCATGAGAAACCCATACCTAGACCAGAAGATTGCTGTGCAAACAGAACAAGGGCCATTATATGGTTTATAATTAGGAAGAGAGTGGACCAGGGTTATATTCTCTCTCCGTATCAATATGTATGATGTGCAAATTATTTGAGAAGCAGGACTCTATGAAGAGAACTGTGGCATTAGGATCTGAGGGATGCTTATCAATAACTACATTATGCAGATGACACAATATTGTTTGATCAAAGTGAGGAGGACTTAAAGCACTTGTTTCAGAGGATTAAAGAATACAGACTTTAAAAAAAAAAGAATACAGACTTTAGTATGGATTGCATCTCAATGTCAAAAACAAATTCTTACCACTGAAACAACAGACATCATGATAGATGGAGAAATGATTAAAACTGTCAACAACTTCTTATTAGGATCCACAATTAATACCCTTGGTACCAGCAGTCAGAAAAATCAGGTGATGTATTGCATCAGAAAAGTCTTTAGCTAGGGATTTCTCCAAATTATTGAGGAATAATGATGTCTGTTTGATACTAAAGTGGGTCTGATTCAAGCCATGGTCTTTCCAATCACTTGCTACGTATCTGAGAGCTGGATGACAAGAATTGGTGCCTTTGAGCTGTGTTATTGGATTGTTGGAGAAGAGAGCTGAACATCCCATGAAGTGTGAAAAGAACAAACAAATATACCTTGGAAGGGGTGTAGCCAGAGTGCTCTTTGGAGGCAAAGATGATGAGGCTTCACCTCACATACTTTGGGCATGTTGCTAGGAGGAGCTATTCCTTGGAAAGGGACATGATGCTTGGAAAGGTGGTGGGTCGGCAAAAGAGAGGAAGACTCTCATCAGGTTAACTGACACAGTACAGGCTGCAATGGGCTCTAGTGTTTCAGAAGGTATGAATATGACACAGGATAGAACAGGGTCAGATCTATTGATCATAGGGTTACTGTGGGTCATACTGAACTTGATGGCACATAACAGCAACAATTCCTGGGCCCTTGTTTTTTACCAATGCCTTCAGTGCAGCCTCAACTTCTTTCTTAATTACCCTTGGCTCTTGATCATCTGGTATTTTCTCAAATATTTTAGTTTCTTTTTGGTACAGTGACTTTGTGTATTCCCCCAACCTCTTTTAATGCTTCCTGGATCATTCAAGATTTTGCCCATAACATCTTTCAGTATTGCACCTTGAAGTTTTAACTTGTTTTTCAGTTCTTCCACCTTGAGGAATGCTAAACGAGTTCTTCCCTTTTAATTCTTTTTTTGGTTTGTCTTCTCAGCTGCCCTTTAAAATCTTGTATTCAGATTTTTACTACAAATTCTCTTCCCTTTGTTTTGGCTTCTCAACTGACACTCTAGTGCTATTGTCAGAGTCTCTTCTGACATCCATTTTTTGGTTTTTCTTTCTTCTCTCTCTTTGCAATGAACTTTTGCTCCCTTCATGGATGATATCTTTGATGTCATCCCGCAAGTCATCTGGTGTTTGATCATTGGCATTCAATGCTTCAAACATATTCTGAAGATGATTTTTAAATTCAGGTGAGATTGACTCCAGGTCATATTTTGGTTTTTGTGACTTGTTTTCATTTTCTTAAGCCCCAATCTGAACTTTCACATAAATAAGTGATAGTGTGTTCCACAGTCAGCCCCTGGCCTGGTTTTGACTGCTGATACTGAGCTTCTCCAACAATTTCTTCCACAGATGTAATCGTTCTGATTCTTATACAGCCTATCAGATGAGCTCCATGTGTAAAGCTGCCATTTGTGTTGTCTAAAAAAGGTATTTGTGTTGAATAAATTATTTGTTGTTGTTATGTGCCATCGAGTCACTTGCAACTCATAGCTACTCTATGTACAACAGTCCTAGACTCTGCTCTGTCCTGTGCCAATCGCACTGTCTCTGACACTCCCATCACGATTACCCCAGCTACTGAATCAATCCACCTCACAGAGGGCCTTCCCCTCCTGCGCTGTCCTGTCCCTCCACCCTACCAAGCATGTTGTCTTTCTTCAAGGACCGGTCCCTCCTTACAACATGTCTAAAGTATGTTAGACGGAGCCTCAGAATCCTTGCCTCCAAGGAGCCACGTGGTTTAACCCTTTTCAGGATGAATCTCTTTGTTTTCCTAGCAGTCCATGGTATTCTCAATACTCTTCTCCAGCACTACAGCTCAAAGGCATCAACTCTCCTTCTGTGCTCCTTAGTGATTGTCCAACTCTAGGATTCATAACAGGTGATAGCAAAGACCATAGCCTGTATGTGCAAAATTCAATCATTCTTTCTCCAGCTCCATTTCTGTCAGCGAGACCATGTTTTCCAACTACTGAATCTTCATCTCTGTTTCTAACTTTTGCATTCCAGTCACCCATTATTATCAATGCATCTTGATTGCATGTTCGATCGATCTCCAACTGTAAAAGTTGGTAGAAATCTTCTATTTCCTCTTCTTTGGCTCTGTTTGTTGGTGCATATATCTGAGTGATAGTGGTATTCACTGGACTTCTTTGTATGCATATGAATATTATCCTGTCCCTCACAATATTGTACTGCAAGATGGATCTAGAAATTACTTTCTTAACTATGAAAGCAACTCCATTTTTCCTCACCTTTCCTCTCCAGAGTAATATATCATATGATCATCGACTCAAAATGCCCCATGCCAGTCCATCTCATCTCACCAATGCCTAGTATGTCAACATTTGTGTGTTCCATTTCTTCCTTAACAATATCTAATTTTCCTACATTCATGTTTCTCACATTCCATGTCCCAATCACTAGTGTCTGCTTACAACTGTTCCTCTTTCTTTGTATTTCCATACTGGAAAGCTCAACCTCAGTTGCTCTTTCTATTATTCTACATATGTTCTGTTGTACATAGGGTTTTCGGAGGCCTGCTATTTCAGAAGTGGAATAAATCACTTAGTGTACAAAATTTGATCATTCTATTTCCAGCCTCATTTTTGTCACCAGTTCCTGCTGTCTGATTACCATTTATTCTTCCTTGTTTCCAATTTTTGTATTCCTGTCACCAATCATGATTTACATATCTTGATTGCATATTTGATCAATTTTATACCGCAAAATTTTATAAAAATCTTCAATTTCCTCCTCTTTGGCTTTAGCTGTTGGTGCATATGTTTGAATAATAGTTGTATTAACAGGCCTTCCTTGTGTGTGTATGGATAATATCCTATCATTTACAATACTACTTCAGGACAGAACTTGAAATTGTCTTTTTAACTGTGAATGCAAAACCCATCTTTTTGTCTGATTCAATGTAGCCAAAGCCAGTCCATCTCATCTCACTATACCTAAGAATGTCAATGTTCATGTGTTCCATTTCATTTTTCACAGCTTCTAGCTTTCCTACTTTTGTTCTATGTACATTCCAAGTTCCAACTACTTAAGGATGCTTGCAACGGTCTCTCCTCATTTTAATTTGGTTCTTGAAAAATAAAGCTTCAAATACATTTGAACTGGAGAAAAGAACTGGCAAGCCTCTCCATGTATGTTACAGCCAATGAAATCCGGCATGGTAGTTCTCTAACACGTGGGGTCGTTCTGAATGCAAATCAACTCTACTGCTCATAATAACGACAGGTGATAGAGTCTCAGAATGTTGTTGTTGTTGACAGCCTTCGAGTCGAGCATGACTTATAGTGACCCTATGAAAAAAAGTCCTGAAGCTCCTCTACAACTATTGACATTTATCAAAGTTTATGGAGTTTCAGGGTATGTAAATAATTTGGTAGTATACAAAAGCAGGAAGTGAAAATTCCTCTTGGCTTCTTCCTCCATGCCATTCCAATCCTCCTATCAGTGGTTCACCACCAGCAACAGTTTGGATTTCTTCTTCCAGACTTTCTTATAAATCTACATACATATATGTGCATATTTAAATATACGGGTAAGTGTTTCTATGGTAAATTAATTCCAATTTCCGACTTGGGATATCAGAGCACTCTTATGTTGTACACTTGGCAACTTCCCCAACTCCAAGTACTTATGGGAGTAGTTGGGGGGAGGGATGTAGGTGATTATGTTGGTTATTGCATTATAACATTCTATCTCATAATTTTTACATTTAAAACAATGTCAATTTAGTGTCTCATGCAAATATTAGTGGTCAGGAATCCAAAAGCAGTTCAGCATGGTGGATTTGGCTCAGATTCTCTCATAAGGTGGTATTCCAAGATGTCAACCATGACTGTACCTCATAGAGGATCTTCCTCTCCTGCGCTGTCCCTCCACCCTCCCAAGAATGACTGGGCCCTCCTTGCAACATATCCAAAGTATGTCAGATGAAACTTCAGAGTCCTTGTCTCCAAGGAGCAGCCTGCTTTAACTCTCTCCAGGACAAGCCTGTTCATTTTCTTAGTAGTCCATAGTATATTCAACACTCTTCTCCAACACCACAGATCAAAGGCGTCTATTTCTCCTTCTATCCTTCCTAGTCATTGTTGAGCTCTCTGATGCATAGCAAGTGATTACAAAGACCATGGCCTGTTTTCAGGTGCACCTTAGTCTCCAGAGTGGCACCATTGCTCTTCAGTACTTTAGAGAGGCCCCTAACAGCAGACTTTCCCGTC
>NW_006399832.1:8630142-8631931 GCF_000299155.1 Elephantulus edwardii | reverse complement strand
ATTAGTCCAGTGGTGAGAATCTTTGTTTTCTTGATGTTGAGGTTCAATCCATATTGAAGGCTGCAGTCCCTGACCCTCAGCAGCAAGCGCTTCAGGTCCTCCTCAGTTTCAGCAAGCAGGGCTGTGTCATCTGCATAATACAGATTGTTGATAGATCTTCCACCAATCCTGATGCCGCATTTCTCCTCATACAGCCCAAGTCTCACTATAAATCAATTAAATCAGTATTTCAGGGATTGTGGCCAAGGTATCAATATTGTTTAACAGCCCTTCAGATGATTCTACTGTGAAGGCAGAGTTGAGGACCAGATCAAACATGTGCAGGCAGAGTTAAGAATCAGATCAAAACAGAGGCACTGGACTCAGACAATGTCTGGAAAGTCTCAACAGCGGCAAAGCTGTGTGACCTTAGGCAAGTTAATGGATTTTTTGTGCTTATCAGTGAAATGGAGAGATTAATGGTATTTCCTTATAGGATTGTTAGGAAGGCTTCTTGGTTTAATAACCTAGCTGTTTACATCTGGAGACAATAATGTGGTGGTGGTGGTGTGCTGTAGAGTTGGAACCAAACTATAGCTGACCTTCTTGCAAGTATACAGAGGGAGCAGATTGTCCATCCTTCTCCTATGGAGCAGCTGGTGGCCTTGAACTGCGTGACTTGGGGATCACAGCTTAGCTTCTTGCCACTAGGCCACCAGACCATGAAATAGAGAGATTAATGGCATTTCCTTATAGGATTGTTAGGAGGGTTTCTTGGGTTAATAACTCAGGAGCTTACATCTGGAGACAAGGATAGGAATTCATATTTCCTTTTAGCCTCATGGAACACTGGCTCTTTGTGTCCCAAACAAATCCAATTCAAGGCAGCCTCACATGTGCGGATCACAAAGCCTTTCTTCCAAGGAACCTTAAATGGATCAGAATATCAACTTTCCTTGTAATAATTAAGTGCTTGACTCTTGGTATTACCCATTTTTTCCCTTTTTCCTTGAGGAGATAAAGAGATTCTTCAGGGATTTTTTTTCCCTCTTTGAACTTGTACACACCTCAGGCAGGTTCCATGTGAGCTGAGAAGTAGGTTCCAACAGTTAAAATGATGAGTGAAGCTACAGAAGGATTTCCTGCATCCTGGGAAATTACAAAGAAAGTAATATCTTGGCACAAGTAGAGGAAGGGAGGCTTGCCTTCAGCCTCGTCAGAGCAGGGTCGGCTCTCACACACTGTACTTTGTTCAAGGAGCCCTTCCTGATAGTACTTCTCTGAACTCCTGTAACACCAAGTGGTCCTGTGTGAGGTACTTTTGTTAGGTGCCGTAGAGTTGAGTGTGAATCATAGCAACCCTATAAATAAAAGATCTTAACCCTGTATATCCTATGCTGTTCTCACACTTCCTAACACACAAGAGGCCATTGCAGCAGTCACCTTATCAACCCACCTGGTTGAGGGTCTTCTCCTTTGCTGACCCTCCACGTTTCCCATCATCATGTCCCTCACCAAGGAACAGTCTCTCCAAGCAACATGCCCAAAGTATGGGAGGCAAAGCCTCATCATTCTTACCTCCAAAGAGCACTCCACCTGCACCTTCTCGATGATATGTCTGTTTGTTCTTTTGGTCATACAAGGTATGTTCAGTGCTCTTCTCTAATTCCATAACTCAAAGGTGTTAATTCTTCTGTCATCCTTATTCATTGTCTAGCTCTCAGTTGCATAGCAAGTAACTGGAAAGACCATGGCCTGAATCAAACGCACCTTAATCCTCAAACTGACATCATTATTCCTCAGTAATTAG
>NW_006399832.1:8628235-8629207 GCF_000299155.1 Elephantulus edwardii | reverse complement strand
ATGCTTGGAAGGGAGGAGGGACAGCGCAGGAGAGGAAGGCCCTCTATGAGGTGGATTAATTCAGTGACTGGGATAATTGGGATGGGAGTGTCAGAGACGGTGCGATTGGCACAGGACAGAGTGGAGTTTAGGGCTGTTGTACATAGGGTCGCTATGAGTCGCAGGCGACTCGATGGCCCATAACAACAACAAACAAAACAATGTGTCTTCTATTTCTTTACTGCTAGTACTAACAGTGTTAATTGTGGATCCAAGCAAGATGAAGTTGTTGACAGTTTTAATTCTTCTCCATTTATCATAATGTTGCCTATCAGTACACTGGTAAGGATCTTTGCTTTCTTGACATTGAGATGCAATCCATACTGAAGGCTGCATTCCTTGATCTTCTGCAACAAATGCTTCAAGTCATCCTCACGTTCAGCAAGCAAGGTTGTGTCACCTGCATAACGTAGATTATTAATGAGTCTTCCTCAGATCCTGATGCTACATTTCCTTTTCATAGAGTCCAGCTTCTTACATAATTTGCTCAGCATAGATAGATTAAATGGGTATGGAGAGAGAATAAAATCCTGACACACTTCCTTTTTAATTTTAAACTATGCAGTGTTCTTCTGATCTGTTCGCACGAGAGCCTCCTGGTCCAGGAAGAGGTATCACATGAGCACAGCTCTGAGACTACCATTCTTCTCAATATCAGCCAAAGCTTATTACAATCCACATAATCAAACATGAAGTACCAACTCCTGTCTTGCAAATTTGTTTATAAACCTTCTATGCTATCCTTCTACCAGACAAGAAGTTCCTTTGGAGACAAGGTCTATGCCTTCTGGGAGAAGTATCAGTGAAAAGAGAAGTTGTTGTTGTGTTGCTATGTGCCGTCTAGTCGCCTGCGACTCATAGCGACCCTATGTACACAGCCCTAAACTCCGCTCTGTCCTGTGCCAATCACACTGTCTCCGACACTCCCATCCC
>NW_006399832.1:8610136-8627815 GCF_000299155.1 Elephantulus edwardii | reverse complement strand
CCTTTTAATTTCCTGGCTGCTGGTGCCAAGACTGTTGACTATGGAGCCTAGAAAACTAAAGCTGTGTACAATCTCAATCTCTTCACCATCCATCCTGATGCTGCCAATCCAGTGGAGAAGAGTATAGGATAAAGAAAGAAACAAAAATAAGACATAATATCATTCTCAATGGAGAAAGACTAAAAGCATTTTCTCTGCCAACAGGGACCAGACAAGGATGTCCACTGTAACCACTGCTATTTAGTATTGTCTTGGAAAAACTTGCTAGGGCACTACAACAAGAAAAGGAAATAAAAGGAGGGACTGGTCCTTAGAGAGGGACGTCATGCTTGGTAGGGTGGAGGGACAGCACAGGAGGGAAGGCCCTCTCTGAGGGGATTGATTCAGTGACTGGGGTAATTAGGATGGGTATAATGGAGACAGTGCTATTGGCACAGGGCAGAGCAGAGTTTAGGGCTGTTGTACATAGAGTTGCTATGAGTTGCAAGCGACTCGACGGCACATAACAACAACAACAACACAACAATCAGCAAAGAGATAATTAAATTGTTGCTCTATAGATGATATGGTAATACACACAGTAAACCCCAGGGACTCAACGAAAAACTGTTAGCTTGTAAATCAATTTAGCAGAGTGGCAGGATACAAGATCAATATCCAAAAATCAGTGGGATTCCTCTACAGTAATAAAGATAACTCAAAGAAGGAAACTAAAAAAGCAATACCATTTACAATGTTAAGTGCTGTCAAGTTGTAGACGACTCATAGTGACCCTATGAATGAAAGACCGGAACACTTGTATAACTTTGGTCATTTCTCCAAGTTCATAGAGTTTCCAGAGGCAAGCTATTTTGGAAGGAGGTGTCACTCCTGCTTCCAAGCTTGTTTTAATCAGAGAGCTTCACCAAACCCTGTCAACCATGGGTAACCATTATAGCATTTGACACATCAGTGTCACAGTGTTTAGCATCACAGCAACCACGAGTTACCTCTGTACAGCAAATGGACAGGCCAGTGCTATACCACTTAGAAGAAAGTTTGAACAAAAACTATTAAAACCAGGCCTGAGGGCCGCAGATTAAAATCACCCACCTTTGGCTTGGTAGCTTCACTTTCTATCCAATAGGCCAACAGAGCTCTCCCTATGTTGTTGTCAAGTGCTGTGGAGTTGTAAATGACTCATAGTGACCCTATGAATGAAAGACGTGAACACTTGTGTAACTTTCATCATTACAATAGCCAACCACAAATTGAGATACTTGGGAATGAACCTAACTAAAGATACAAAAGATATATACAAAGAAAACTACAGAACATTTCTGTAAGACACAATAGAATACCTAAAGAGGAAAATGTTCCCTGTTCATGGATAGAAAGATTCAATGTTATGAAAATGCCAATCTTACCAAAAGCAATATACATGTTCAATGCAATCTCAATACAGATACCAAATTCATTTTTTAAAGAGATCTAACGGGAAATTGTCACGTTTATTTGGAGAGGAAAGAGACCCCAAATAAGCAAAGTACTTATGAAAAACAAAAATGAAGTGGGAGGCATAGCATTCCCTGACCTCAAAACCTACTACATAACAATAGTAACCAAAACAGCATGGTAGTGTTACAATGACAGGCACATACACCAATGGAACAGAATTAAGAACCTAGAAATGGACCCAGCTATCTGTGGTGAACTGATATTTGACAAGGAAATAAAATCTATCTAATAGGGAAATGATAACATCTTGAACAAATGGAGCTGGTAAAACTGTACAGCTACCTGCAGAAAGCTGAAACAGTTTCCACATCTCACACCATAAACAAAAATAAACTCAATGTGGATCAGAAACCTCAGTATAAAGCCCCCAGCCATAAAGCTCATAAGAGACAAACTGGGACAAAGCATAGAAGGCCTAGCCTACAGTGTATAAAGGAGCCAAATACAGCCAGAAATACACAGTCTGAAGAGGATAAAATTGATGAATGAGACCTTCTAAAGATTAAATCCATGTGTGCATCAAAAACTTTTGCTAACAGAGTAAAAAGAAAATCTACTAATTTGGAACAAACATTTGGCAATACTGTCTCAGACAAGGATCTCATAATGAAAGTTTACAGAATCCTACTTGGCCTCCAGATGAAAAAGATTGATAATCCAATGACAAAATGAGCAAAAGAGATGGAAAGACTTTTCACAGAGAAGGACATTCAGATGGCCAACAGACACATGAAGAAATGCTCCAAATCATTGATAATAAGAGAGATGCAAATCAAAACCCCAAAGAGATACCATCTTACTCCCACAACAGTGGCAAAGTTTAGCAGGACATCAAATAATAAATGTTGGAGAGGAAATGTCGAGATAGAAACTCTTATACACTACTAGTAGGATTGTAAAATGGTACAACCACTCTGGAAGGCAGTTTGGCGTTTCCTTAAAAAGCTGAACATAAAAATTCCATATGACCAAGCTATCCCATTGCTTGGAATATACCCTGAGAAAATGAGAACTGAGGCATAAATGGAGATTTGTTCACCAATGTTCATAGCAGCATTATTCACCATCGCAAGAACATGGAAACAGCCCAAATACCCAGCCACAATGGAATGGATTGAAAAATTATGATATATTCATACAAAGGAATATTATGCAACATGCAGGAGAAATGATTTTGTAAATTACTACCTAACATAGGAGGGCCTGGAGAGCATTATGCTAAATGAACTAACTCAGTCTCATAAAGACAAATACTGTATAGGACCATTACTGTAGAGCGTGTATGAGGATCCAAGCGGAAAGGGGGTGCTCAAACATAGAGCTGTACAATTTAATGGGTGGAAGGAGGGATTGGTAAAGGAAAGGGGAAAGGTCCAGTGTGGAAAAACAATGTATATGAACTTTATGAACTTTGTGTGAAAACCAGTATAAAATAAAATTTAAAAACAAAGACACACAATTTTAATTAGAGATACCTCCTTCAACTTTAAAAATGTATATATGCAGCTCTTTAACTCTGTTTCCCTAACTAAAATTTTCATGGAAAAATTACTTGAGTGTTCTTTTTCTCACTTGCACCGCAAAGGTTAATAAATTGCCACTAATAGACAGTATTCTAGGTGATGCTGATGAAGCAGGTACAAAAGTAAGCTAATAGTCTAGTTTCTATAGAGAAACGTGCTCCCCAAGTATGAAAGTACTCTTCTAGAGGAATGTGACTGTAGTGTTTAGGTTTAGGGTTCCTCCCCTCACAGCCCAACCAGAATAGAAGGGAACTCTGGCGCTAAGTGCTAAGAAGCTACACTGCAATCCTAAAGGCACTCCGTTCAAATCCACCAGCTGCTTCAAGGAAGGATGAACAATCTCCTCTTATGAGTTTTGTTGTTGCTGTTACTGTTGTGTATTATCAAGTAAGAACTGACCCATAGCTGAGCCTCCAAGTAACTGTCTTCAGAGGCAGTTACTTGCATGGGAGAAGATTGCTTATCTTCCACCTGTGAAACAGCTGGTGGATTTGAACAAGGTGCCTTTGGTATTGCAGCATAGTTTCTTGCCTCTGTGCCACCAGAGCTGAAAACCTACTAGAGGGTCAGATACTAATTAGTTCTAACTGCAATAGATGGAGAAAGAAATGAAAGGGATAAAGAAGAATAATATGATCGAACCATAACACAACTGTTGACAAATTTCTAAACAAATTTTCACCCTGTTGTCCAATATGAAATTAGCGATGATTTTAGTAAGTTTTATCAGAATGCTTGGTTATTGTTTCTTAATCCTTTGTTGTATAAATTTAGGGTGCTGTCAGGTAAAGACTTTTATTTTTTTTTTTTACAAAAATAGAGTGTATTAAGTAAAGCATATTTTAAATCCTTTGCCATTTGGTACACATTCCCTGGGTGACACACATGGTGCTAAAGAAGAAGGTGGTTACTGAGAGGCTGGTGGTTCAATTCTATTAAGAATGAATGAAAAGGCTGGTCATCTCCTTCTAAACGATTAGTCATTGCAATATTATAAACCACAATTTTACTCTGAAATACATAGGATTAGTAAGAGTTGGAACTGACTCCATGACAGTTTCGGTTTTCTTCGGCTGTTAATTAAATGCATTCTTACAGTAAATATAAGTGACAGACTAAAAAGTGGTATTAATAGTTAAACTACAGTAATACAGTGTCTAATTTCAGCAGCATTTATGTTTAGTTTTAAAATATAGAAATGAGCAGTGCAACTCAACATTCAGGATAAGTGGGGCCCAGCCCCAAAGATATCAGTGGTATCAGAACATGGAAATATCTCTTTCACAAGCAGTTACATGTTGGGAGGAGGTCACTCTGGATTCTGAGGTGCCCTTGCTTCCTTTTTATTTTTTCTTTCCATTCCATTCTTTGCCAGTGCAGGGAATCCTGGAGTTCTACAAGGTAAAACAAAATCAGCCTCAAGCTAGAAAGTATTCTAGAGAAATAAGACCTTGATGGTTGAGGTTGTAACAACTGTTACTTATATAAATAGCTGATTTTATTGACCTGGCTAAATGATTCCCATGTGTCCTTCTGAAACTTCCTGCAGTCATTCTTCATTGACTGCCATCACAGCTATTAGAGAAGGAAAAATGATGAACTCAAGGCTTCTTCATCAATGAGCTCAGCCAATAAGCCAAGAGAGGGTTCAGCAGGCACCACTGACCTGCTCAGGAAATCAAGTCGCCTGCAAACTACAGAAACATGGCACAGAGATGCGGCAGTAAAAATCAAGAGACTAAAATAAACTCTGTGAGCCTGCCTGGTCTCCAAACGCTGAATACATTTAAACGCTATTTTGACAAGAGAGCATGGCGGCTTTTTAAGAATTTCATTTTTAAAACTCTAGTACGGTTTGGTTCTTCTAACAGCATCAGCCTGTGCCTGTGTTAGTTCCCAGTGAGGTCATTATTAAATGAATTGAATTATTGTTCTGTTCAAATGACCTGTGCATTCAACAATGTGTTCTGAGCTCCAGCAAGAAATGTTTTATGTATTATTGGGAGATGGCCATCTGTGGCACAAACCGGGCCTCCCAACATGCAGAAATGCTCAGAGATAGTTTGTGTTCATTTTATCTATGATCAGAATTCCATTTATAAGCTTTATTCTTCAGCTTCTTGTCAACACTGTTCACTAGAACAACACTGAAAATGGCTAGAAATGACCAGATTAATCAGTGCAGTGTGAGGTCAGATCATAGGTTTCAATGATTGTATTTTGGATTTTTGTCATTTAAATTCTTTTCAGAAAACTAGTAACAATGTAATAAAAATGGGAGTCATTTTCTTTGATCAATTTCTAGTTATCATAAATTACAAAATGAACAGGCTAGGATAATAAGTTTTATTAGATAGTGGGTCTCAAATTATGTATATGTGTGTACATGTATTTTAAATGTAACATTGATTGTTCATGCCAAAAACACAGGTTAATTCTTTTTATGACTCAAGAAATAGATATCTTTCCTGAATATATAATGGACTAGCATAGCAATATGTGAAACAGAATTTTAAAATTTCAGATTATATTTAAATCACACTTGCCCAATCTTTTCACATCTTTTTCAAGTGAATTGCAGGTACAGTATTAGGGAGGTGCTGCATAAGATGATGATTTTATATGTGATAAATAATACCCAGATATCCCATGCTACAGAAATGGAAGATCAACAACTGTGGACTTAGAGGTTTTATTGTTATTTTTTGGTATGTTTTATTACACTGCGTCTCATTTAATGATAAACAAACAAACTAAACATACAACCTTTGAGTCTGTTTTGACTCATAGCAATCATCCATCAGGTGTCAGAGACTGTAAATCTTTTTAAGGAAGAGAAGACTGGCTACCTTTTCCCTTGGAGCAATTGGTGGATTTGAACTACTGATAGATACGCCATGCACTATGTTACCAGGGCATCTATGTTTAACAATGGGAAGCTCCCATATGATGAAATTTAAAATATAAAAAGTAGTACAGAAATTTTAGAAGCAAGAATATTTTCTTCTTTCACTTTGCACACGTAATTTGTTATATAGGTTAGATACATTAAGAGTTTAATATCATTTCAATGTAGAGGAGGTTTATTAAAAATATTGAGTATCAGTAAACAGGTATGGAGAAAAGCTTTACTTCCAAATGTATCCCTGGAGTTACATTATACCCACTCACCTCGAAAGAATCAAAATTAAAATAATGATGATGGTGATGATATAGCAATGATAACTAGCATTTGATAAGTGTTGGGAGTAAGTTAAGTGCCTCACAGTAATTGTCGTGTTTGCATCCATGACAAGAAGTGCTTCCAAACAACTTTCCTGTATCCTTTACAAAGAAGCAGAAGAACAAATTAGCTTTTTGGTGTCCTATTACAAACCCATTTCACAACCATTGCTCCCATCCCAGATCAATGGATGATCTCATAACCCAGAATCTGGGAAAAGAATTTTTGGCAATAAGATACATGGCAAGTGTTTAGTCTCTAAAATTTATAGGAAACTTCAGCACCTCAACACCGAACCACAAATTATTTCATTTTTAAAATTGGCAAAGGACATGAACAGATACTTCACTAAAGGACACCTGTTAGTTCATTTCACCAAAGTAACAAGTAGACATATTAAGAAATGCTCAAAATCATCAAATATTGTGGTTAGTGTTGTGTGCTGTCTGGCTGGAACCCTCTAGTTGGTTTTCAGAGGCTGTAAATCACATGGGGAGAGATTTCCCATCTTTCTCCTGCAGAGCAACTGGTGAATTAGAATCATATGCTTTTGGGTTGGCAGTGCCCCTCCTTACTACTAACCCACCAGAGCTCCCATGCAGAGGTATAGTTGTGATTTTTTCTGCATATTCATGTGTATGATATATACCTCATAGAGCATAAGGAGGCACACATATGGAAACTTTTTAGACACAATCAAACACATTGTAGGACTGAGCTACTGGGCTTAAAGGTTAAGAACCTTGAGAGGTATCTAGATCGATTGTTCTAACAGTACATAAAGACAACACCCCGTTTCAGTTTGGTGAGTTGTTGTTGTGTATTGTAGAATCAGAACCAACCCATAGCCGACCTTCCGGAGGGTTTTCTAAAGCAGTTAATAGCACCAGACATTCCCCACCCTTCTCCTGCAGAGCAGCTAGTGGATTTGAAACATGTGCCTTTGGGATTATAGCACAGATTCTTACCACTAGGCCACCAGAGCTCCGCTGTTGTTGTTTACCATAGTCAGAATCAACCCATAGCGGACCCTCCGGCAGGTTTTCAGAGGCAGTTAATTGCACAGGAGGAGACTGCCCATCCATCTCCTGCAGAGTAGTTGATAGGCTCAAACTGTGTGCTTTTCAGATTGCAGCACAAGTTCTTGCCATTAGGCCACCAACGCTCCCTAAATCGGCAGCATCAGCAACATCACCATTATCTGGGAATTTGTTAGAAATGCAAATTTTCAGGCAGCGCCTGTACTTACTGAATCAGTAACTCTGGGAAAAGGAACCAAGAATCTTTGTTTTAACAGCCCTCTAGTTGATTCTCAAGAAGGCTGAAGTTTGGGAACTTGTATTTAAACCTCTCTTTCAACAGTCTCTTGTTTAAATGGTTTTTGAAGCATGTCTGAGTGAAGATGGTCCAAGGATGTTGACCCTTCCCATTAACAAGTCGTTTGCAGTAGCCACTATGGATACTCCCATTGTCACCTGACCCTCTCAAGTAGACCCCACAAACAGTTTGACGAATAAAAGGAGAGTAGATAGAATCATTCTATAGGGTTCTCTCATATGGCTTATTCACTGCAATATACTCTTGCACTAAGAATGTGCACTTGTGTGCACAATCAAAAGTATATACACCTGAAGTGTACTTAGGATCATTTCTTTGTGTCAGTGTCATAATTCTTTATGGCTCCAGAGATGTTTCAAGTGGTACATGCAATAACTCATCTTTCCATGTATCCAATGGGACTTGCTTAAGAAGCCTCACAGGCTTCAAGGGGATAACTGAGCCACGGGTGTTTTCCTGCCCTGTTTTCCATTTTGTATAGTTAGAAATCTGAGATCATGTTTTCTTCATTCCTAAGAGCATTGCTGTGCTCATAAATACAGCGTGTGCAGTGGGCATGGAGGAAAGGACAAACTGTAGTCATTGTGTCCAGCCCCTCGGTGCTCTTACTTCACACTATCAAGGCTGCGTTTTGGTCCACGTATTCAGAAATAGATACCTTCTCTGCATATCAAAAAGTTCCTAACATTAAAAAGCTTCTTTAACTGTTCAACATTTTCTAAGTGGTTTTATTTCTTAATTTAAAAAATATTTACAAATGGAGTCAGTAGCATGTGCAATGTAGACTCATGTCTACATTATAATAATAATAATAAATATAATGCTTCATCTTGCTTCGATCCACAATTAACACCCTTGGTACATACAGTCAGGAAATAAAGAGATGCACTGCAATGGGAAAATCGCAGTTAGGGTCTTTTCCAAATTATTGAGGAGTAGTGATGTCAGTTTGAGGACTAAGGTACATCTCATTCAGGTCATAGTCTTTCCAATTACTAGCTATGCATACTAGATCTGGACAATGAATAAATGACAGAAAAAGAAGTGATGTTTTTGAGCTGTGTGGTTGGAGAAGAGCACTGAACATTCCATGGATGGCCAAAAAAAACTAATAGATATGTCTTGAAGAGGGTGCAGCCAGAGTGACCTTTGGAGGCAAGAATGATGAGGCTTTGCCTCATACACTTGGGATATATGACTAGGAGGTGCTATTCCTTGGAGAAGGACATGAGGCTGGGAAGGGTGGAGGGTTGACAAAGGAGAGGAAGACCCTCAACCAGGTGGATTGACAAAGGTGACTGCTGTAATGGACTCTTGTGTGTCAGAAAGTGTGAGGATGATACAGGACAGTACTAGGTTCAGATCTTTTATTCATAGTGTCTCTACGAGTCATATGCAACTCGATGACACCTAACAACAACAACAACAATAAGTGAAATTATTTGAAGACTAGAGGTCATAAATCTTCAGTGTAAAAGGTTTAGCGTTAGTCCTTAAGAATCTTCAGAGTGCAAGAACCCTGGTTTTATCAGTTAATCCAAACTTTATCTTTCAGCAGGAACTGCTGGTGGCCTAGTGGTAAGGAGCTGTGTTGTGATCCAAAAACAAAAACAAACTAAAAAACAAAAACACAGTTCGAATCTACCAGCTACTCCATGGAAGAAAGATGAGTGTTTGCTCTCAGAACCTGCTGGAGAGTCAGATTATGAGTTGGTTCTGACTCAGTGATACACAACAACATCCCATAATAAAAACTTTCTCAAGCAAAGATTCATAAATAGAAGTGTCATCTCAGTCTTAGTGGGATTGCAAAGTGATAATTTTATTCACTTGCATTATTATTATGAAATACCTCCTGTGTTTCCTGGGAGCACTTTGAGAACAGTATTTGAAAGGGAAGCAAGTCTGTTGGTACCAAACCCATTGCTGTCAAGTCAGCTCTGACTCATAGCAACCCTCCATTGAGAGTCCTTTACAGGATGAAACTGCCCATCTTTCTACGGAGGAAGAGTTAGTTGATTCAAAATGACAACCACCAGGGCTTCTTGCACTATCGGGTATTCAATAGATATTTGTGTTGTTAATAGTTGGAGATAATTAATTGCCCATCTTTCTCCTACTGATCAGCTCATGGATTCGAACTGCCTTTGAACTGACAGGGCAACGCCTTACCGCTGGGCCACCAGACCTAACTATGTTCAAAATAAGTTTTCCTCAAGTTGATTCCAACTCATGATGATTTTGTATGTGCCAGAGCAGAACTATGTTCCAGGGGGTCTTTCCCCACCCCCTTAAAAAATTATTGGTTTGCTTACAAATTTCAGGAACATTGCATTTCACACTACTCTTCATTCATATTGTGTTTCATACAATTATTCACATGCATTGGGTTTTATAAAACTGATCAACATTGGACTTTGCCCATCTTTATCCCGTCTTTTAACCTGGATCCTTGCCATTCCCCTCCCCCCAAAACTGTGCAGCCCAGTGGTTTCATCCCGACCCATCCTCAGCCCTATACAGGATCTTGAATGGGTGTTTTTCTCAAGCAAATCACCAAGCCTTGCTTACAAAGCCTCTGAGTGGATTCAACTTCTAACTTTGGTTGGTACCTCAGGGTGTTAATCTTTCGCA
The DNA here is from genome assembly GCF_000299155.1 of Elephantulus edwardii. Lineage (NCBI taxonomy): Eukaryota > Metazoa > Chordata > Mammalia > Macroscelidea > Macroscelididae > Elephantulus > Elephantulus edwardii. The sequence continues at coordinate 8,617,600 of NW_006399832.1, read as the reverse complement.
CAGTCCAGGACTCCATAGGAATGGAAGGTGGGGATATACATACAATTACTAGCTAAGATCTGTTTCTTTTATTTCAACCTCTAAAAATATTTAGCTCATGCTATTATTTTTTACATGAAATGGCAGCATAGTTTTTCAAGATCATCGATTTGCATTCTTTTAAATGCAATTAGATTTTCCAGAAAATAGTTTTATTTATCCAAGCAGTGATTCAAGGTTTCTTTTCTACAATAGGAAGGAGGAACAGCAGAGGCGCTCCTCCACCCCTCAGTTTTAACACCAGTCCCCAACTCAGGCCCTGGAAACTCTTCCTGGAAATCTGTTGCCTTGGCTTCTTCAGTAATTTGAGGAGTAAAAGACAGATAGGATTTGTGCCAAATTTCACTTTGTAGTGAATTATTTAAAATTGTTTAAAAGGATAAATATGCTGGAAATTAAATGTGACAGACTGTAAAAAATTGCCCAAGGCAATTTTTAGAATTCTTAAGATTTCCATTTTACTACCTTGGGTAGGGAAAAATGATGATGCTGATAACAAAGAGAGGAAAGTCAGTGGAGAATTTAACTTGTTAGAGGAGGCTGAGTTTAGTTTCCGCATGATGACTATGTGGTATAAACCAGTAGAGTGGACTGCAGTGCAATGCCCAGATTTCACCTTCAGAACCAACAACAGAGTTAGCCCTCAGCTACCAAGAGGGAATAACTGTTGGAGGCTCCTTTTCCAAGATTTGTCATGAGCCAGAAGAAATTATCTCTACCAGAAGTAGCTCTCCTTCTCTGATAGCCCAAATCCAACAGCAGGTTGTTGAAGGATTCTACTTCTCTTGCTTTTATTTTATTTTATTTTATTTATTTTATTTTAATCTTTGAAAAGCCATTCCAGCTGCAAGACCCTGATGTTGTTTTGTGCCTTTGGGTAGGAACCAACCCATAGCTGACTCCAAGAGGGTTTTCAGAGGCAGTAAATCACACAGGAAAAGATGACCCTGACGAAAGTAATTGTTACAACTTCTCCTGCCCACTTTTGCTTTCCCTACCGGCTTACAAGTGTTGTTTTTCACTGTACACCTAAAAATAATTCTTGCAGGCACAGTTTCACCTCAATCTGCTTCTTGGGGGACCCTGGAACGACACAAAAGTGTCAATATTAGAGGTGAGTGGGGAGAGGGGAGAGGTATTACTATTGTTATTTTGGTGTGGTTGGTTGGGTTTGATTTTTTTTTAAGAAAAAAACACCTATAATCTATCTTAATGAAAACAGATTTTACATTATAAATTTCAATTTGTAGCATCCCTTAAGGCCATTTTGTTGTATTAATTTAAATAACATCAGCACAAATCAATTAGCCAAATATTTATTAAGTCACCATAAGTTACCTAGTGTCTGACTGAATAATTCCCGTTAATAGTATAATTGTTTATAACACAACCTGTTCATACTATTTAGATTCTTTTCATTTTTTCTGATGAGAAGCTCATTTAAAGAAATTAAAAATAAGCCATGAGATTTCAATGACTAAAGAATGAGTTCTTGACCCAATGTGGATCTCATCTGATAGTTTCCTATAAGCAAGCATTCTTGAACAATTAGCTCCTCCTGAAATCTGTGGCAAATGCTCTTTTTGTTTTTTTCAATCACATAATAGGATAGGTCAACGTCCTCTGTGTTGTGATTTTATTCAGTGTGATCAAGACATGGAGTTTGGTTTTATACATGATATAGTGAGAACTGTGAGCTGGAGGGCAGTATCTCTCATCTCTGTGCTCCTTCCCCATTAACTCTTGTCCCAGGGCAACATAAGTTACCCTGACGTTCTACCACTACCTCCGGCCGCGAGGGCCCAACAGAGCTGGCCTGGCAGGAATCGAAGAGATCATGATAGACGCCCAGAGCATACAGCCCATATAATGACTTCCGTGAATCATTTCATTTCCTCACACCCAACTGTGGGGGTTCAATTTGCTACTCATTGCTGTCCTGCAGGCTTGACTTTGAGAACCTAGAAAAATAACTAATTATCTCATTTTTTTTCTAAATGATTAAGAAACACATATTACCCAGACTCCCCCATTATTTTAACTCTGGGGCCTCCAAAATCTGTGATGCTCTGCTGTACAATGCAGAACTTCTCAGCCGTGAAAGACCACGTGTAATAAAAGAGTGTTGCAGGGGGAAATACACTGCACCCAAGATGAGTTTCAGAGATCTTTCTCCCTCCCTTTCCCCTTCTCTCTCTCTTTATGCAATTTGATACTAAAATAGCTCTTCAACATTCTAATGTGGCATGGTTGACAACGTAGGTTTTCATAATGAAAAGATAATTGCTATAACGTTTTAAAATATTTCATTATGACATTTTTGATAATAAAAACACTAAAATGCTTTTGTATTTGAAACTCAGCCTAAACTTTCATAATTATTCGTATGACAAGATGTAGAACACCAGAATGTTGTATGTGTATCTATCTATATCTATAACCATGAATGATTTAGGGGAACTATGAAATTATATTAAAGTTGAGGAACAGAGTTTAATGTGTTTGTGGAGGGGAACCCTAATGACTTCATAGGAGAAATATTTGTTGGAATATCATATTACCTTCGTTTGTAGCATAATGGTCTCTGAGGGACCAAGTAAGATTGTTTTGATGGTAAATTTATTACATAGTTTTTAGGGGCCTGGGCCTAAGGGATCTTGTTGAAAAAGGTTTTGAGATCCCTAAAGCTATAAGGAATCTTGGCCTCTTCCAGAGAGTTTCCACAGAGTGAATCAGTGTCCTTGGAGAACTGAAACAGATGCTGCCCAGGGGGGAACAAATGTTTCAAGTTGGTGTCAGCTCACCAAGGAAGCAGGCAAACAGCACATATTTCACTGCAGTAAAAAATGCAGTGTTTCCTTTAAAATAGTCCTCGACTAAAAACTCAGACTCCAGCAGTGAACTACCTGAGCTGGAATTCTGGTATGTCCATGTAGAGGTTATATGATCATAGAAAAGTTACTCACCTTCCACAAGGCTGTTTCCTCACTTGCAAAATGGGAACACTAACAGAATTTAGCTAACAAGGCTGTAATAAGAACTAAACAAGCTGATCAATATATTATTGAGTGACTTCTGATGAATATCAACTCATTCTGACCTCATGTGATCGAGTAGAACCGTCCCCTTGGGTTATTTGGTTGATAATCTTTCCAGGAGCAAATCACCAGGTTTTTCTCTCACAGAGCAAGTAGGTGGGTTTGAACTGGCAACTTTTTGGTTCACAACAAAGCCCTTAATTGTTTGTGCTATTTGTTCCACAGAGTTGGAACTGACACATAGCTGACCCACTAGTGGGTTTTCAGGGGCAATTAATCACACAAGAGAAGAGTGTCCATATTTCTCCCATCAAGCAGTTGGTGGCCTCAAACTGCATGCCTACAGGATTGCAGCACAGCTTCTTGCCACTAGGCCACTAGAGAGTCCTGTTTGTGTCACTACAGCTTCTTGATCAATATGTAGCACTCAATTATATACATAGAGCATGATAAACTATTCAGAACTAATGTTGTTCTTGTTGTTGACCCTATGAACAAAAGACCTAAAGCCTTTCTATAACTATTGTTTCTCAAAGTTCATAGTTTCTAGAAGCATGTTGTTTAAGAAGTGGCTGCCACTCCTGCTTCCAATATGTTGTTGTTGTTTTTGTTGTTATTGTTGTTGTTGTTATGTGCCGTCAAGTCACCTGCGACTCATAGTGACCCTATGTACAACAGCCCTAAAATCTGCCCTATCCTGTGCCAGTCGCACCGTCTCTGACACACCTGCCCCCATTATACCAGTCACTGAATCAATCCATCTCATTGAGGGTCTTCCTCTCCTGTGCTCTCCCTCCACCCTCCCAAGCATGATGTCCCTCTCCAAGGACTGGTCCCTCCTTGCAACATGTCCAAATTACGTCAGAAGGGCAGGGACAAAACTAAAACAATTGGTTATTTCTACAATTGGGAAAGATCTTTCATCTGCATTGTTCTGTAAAATGCTTGTCTGTCAGATACTTTTCTAAATCTGAACCTTCAGATTAAGACAGACAAGAAAGAAGGATTGTCCATCCACTTCTGAAACAGCAGACCTTCAAGAACCCTATGTACAACAGATCTTCCAATATATATGCTTTATATTTTATAGTGCTCAATACAATCATTCCCATGCATTATGTTTTATAAAATTAATAATAGCCATTGTTGTTGTTGCAATTGACTGTAGTTTTTAAGCCATATTTTGTTTACCTGTGTATGAAAACATGATTTATGAAATGGAGTCTGGGTTTTAATATTTCAAATAGCAGCTTTGGAGACAAACATTCCCATGATTTAGTTCAGAGGTACATGCCCTATCTTGTAGCTGCTGTGCACCCTAGATACATAGAAAAATCAATTCATCATAGAATTCCCAAGACTGTAGAGAGACTTCAAGACCATTCTCTCTCGCTACTAACATCTCTAGTGCAAGATCTATAGAGTGCAAATATCCTGACCTAAGGGCCAAAGTTTTCCCCAAACAGAAAATTATATTCTCCCAACTGTGTGTGCAAGAATTATCTTGTTTCTTTGGTCCTTGCAGCTCTTCCCTATATCTTATATGTTTCCCTATCTGTAGGCTTTACCTTACCCCAGATCTGGATCTCGCTTTGCCTTTACTTAGAGGGAATTAAAAAAGTACCCAAGCACTTGAGTACTTTCACACTCAGGCCACCCAATACCTTTTTTTCTTTTATTTGATTATTTTTAACAACTCTAGCAATGATACTATTAACAATAACAACCAATGTTTTAAATACCTCAATACTAGTCAGCTGTTCTAAACGCTATGAAGATGTCAATACATTTAATCTCATAGAAAACACTACAAATCAGCTTTTCTTATTTTGCTCATTTTACTGATGAGGACATAGAGACACTGGGAGACTATGTAACTTGACCAAAGTTATATGGGTAGCAAGTGAAAGAAGAGAGATTTCAACTCAGGCAGGTTGTCTATGGGTCACATCCATAACAAATTCCTCTTCCCTCTGCTGGCCCACTAACCAGTTTCCATTGAGTTGATTTTGACTTTTGGGGACCCCAGATGTGTCAGAGTAGAATTGGGATCCACATGATTGTAACTGGCTGTTACTCCCCTGGTTTAGATCTCTCTTGCCCATTCAAAGACTTGAACTGGGTAGGAGACACCAAGGTGAGCAGCTATTGATTAATCCCCTGGTCTCAGTCTGGTCTAGTTCTTCTTGGGTTATTTACCCTACTCCACATAATCCCAGCATGGTTCAAGCCTTTGTTAAAACATGTAGTCAAAAGGCAATGCAAGGAGATAAGAATGAAGGTGAAAGTAGAGACTGTTTTATTAGAAATTATGTTCCAGTTCCCCAGTAGTCCCATGGATCTGTCTCTTGTTTCAACAGTTTTTGGAGGGAACAGACCCTGGGACTCCCCACCTTCAGCCCCAACTACCCTCCAACTTCATCTCCATGCATAACCTCGGGGCCATCGTAGCCATCTCCTAATTTCAGGACCAGCTGATGCTGGTTTTTTTTTTAGCCCCAAAACCTCAACCAACTATGATACCTCAAATACATCAAAATTATTCTGCCGAAGCAGAGGCTGGCATGAACCGTCTGGTCAACCTGCACATGTGGGCCACTTACACTTAACCTCTCTCTGGGTTTTTATTTTTACTCCCTTGGAGGGCTTGGGACACTTCTTCAGTGAGTTGGCAAAGGAGAAACGTGAGGGTGCTGAGGGTCTCTTGCCATGTCCCCTTCCAAGATATCCAGAAGCCATCCAGGATGAGTGGGGTAAAACCCTGGATGTCATGCAAGCAGCACCGGCCTTGGAGAAGAACCTAAACCAAGCCCTTCTGGATCTGCACGCCATGGGTTCTGCCCACAGAGACCCCCATCTCTGTGACTTTCTGGAGAATCACTTCCTGGATGAGGAAGTGAAATTGCTGAAGAAGATGGGTGACTATCTGGCCAACATTAAAAGACTGGGAGGCCCCCAGGCTGGGATAGACAAGAATCTCTTTGAGCATCTCACCCTCAAACATGACTAGGGCCCTGCAGGGACCTGCAGGGGGGACCTCCGCATCCCCCTGCCATGAGCAGCTAGCTTCTCTTTCCCACCCTGGTGTAGAATCTTCATCCACCCAGAAGTCCCTCGCCCAAGCCTTGGGCCAAATGAAACAATAAAGCTTTTTACAATAAAAAAAAGAAAGAAAGAAATTATGTCCCAGAGAGGGATACACAAGAAGTGGATGTTGTGTCATGTGTGTCTTGAGTCACTATCGCTGGCTTGCTTCCTCGTTTGAGCATGTTTTGGGGCTTGAGTTTGAGCGAATGGTAGGACGCTGCAGAGAGTTCAAAATTTGGTGGATGGTTCTTATTTCCATCTGCTGTTATTGAGATCACTCATGTGCCTAACACACTAATTAGGTTGTCCAGGAGAGGAGGAAGCCTAACTACACATGTCAAGACTGAGGCCGTTTCTTAGTTTTAACTGAATAGGGTCTGATTCTAGCCATTTCATTTCACTCTTTGACTTTTCATTTGGATCTTGCCACATTTTGCCAGATGGATTGTTTTTCAATGGATCACTAAGTTTTCTTTCTAAAGTATCACTGTTGTTGTTATATGACGTCAAGTCTAGTGTGGCTTCTAGTGATTCTGTGAAAAATAGATCAGGATCCTGTGTTATCCTAACCATCTCTGATACACTTGCGTCCACTGCTGCCGTCAATGTTAATCCATATCGTTAGGGGTCTTCCTCTCTTTAGTGTCTCCTTCACCATTCCAAGCATCATACCCCTTTCCAAGGAACAGTTTCTCCTCCAAACATGTCCAAAGTATAATAGAAGACGTTTTATCACCCTTGCTTCTAAGGACAATTATGGCTGTACCTTTTTAAAAATGTACTTTCTCATTCATTTGTTCATCGATAAGCTATTCAGTACTTTTCTCCAACACCACAACTCAAAGGTATCAAATTCTTCTGTCATCCTTATTCATCATCCAGTTCTTAGATGTGTAGCAAGTAGAGGAAAATACAATGGACTGAAGTAAGTGTATCTTATTTTCAAAATGTCATGTGTATCTTATTTTCAAAATGTCATCATTTAAAACAACTTTGAGATATCATCTCACCCCAGTCAAAATAGCAAAATTTAACAGAACAGCAAGCAATAAGTGCTGGCGAGGTTGTGGAGAAACTGGAACCCTTATTCACTGTTGGTGGGAGTATAAAATGGTGCAACCCCTGTAGAAAGCGATATGGTGCTTTCTCAAAAAGTTGCAAATAGAGATACCATTTGACCCCGCAATACCACTACTGGGAATATACCCAGAAGAGACCATAACTGACACCCAAGCAGATATATGCACACCCATGTTTATTGCAGCTTTGTTCACAATAGCAAGGAGTTGGAAACAACCTA
>NW_006399832.1:8578092-8609076 GCF_000299155.1 Elephantulus edwardii | reverse complement strand
TGGAGAAAACAGTGCAACAATGAATGAATGAAAACCCAAAATCTCTGTAAATGTTCATTAAAACTAATAAAATTTAATAAAAAAACACACTAAAATATCATCATTGCTCTTCAGTATTTTGAAGAGGTCCCTGACAGTGGACTTGCCGAAAGTAGTAAGTCTTATTTCCTGACTGCTGGTACAAATGTGTTGATTATGGATCCAAGTAAGAAGATCACAGTTTTAATCTTTTCCCCATCTATTGTCATGTTGCCCATTGGCCCAGTGGTAAGGACCTTTGTTTTCTTGATGTCGAGATGCAATCCATATAGAAGGCTGTGCTTCAGGTCCTCCTCACTTTCATCAAGCAAAGTTGTATCTAGAGTATTCTTGTGATCCTGATGCCACATTCTTATTCATAGAGTCTGGCTTCATGAATTGTTCACTAAGCACACAGATGCTCCTCCTCCTCCTTTAAATCATACAGCATTGTCTTCCATTCGGACAACCACTTCTTGATCTAGCTGTATATTTTGTATGAGCACAATTAAGTGTTGTGGGATTCCCGTTCTTCTCCATGTTAGCCATAGTATATTATGATCCACACAGTTAAATGCCCTCCCATAGTCAATAAAGCACTAACAGACATTCTTCTGTTATTCTTTACTTACAGCCAGGATTCATCTGACATTTTTAATAATATCTCTGGTGCCATGACACCTAGCATGAACTTCTGGTAGTTCTCTGTTGCAGTATTGAGGACTTATTGTTCAAAGTGGCTTTCCTAGCCATTAATTTGACTTTGCCATGTGGATAGGCAGGAATATGTGAATAGGCTATGTTAGCCTATCCATAAAGGGATTGGCTTGTCTCAACAATCCATAAGTGGATTGGCTAGTCTTACCATTAAGTTGAGTTGATCCAACAGCAGAAAAGGAGGAACTTCACTACCAGAAGAGAAGAGAACTGATTCTCATCCTTCAAGACCAAAGATTCTTGTGCAAGCCAGAGCAGGGCCTATGGCAGCAACAACCATAACATCCACAGCGGAGAACCAGAGACCTGACATGAGATGGAGCAGACCTTGGGGTGCTATGCCATGGAACCGGAGCTAAGAGCCTTTTCCCTAAGTTTGATGGAGGGCTGGGGAGGGGGAGAGCCACTATTTACGCAACTGAGTACTTTGTAACATTGGCTGAAAGCCTTGGAGCTCAAGGCTAAGACACCTGTGAGCACATTTCAGAAACTATTCTGGCTCTATTCTGCTACTAGCATAGATTATAAGTTTTTTTACTTCTCCAGTATGGTTCTGTGTGGTCTGTGAGCTATCACATTGCATTTTGGACCCAGTAAAGCAGTAAGATTGGTGTCGAGATGAATAGAAAGAGATAGGGTCATATCTGGAGAGGAGGCATATCTGACCTCATGTGAATTGATTTTGTGCTGTTGACAGGGACAGTTCCCCTTTGTGGAGTTGGTAAAGGTCAGATATGGCCATCCTCAAGCAGCCTTTGCGATTTTTACACATTTGTCAAACTATTGTTCCAACCATTTTTTTAATGATATTCAGTAATCATTTGCTTGCATGTGACAGTAATGATATTGTTTGATAATTTTACTTTCTATTGGATCGATTTTCTTGGGAACGGCAACAAACATGGATCTCTTTCAGTTAGTTAGAAAGTCAACTGTCCTCAAAATTTCCTAGCATAGACTAGTGAGCACTTCCAGGATTGCATTTGTTAGTTGAAAAATATCAGTAGGTATCCCATCTATTCCGGAGGCCCTATTTTTTGCCAGTGTCTTTGGCATGGCTTAAACTTCTTCCTTTGTTACCCTTGGCTCTTGTTCATATGGTACTTCCAGAAATGTTTCAGTGTCAACCAATTCTTTGTGGTATAGTAACTCTGTGTATGCCTTCCATCTTCTTTTAATCTTCCTAGATTATTCAAGACTTTTCCCAAGGTGTCTGTCTGTATTGCAACTTGAGATTTGAATTTGTTTTTCTGTTCTTTCAGCCTGAGAAATACTGAGTGAATCCTTGTTTTTTTTTTCTTTGACTCCAGTCTTTGCACATTTTGTTATTATAATACTTTTATCTTATCAAGCTGCCTTTTGAAATCTTTTGTTCAGCTCTTCTTTTTCTTCAACATCTCTTTCCTTTGTTTGGGTTTTTTTGACACTCTAATGCAATTTTGAGAGTTTCTTCTGACATGCAATTTGGGTTTTTTTTTTCACCTCTGTCTTTATAATGACCTTTTACTCTCTTCATGGATAATGTCTATGATCTCATTCCTCAGTTCTTCAGGTATTTTATCATTTGGTAATCAATGATTCAAATATATTCTTTAAATTTTTTTAAATTATTATTTTAACAAAAGTTTACAGAAATATTGGCTTTTCATTTATTCATTGTTGCACATTTTCTTCCCTACCTCCCCAGTTCACTTTATTTTTATAATAGTTTATTTACAAAATTAGAATACAATGTTTTTCACACCAGATCCTTCCTATTTCCCTCACCCCCACATCTAATTGTATGACGTCATGCTTAATACCACCCCCTCACATCTTCACTCCTCCCTCCTTGGATCCTCGCATTCATTCTCCAGAAGGGGTTTTATTCAGAATTTGTACTTGTGAGACTGAGTTAGCTCATTCAGCGTAATGCTCTCCAGTCCCTCCCAAGTTAGGTAATAATTTGCAAAATCATTGCTCCTGGGTGCTACCTAGTATTCCATTGTGTGAATGTCACATAATTTTATTTTATATTAATTTTTTAAATAATTTTAATGGACATTTACAGAGAATTTGGATTTCCATTCATTCATTGCTGCACTTCTCTCCCCGCCCAGCCCTCTTCCCCCCGGCCCCCAGTTAGCTCCTCTCTTTCAAAAGTAAAAGAAAGACTCCCTTCCTGGTACACAATCCCCCCGCACCCCTCGCACTGCCCTAAGTACATTCCACTATGCAACCTTAATTGTGGACTCTCGTGATAACGATAATACCCTATCATACATTGCTTTTAAATTATTCAGTCCCTCATCTGTTTCAGTGCAGTATACACAATTTATCCAGCTTTTCTCAGTCTTACCCCCACCCTGATATCAGTCCCATTTTACAGCAGTGGCACCATGCAATATTTGTCCTTTTGCGACTGAGATATTTCACTCAGCATAATGTCCTCCAGGCTCACCCATTTTGAATAATATTGCATGAGTTCCTTGTTTTTCAATGCAGCATAGTATTCCATTGTGTGAATATACCACAGCTTCTCTACCCATTCGTTTGTTGATGGACACCTGGGTTGTTTCCAACTCCTTGCTATTGTGAACAGAGCTGTGATAAACATGGGTGTGCATATATCTGCTTGGATGTCAGCTATGGTCCCTGGGATATATTCCCAGGAGTGGAATTGCTGGTCATCCTTGCTCTTGTGATGATGAATAATGCTGCTACAAACATGGGTGTACAAGTCTGCATTTGCACCTTAGTTTTTATTTTCTTAGGGTATATTTCAAGCAGTGGAATAGCTGGGTCACATGGAATTTCCATTTTGCTGAAAGAGAAAGGAAATATTCATTAAAAGAATATATTAATTCATAGTTATATAATTTGCTCACTCCTCCCACCCCTTCCCTACTACCAGTACACTTTGCTGTGCACCTCTTATTCTAGACTGCTGTCATAAAAATAATGCCTAAACATGTATTCCGTTTATACTATTCTTTCCCTCATCTGTTACAATGCAATGTTCATTACTTATCTTCTCTTTTCTTCATTTTTCCCCAACCCTCATGTCAGTCCTGTTTTATAACAGTGATATTTCACAGTATTTGTCCTTTTGTGACTGAGGTATTTCACTCGGCATTTTTAAATTCAGGTCAAATAGACTCAAAGTTGTATTATGCTTCTTGTGGATTTGTTTTAATCTAATGTGGCTCCAATTTGAACACACATATGATTAATTGACAATCTTTTCTGACTCTTGACATTGAGCTTCTCCAACAATTCTTCCATGGATGTAGTCAATCTGATTTCTGTGAAGATTGTTGGCTGAGGTCCCTGTGTAAATCTACTGTTTGAGGTTTTTAAACATGGCATTTACTATGAATAAATCAACAAATGTACAAAATACAATCACTCACTCTCTTGCCCCATTTCTGTCACTAAGTTCATACTTTCCATACCATTTTTCATACCATTCCTTCCTCTGTTTTCAACTTTTGCATCCCAGTCTCAAATATAATTATTAAAGAATCTTAATTGTATATTTCATCAATCTCTGGCTGGAAAAGTTGGTTGTTGTTGTTATTGTTGTTATGTGCCGTCGAGTCGTTTGCAACTCATAGCGACCCTATGTACTACAGCTCTAAACTGTGCTCTATCCTGTGCCAATATCATTGCTTCTGACACACCCATCCCGATTACCCCAGTCACTGAATCAATCCACCTCATAGAGGGTCTTCCCCTCCTGTGCTGACCCTCTACTCTACCCAGTATGATGTCCTTCTCTAAAGACCTGTCTCTCCTTACAACATGTCCAAAGTATGTCAGACGAAGCCCCAGAATCCTTGCCTCCAAGGAGCAGGCTGGTTTAACCCTCTCTAGGTTGAATCTGTTTGCTTTCCTAGCAGTCCATGGTACATTCAATACTCTTCTCCAGCACCACAATTCAAAGGCGTTAATTCTCCTTCTATCCTCCCTAGTCATTGTCCAACTCTCTGATGCATAACAAGTGATTGCAAAACCCATGGCCTGTATCAGGCGCACCTTAGTCTCCAGAGAGACACCGTTGCTCTTGAGTACTTTAGAGAGGTCCCTAACAGCAGACTTTCCCATCGCAATTCGTTTTTTTATTTCCTGGCTACTGGTGCCAAGAGTGTTGACCATGGAGCCGAGCAAACTGAAGCTGTGAACAATCTCAATCTCTTCGCCATCCATCCTGATGCTACCCATTGGTCCAGTGGTGAGAATTTTTGTCTTCTTGACATCGAGCCTCAGTCCATACTGAAGACTGCAGTCCTTGACCCTCTGCAGTAAGTACATGAGGTCCTCCTCAGTTTCAGCGAGCAGGGTTATGTCATCTGCATAACGCAGATTGTTGATAGATCGTCCACCAATCCTAATGCCACGCTTCTCCTCATAGAGCCCAGCCTCTCGGATAATCTGCTCTGCATACAGGTTGAAAAGGTATGGAGATAGGACACGTCCCTGGCGTACACCCTTCCCAATTTTGAACCATGCAGTGTTGCCCTGCTCTGTTCTGATTACTGCCTCTTGGTCCAAGTATAGGTTTCGCATTAGCACGATTAAATGTTCTGGGATTCCCATTCTTCTCAGAGTCAGCCACAGTTTGTTATGATCCACACAGTCAAATGCCTTTGTATAATCAATGAAGCACAGATAGACATACAAGACCAATATACAGAAGTCGGTGGGATTCCTCTATAGTAACAAAGAGCACTCAGAGAAGGAAACCAAGAAAGCAATACTATTTACAATAGCCAAGCACAATAACCTAACTAAGACACAAAAGACCTTTAAAGGAATATTACAAAATGCTCTTCAAGACTCAACGAAAGACCTAAAGAAATGGAGAAATATTCTCTGTTCATGGATAGGAAGACTTAATATAGTAAAATTTACAGTCTTACTAAAAACATTCTACATACTCAGTGCAATCCCAATACAGATACCAAATTCATTTTTCAAAGAGGTACAAAGTGTAATTAAAAAGTTTCTTTAGAGAGAAAAGAGACCTCTAATAAGCAAAGCACTTCTGAATAATGAGAATGAAGTGAAAGGCCGAGCACTGTCTGATCTCAAAAAACTACTACACAGCTGTAAAAACTAAAACAACATGGTGCTGGTATAATGACAGACACACAGACCAGTGGAATAGGATTAAGATCTCAGAAATTAATCCATCTATTCAGGATCAACTGATATTTGACAAGGAAAGAAAACCTTTCAAACAGGAAAACAACAAAAAAAAATCTTCAACAAATGGTTCTCAAAAAGCTGGACTATTATCTGCAGAATGATGAAGCAGGATGCACACTTTTCACCGTAAACAAAAATAAACTCAAGGTGGATCAGAGACCTAGGAGTAAAGACCAAAACTATAAAGACAAGTATAATATACTGTAATAAACTATAATAGACTAAGTAAGACTAAGCTTAGAAGGCCTAACATGACAAACACTACTATTAGGTTTCTCTACTTGTATGTAAAGTTTCCCCTAATATTCTTTGGACATGTTGTTAGGAGAGGCTATTCCTTGGAGAGGGATATCATGGTTGGAAAGGCAGGGGGCAGCAAAGGAGAGGAAGACCCTCAGTAAGTGGGTTGACACAATAACTGCCTCAACGGGCTCTAGTGTGTTAGGAAATGTGAGGATGGCACAGGACAGGACAGACTTCAAATTTATGTTCCATAGGGTCACTATTGGTTGTACTTGACTTGATAACACTTAGCAACAATTACTACTAGGTTGCCCTGGATGTGAGATAGGGTCCATTTTCTACTACATAAAATCAAAAGTCTGGATACTCCTCTTTTTTTTTTTCCTGAATACTATAAGCTTTGCTGGCCCAGTGGCCACCAAAGGAATGTGGTGAGACTCCACCAGTTGCTCTGCAGGAGGACAGACAAGCTCCTCCCTGCAGTTATATACCTCTGAAAACCTGCTGGTGGGGCAATGATGGGTCAGTTCTAACTCGTTGGCACACAACAGAAATGGTACTGGTATACAAACTGTGACAGAGGTTGGACCAATCTGACAGTCTAGCTCAGGGAGCTGAAACAGGGACAAATAAGATTCTCCTTTAGTAGTAACAGCAGCATGTCCATGCCAGGAGGGGCAGAGGAGCCAGTGTCTAATGTTAGTACTGGCACAATGCTCACCAGGTGATTCCTGTAGTGTGATGTTGGCTGCAGTCTGTAGTCTGACTGCCTACCATCCCTTGGTGCTGGTCCATTTCCTTTTCTGCTGGATTGAGACAAATATTTTCTGTTGTGTTCACCCAAGAACTCCTGCAATAATACACCGGCAAATCTATTTGTAACACTTTACAGAAAAGAAGTAAAATGCTCTCAATGTAAATGATTCTAACAAATTCAATATGAAAAGATGCATATTCCAATAAAGAAAAGGGCAAATGGCATGACCAAACAATTTCCCAAGGAGAGAATACAAATGGCCAATAAACATAGGAGAAGACATCAGTTCTTAGATCTCCAATATTCGAAAACTTTGAAATATTGTTAAGGTCCAGTCTTGGCAAAGATTAAAAGTGGCAACACCCAGTGATAGTGGGTAGGGAATAAGTGGTTGGATGTTGTTCTTGTTTACCAATGAGTCAGAACCGGCCCACATCTGACTCTCCAGAGGGTTTTCGGAGCTAGTAAATTACATAAGAGGAAATTGTCCATCTTTCTTCTGTGGAGCTGCTGGCCGGTTCAAACCATGAACCTTTGTGTAGGCAGCGAAATTCCTTTTCACTCAGCCACAGAGCTCCCCTAAATTGTTGGTAGGGGTGTAAAATGCGACAACTTTTCTGGTAGCAGTGAATTTGAGCCATTGGCCCAGAAATTTTGTCATAGAATATTATTTTTTTAAAGAAGATTGTAATCCATTAGTTCAGAATTCAAATAGTGTCTTGGAATAGTCAGTTCATATAATTTAAAAGTAATTGCATAGTTAGTATAGTTTCAAAAATAAGTTAAACCGTTTTCTTCATTTTCTCAGCCACAACAGAAAGGGTGGGATCACAGAATTACATTGTACATCTCTATTTATCCTCTCCTCCAGAACTTCATTCATCTTCATGGAAGGAATTTCTCTTAATGACTTGCATTAATGTCATGACTTATTGTCATATCTTTGGATTTATTCTGTTTAAGGTTTGTTCCTCTTCATGAATTTGTTGGTCTAAGTCTATAGCCATTATTTCTTGGAACACTTTGTTTGCCTTGCTCTTTCTTTTCTCCTTTGCAGATTTAATGATATCAATGATATTTCTTCCATTATTGTCCTACAGGTCTTTGAAGTTCTGTTAATTCTTTTATCCAGTCTGTTTTCTCTGTGTTGTCCATACTGAGTCATTTCTATTTTTTTGTCTTTCAGGTCTGATACTTTTCCACTGTACCTGTCTGTCTGCTGTTGAGTTCATAAGCTGAAACTTATTTTGCTTATTGGTGTGTTTTTTTTTTAGTTCTAACATTTACACTTGATTCTTTTTCATATCTTCTATCTCTGTGCTGAGACATGCTTTATTACACTCCCTCATTTGTTCAAACTTGTTATTGGTTTCTCATAGAAATATTTTTATGACTTTTTAAAAAATATTTCTGGTAGGTAAATCTGGTCTCTCTGGCATCATGATTGGGCATAAATTGATTGTCTTTTTTCATTCTTCATTCTTGGCATGATGATCTATTTTTTTATTGAAATCTGGACTTTACTATGTTATGGTATAAGAGCTTATTTAAACCTTCCATTTTTCTGTCTTCTTCAAACAATGTACCAGCAAGGGAAAGATGGCACTACTTTGCAACTTCCAAGTGGTGGTAGAAGTCCAAAACTTCCCTTGGAGGACTCTACCCTTTGGCCTCTTGTGACACCAAAGAAGTTGGCTCCTCATTACCATTTATTGAAGGTAGGAGCTCCAATCTCCACCTAATCTCCACTTTCACCATCATAGTGGGTCTGACCTCTCTTTTGCTGAACAGTAGTGACGGTCATGACTAGTTTTCCTCCAGCACCATCTCACTTGGAGTGGGGAGAGATACCATTGTTACTGCCTGATAGAGGTAGACATGTAGGTTCCCCAAGTTGTCTCCACTGACTTTATAGGGAAATAGGTGGGAAAGTGTCCACATTACTGGCCAGAAGTGTATGAAAGTACTACTCCCCACTTTGCCTCTGACATTACCTCAGGAAGAGTGTATGAGTCTTCAGAGATTGACAGAGTTGGACGTCTAGGTTCCCCAATTAGTCTTTGCTAATTTGCTCTAGCTAGTGGTACATGTCACATTTGTGTGTGTGTGTGTGTGTGTGTGTGTGATGTTCAATAGGATTACAATTGCTATTCTGTAAAAGTTTTCTGTCTTGCTTGTTTGCCTCTTTCCTGATCTTTTGGCTTTTGTTGAATATTTTTGTTTGTACCTTTTGCTATTTCCAGATGTACCACCTTCTCCTAGTTCAAATTTGAGTGGGATAAATGACCAAAAAGAAAAGCAAATAAATTCACTAATGTATCATTCCTGAGGTTCTGAGGTCTCTAGTCAGTTCACCACTTTCTCCTCACCTTTCAAAGTCATCTTACTACTGTTTTACTAGGACCAGAGGATTAGTTACAATGAGAGGAGTAAGAAAAGTATGTCTACTTCATGAGTGAACAAGTTCTGTAATTGAGGAAATTTTCCACATATAGCTTAAACGAAGGAAAGGCATGTTTACAAAGCTTCAAAAGGAAGAGAAGATACTTCTTTTTAAGGTTCTTATTTCTGCAGTTATATTGACCTTTAAAAAATATTTAGGTACATATTTTCCCCCTATATAATAATAATTTGAACATTTTTTTCCTGTTTCCTTTAAGTTCAGCATTTCCAATTCCGCTGTGCAGTCTTTGGCAAAGTCTATACCTTATACTTCCCCCCCCCCAGTCTGGTTAACCACATAGACGGTGTCCAATAATTACTGAGTGAACACATGAAAAGAATATCTACCACAGTACAAGCAATATGGAACTTAAGAGGGATGTGGAGGGGGCAATCACCATGACCTCAAGGGACTCAAAGTCTAGCACAGAGTGAATTACCTCTGACATCTCTCTTATATCAAGTCCACCAACTAGATCTTATGTGACACAAATGACAACTTGGCTCACTATATGAGATATGTATCCCAGCTTGTAATCGTAGCATGTGCTGTTCTGGGCTTTTTCCTAAGTTGACTAGTGCTTGAATATGATGGTAGCTGAAACATTATTTAAGTTTTCTCCCTCATATTTTTTTAAATAGTTGTGAATGTTGTTAAGTACTGTTAATCATTCTTGACTCATTGTGACCCCATGTGACAGAGTAACATGATCCTATGTGCTTTTTTTGCCTGTAATTTTTATGAAAACCGATTGTCAGATCCTTCTCCCACAGAACACTTAGGTGGGTTATAATTGCTAACTTGTGCATCACCAGGAATCTCTTCTTTGATTACTCTCTGGAAAAGACTGCTATCTAAATTAGATCAAGCATGTAGTCAAGATACGTTGAAAATAACTAGAAAGTGAAATTTAGAAACAAGGGACTGTTAAAGATAATGTGTCACTGGTGACATAATTTAGGCTTGAGATTGAGTGATAGAATAGTATGCATTCAATGGTTTATTCATTGCAAATACCTGTTTTTAAAGACATAAATAGTGATTATACACATGGACCTCACTTGATGAACTACATAGAAATCAAACAGACAATATCTATGAAAAGAATTGATGAAGAAGTTCAATATCAGCATTCAAAAGAAAGACACTGATCTTAGAACATACCATCAATTACTCATTTGCAAATTCAAATTGAAGGGAAAAAATTAAAACAAGCAGATGAGAATCAAAATATGAACTCGATTTTTATCTCAACTGAATTTAAAAATTATCTTACAAATGGATTTTCTGCATTGAACACTAAAGACTGAAGATCATATGAGTTACGGAATGACATCAAGGACATTCATCATCCATGAAGATGGCAAAAGGTCATCATAAAGACAAGTGGATGTCAGAGAGAGTGAAACTTGAACTAGAACATCAAGAGGCTAAAACAAATGATGAAGACAGCTGAACAAAAATGTCAAAGAGCAGTTTAAGAAGATAAGGCAAAACATTATAATTCTAGCAAGAAGCTAGAGTTAGAAAACCAAAACAGGAGAACACACATGACATTTCTCAAGCTGAAAGAGCTAAAAAACAGATTCAAGCTTTAAGTTGTAATATTGTCGTTGTTGTGTACCATAGAGTTGGAACGAGCCCATAGCTCACCTTCCAGGGGTTTTCAGAGGCAGTTAATTGAATGTGAGGAGATTGCCCATCTTTCTCCTGTGGAGCAGCTAATGGTCTCAAACCGTGTGCCTTTGGGATTGCAGCGGATTTTATAGGCAAAGTAGTTATTGGATGATGCAGGAAACATAAAAAAGAAGATGGAAGAACTAGATGGAGTTCCTGTACCAAAAAGAACAGGTCAACAAGTAACCATTTCAGGAAGTAGTATATAACAATAAAAAAAAAACCCCAAACCAAAAACTAAAATAACCCCAAAACCCCAGTGGTAGTTAAAGAAGAAATTCAAGATGCATTGAAGGCATTAGCAAAAGTAAAGTCTCAGTAATTGATGGGATACAAACAGATAGGGCCTTTCATGTGTTCATTAACATGCCGAGAAACTTGGAAGACAAATACCTGGCCAAGTGACTAGTTGAGATTCATATTTGTTCCCATTTCGATAAAAGGTAATCCAGCAGATTGTAGACATCAGATTGAAGAATATCATTAATATCACATTCAAGTAAAAATCTTGCTGAAGATTATGAAAAAGCAACTAGAACAGTATTTCAACAGGGAACTTTCAGAAATGCAACCTGGATCCAGAAAAGGCTGTGAATTCTGAAAAAGATACAGCTGATGTAAGATCTTGATTAAGAGCTAAGAATACCAGAAAACTGTTTTATTGACAATGCAAAGTCTTTTGTCTATGTAAATTACAACAGATTACGGATAACCTTGAGAAGAATGAGAATATTAGAACATTTAGTTGTTCTCCTGAGAAACTTATACCTAAACTAAGAGACAGTTGTGTGAAAAGAACAAGGGAACACTACATGGATCAAAACCAGGAAAAGCTCTATTGTATATTACATCAAAACAGATGAGGGAGAGAACTGTTTAAAAGGGATATATGATTATGTATTATTGTCATGACAGGAGTCCAGAATGAAGGCTGCATAGTGGAGTGGACTTGGGGGAAGGGATGGTATAACAATGAGAGAATTTTTCTTTTACTTTTCAAAGAGAAGAGCAAACTGGGTGTAGGGGAGGTTGGGCAGGAAGAAAAGTGCAGCAATGAATGAATGGAAATCCAAAGTCTCTGTAAATTTTCACTGAAATTAATTAAAAAAGGAGAAAAAACTCAGGAAAGGGGGTGTATTCTATATCTATATAATCTGTATGCTGAACAAATAATTTGAGAAACAGGTTTATATGAAGAAAAACATGGCATCAGGATTGGAGGAATACTTATCAACAACCTGCACTATGTAATACCACAATCTTACTATCAGGAAGAGAAGACTTGAAGCACTTACTAGAAGATCAAAGACAATAGCCTTCAATGTGGATTACATCTCAACATTAAGAAAAGAAAAATCTTTACCACTGGACCAACAAGCAACACCATGGTAAAGGAAGAAAATATTACAATTGCTAAATATTTCATTTTACTTCGACCCGCAATCAACACTTTTGGCTAGAAATTAAAAGACACAGGCCATGTTCTTTGCTATCACTTGTTATGCATCAGAGATTTGGACAATGACTAAGGGGGATAGAACGAGAATTGATGCCTTTGAGCTTTGGTGCTGGAGAAGAGTATTGAGGGTACCATGGGCTGCTAGGAAAACAAACAGATTCATGCTGGAAAGGGTCAAACTGGGATGCTTCTTGGAGGCAAGGATTCTAAGGTTCTGTTTAACATACTTTGGACATGTTGCAAGGAGGGACAGGACCTTGGAAAGGAAAATCATGCTTGGTAGGGTGGAGGGACAGTGCAGAAGGGGAAGGCGCCCAAAAGGTGGATTGATTCAATGATTGGGGTAATCGGGATGGGTGTATCAGAGACAGTGCGATTGGCATAGGACAGAGCAGAGTTTAGGACTGTTGTACATAGGGTCGCTATGAGTGGCAAGCGACTCAATGGCACATAACAACAAGAACATTACATTGAGGAAGACTACGGTCAAAGACCTCTCCAAAATGCTAAAAAGTAAGGAAGTCAGTTTGAAGACCAAGGTGTACCTGATCCAACCCGTATTATTTTCAACTGTTTTGGGGGCATACTGCAAAATGACTAGGGATAATTAAGGAGTTGCAATGCCTTTGAATTTTGGTGTTGAGAGAGAGTCTTGAGTATCCCATGAGTTGCCAAAAAAAAAAAAAATCAACCCAAATCTGTCTTGGAGGAAGTGCAATCAGGGTGCTTGTTAAAGGAATGAATGGCAGAACTTGCTTCTCACATGCTTTGGGCATTTGTTCCGGATAGGTCAGTCTTGGAAAAAGATGTCATGAAAAAAGGTGGAGAACCATCAAAAGAAAAGCAGATAGATTGATATTGAGTCTGTAACAGTGGGCTCAAGCATGTAAGATATTATGAAGATGATGCAGATAAGGCAAGGTTCAGACCTGTTGTTCAGAGGGTCACTTTGGTGATCAAGTGGTAAGGAACTATGACACCAGCCAAAAACCATCATTAAAATCCACCAGATATTCTGTGGGAAAAAGACGGGTAATCTCCTCCCATTAGTTGGTTCCAATATTACAGCCCATACAATGTGTAGTAATTGACTCTATGGCACATAACACAATAACTGGAACTTATGTAACTGTGAACTTAGTAGGCTCTTTTTCACAGAAGAAACATGAGGGCTAACCTGCACTTTTATTTCAAAGCATCTTTCCAATTGAGCCTAAAGGAAGGTCAGAGTAGACGAATCTTTGTCTTGGTCTCCCACTTAAATTTTAACTTCTCAGCCGAACTCTTCCATAGACTGTTAATAATAAATCCAGATGCTTATAGTTCATGTAGAGCTGACCTTATCATGGCCTCCTAGAATGTCACAGTTGTGATTTACACCTGTGGAGTTTACTTTTGAGTACCCAAACCTCCTGGTCATCTACTTCTTTCTTTAAGTCTTCAAGTGAAATGTTCTAGTTGTCATAGTCATTAAAGTTAATAAGTAACTCTCAGCCTTTAGAGGATTCTAATTGGTAGCAACCTTACAGGATAGAGTAGAATTATACCCCACAGAGCTCTCAAGGCTGTACATATTTTTATAGCAGTACACTGCTTCAGCTTTGTCCTTCAGAGAGTTGGCGGGTTCCTTCCATTGACCTTTAAGTTAATAGCCAACTGCTTTAACCATTGTATCAACAGCACCACTTTTTCAGTGGGTAGAAAGACAAGATTGTCACTATGTCCAGAATGCAGGAGATGTTTGGGTATGTAACGTCTTTGCACCTTTTCACAAGGATACCATAAAGATTACTTCCTTTCATTTTGTAAATCATGCATATCTATCAGAAGAAACTTTTCAGAGGGTAGTTCATTTGGGGGGAAAAGAACCATCCTTGGGCTTCTAAACTATAAGGTTTAAACTTCAGTTCCCAGCATCTGAACTCTTGGTTGATTAATACAAATCAAATCTTCACATTTTCAGTGTTTTTCTCCTTTCCAGTCTCAATCCAAATCTCAAGGACAATATGCAGAAATTATTTCATTAAAATGAGAGAACTTGTTAAATTCCTCCAGAGAATTAACATGGAGGTAATGTAATAGTTAGCTCTGCTTGTGGCTGCCTTTAGCTTTTTTATTTTCATCTTTTATGTCTACTTTTACAGCAACTATTTTCATTTCCATTTGCAAGTATTTTACAATTTTGTTTAGGAAGGGTTTGGGATGGCAGTATATGTTGTTGTTTATACTGCTGTTGTTAAGTGCCCTCAAATTGACTACAACTCATAGCAATCCTGTGGTTAACATCTGAGCTTTGCCCTCACCTGCATCAGTCATGCTCTGTCATGATCAAGCCCAATGTGGTAATCACTGAGTCAATCAACTTTTTTATAATTTTCCCCTCTTTTGTGTAACCTTTACTTTTGCCAGCCTGATATATTTCTCTAAGGACTTGTTTCTCCTAAAAATACATCCAAAGAAAGTGAGACAAAGTTTTACCATCCTTGCCTCCAAGGGGCACTCTGGCTATACTTTCTTCAAGACAGCTTTGTTTGTTCTGGAGCAGTTCATGGGATATACAACACCATGCTTTGCCAACACCACAATAAAAAAATATCAGTTCTCTTTTGCTGCCTTAATTATTGTCTAACTTTCAGACTAATAGGAAAGCATTTGAAAATGCCAAAGCTCAGATCAGGAACACCTTAGTCATTAAACTGGCATCCTTGTTCCTTACCAATCTGAATAGGTCCTTGACAGCAGATTTTCCCAATGCAACACAACTTTCAATTTCGTAAGTGCTGAAACCAAGCATATTATTGATTGCAAACTCAAGCAAAATGAAAGTATTGACCACTTTAATATTTTCTCCAACTATCCACAAGTCCAGGCTGGGTTTAGAAGGGGTCGTGGTACTACGGATATTGTAGCTGATGTTAGATGGATCTTAGCTGAAAGCAGAGAATATGAGAAGAATGTATATCTGTGTTTTATTGATTATGCAAAGGCGTTTGACTGTGTGGATCATAACAAACTGTGGCTGACTCTGAGAAGAATGGGAATCCCAGAACACTTGATCATGCTAATGCGAAACCTATACTTGGACAGTCGTCAGAACATAGCAGGGAAACACTGCATGGTTCAAAACTGGTAAAGGTGTACCCCAAGGATGTATTCTATCTCCATAGCTTTTCAACCTGTATGCGGAACAGATTATCCAAGAGGCCGGGCTCTATGAGGATTAGTGTGATGTCAGGATTGTTGGGAGATCTATTAACAATTTGCGTTATGCAGATGACACAACACTGCTTGCTGAAACTGAGGAGAACCTGAAATGCTTGTTGCAGAGGGTCAAGGACTGCAGCCTTCAGTATGTATTGAGGCTCAATGTCAAGAAGACAAAGATTCTCCCCACTGGACCAATTGGCAGCATCAGGATGGATGGTGAAGAGATTGAGATTGTTAACAACTTTAGTCTACTTGGCTCCACAGTCAACAAACAGTCTTGGCACCAGTAGCCAGAAAGTCAAAAAACGTATTGCGATGGGAAAGTCTGCAGTTAGGGACCTCTCCAGGGTACTGAAGAGCAATGGTGTCACTCTGGAGACTAAGGTGCGTCTGATACAGGCCATGGTCTTTGCAACCACTTGTTATGCATCAGAGAGTTAGACAATGACTAGGGAGGATAAAAGAATTGATGCCTTTGAGCTGTGGTGCTGGAGAAGAGTATTGAACGTACCATGGACTACCAAGAAAACAAACATAATTCGTTCTGAAGAGGGCTAAACCAGGCCGCTCCTTGGAGGCAAGGATTCTGGGGCTTCATCTGACATACTTTGGACAGGTTGTAAGGAAGGACAAGTCCTTGGAGAGGGACATCATGCTTGGTAGAGTGGAGGGACGGCACAAGAGGGGAAGGCCCTCTATGAGGTGGATTGATTCAGTGACTGGGGTAATCGGGATGGGTGTGTCAGAGGCAGTGTGATTGGCACAAGACAGAGCAGAGTTTAGGGCTGTTGTACATAGGGTCGCTATGAGTCGCAACCACAACAATCATGATATTACATACTTGCCCAGTGGCGAGGATTTTTGCTTTTGGGGAGAGCTTATCTGAGTTGGATATTTATTGTTAAGTAGAATGTGTAAGGAGTTATGTTATTAACTTGAAGGCAGGTGGTGGAATCCACTGGCCACTTCGTGGGGGAAAGATGGGCATTGGAAGAAATTTTTCACAATGTGATTTACAGCCTCAGAAAACCACCTGGAGAAACTTCTCTGAGTCAGTTCACACGCAAGAGCAACAGCCACAGGGTTGTGGAATGTCTACTTGACTGTAATAACTAAGGGTACTTTGTAAGATAATTTTTTGTCTAAGAAAAATACCATAATAAAAATGAATATAAAAATATTTGATTCCTCAGGCACATGGAGAACATGTTTAAAGTTGTGATAAATCTGAAATAGTTGAGTTAGAGTATTCGATTCATTTTCAGTAGTGATATTGACAGGATTTTTTAAATGAATTTAATTGCCAAATTTTGATGATTTGTGCATGATCTCCACCCACCATCAGAACACTGCTGAGTTCACTGCCATCAAGTCAGAAGTGACTCGCTACTAAGCCTCCCGTGGAGGCTGTAAAATGAACTAGACTATAATTTGTAAACTGCAGTAGTTATAAGTTGGGGGATCATTATCAATAGCATCACCACTCCCACAATGTAAAGCCATTATCTCATTATTTGAAAACCTTCTTTCAGTCAATCCTTCACTTTAGACACTTCAAAATTCGTTGAGACTTTTTCTCTTTCCCACCACACCCCCTTCTTCAAACTCATCCTCTTGCTTCTAGATTAAGCAACCTAATATGTTTCCAAAAGATTCGTTTTCTCCTGCAAGGCTTTTTCCCTTGACCACCACAACAATCTCAGAAATGCCCAGTGTCAGCAATGACTGATGACAGAAACTAATCTCTCTCTCTCTCTCTCTCTCTCTCTCTCTCTCTGCTGTCTGTTGGCCCTGTCGCTCACACATTCCATTCTTTGCAGTGTAAATGCCATCTATTTGAATTGAGAGCTCCTGCAGAGGGCTGGCCTCCCTTATCTAATTTGTTATCAGAGCATCATTGCTATTTATGGATGAGGCACAGTAAACATTAGCATGCCCTCTTCTTGATTTAGAAAAGAAACATGGCACTGGGGACCAACTTTCCTAAGCTGCTTACTAGGGTTATTTTCTGAGTTAAGGAGGGATAGTGATGAGCCATTCCCTCCTCTCTCCAAACTCGACTGCATCTATTTGACTATTGAAATACAGTAGAAAAACAGGTATTGAAGGTTTACTATCTCATGATGGAATAGTGCTCATCTCCTGACACGACTACTACTAAGTATCCCATTTCAAAAAAATTACTGGACTCCATCATATAATATCCAATTGACAATCTGAAACATAAGTAATTAAATGAATGCTTATGAAGCAGGGGTAAAGCTTATTGAAATAGTCTCAAATCAGAGAGTTTTCCTCAAATTTTCTCTCTTGCTTTTCACTTTATAACAGCTATTATTTATTATTTAGTACATGAGAATGCAAATTGTTAGTTCATTTGGTGGTTGGTTGAAATGTTGGCTGTTCAAACCCACTCAAAGCTCTTGCTGAAGGAAGAGCAGGCACTCTGATTTTGGATGGTTCTGGCCTTAACATCACTAGAAACACAATCTTAATCTGCAATACATGGGAACATCCTGAGTCTGAATCAATTCTGTAGCAATGGTTTTTTTGAGTATGCTTATCCTGTCTTGCAGGATGATTTTCTGTACTTCTATACTTAGCCTAGTTACCAAGAGTGACCTTCATCACTTTCTGTCTCTCCTCTACCTCTCTTCACACATACATTCCTGGAGAATATTGTCACTGTTATCAATTCTGTTCTCAGAGTGAACCTATATATAACAGAATGCAATACTGCTCAGCCTTGCACCGTCCTCACAGTCATTGCCATTTGAGCCCACTATAGCAGACACTGTGTCGGTTCATCCCACTGAGGTCTTCCTTTTTGTCATAGACTCAGTACTTTACCAAGTATGATGCCCTTCTCCAGTCCTTCCGGAGAACATGTTTAAAGTATGTGAGACAAAATCTCAACATCCTCCCTTCAAGGAGCCTTCTGGCTGTACTTCCTCCCAGACAGCTTTGTTTAGGGTTGGGGTTTGTTTGTTCGTTTCAATTGATGCTATTTTCAATATTCTTCACCAACACCATAATCAAAACTCATCCATTCTTCTTCAGTCTTCTTAGTTGTTGTACAGCTTTTGCTTGTATATGAAACAATTGAAACTTCTGCGGTTTATGTTAGTGATAGCTTTGCTTTTTTTGTTTGTTTGGTTTTTTATTATTATTAATTTCAAGGAACATTTACAGAGATTTTGGATTTCCATTCATTCATTGTTGCACTTTTCTCCCCACTCTTCCCACCACCCCACCCCACCCCCAGTTCGCTCTTCTCTTTGAAAACTAAAAGAAAATTTCCTTCATTGGTATACAATACCCTGGCACCCCACCCCCACCCCCACCCCGAGTATACTTCACTCTGCAACCTTCATTCCGGACTCTCATGATAATCATAGTGCCCTATAATATATTGCTTTTAAGCTGATAGCTTTGCTTTTTAATACTATTAAGACGTGTTTTGCATAAGAATTGTCCAAAGCAGTGCATCACTTGATTTCTAGACTGCTATTCCATGGGTGTTGATTATAGATCCAAGTAAAAGAAAATCTTGGACGACTTCAATATTTTCTCCATTCTTCATGATGTTATATGTTGGTCCTGTTTTGAGGATTGTTGTTTTGAAGCTGTGTGAGTGTTTTAGGGTAGGGGGGGATTTTTTCCATTTTTTTCTCATCTTCATCATAAATATTTCAAATCTTCTTCAATTTAATTAAGCAAAGTTGTGTCATCTGCATGTCATAGGTTGCTAACGAGTCTTCTTCTAATCTTGATGCTGAATTCTTTTTTATACAGTTCAGTTTCTCTGATTATTTGCTTAGCACACAGATTAAAGAATTGTGGTAAAAGCATAAAGCCTGATGCACATCTTTCTTGATTCTAAACCACACAGTATTGTTCTGTTCAAATGACTGCCTCATGCCTGTGTAAAAGTTCTGCACGAGCACAAGATAGCAATCCTATTCTTCTCACAGTTATCCAAAATTGTTATGATCCTTGAAAGAAAATAAAGAAAACCAAAATATATAAAAACCACCCACTGCTATCATGTCAGTTCTGATTTACAGCAACCTTTGGCCCGGTTTCCAAGGCTATAAATATTTACAGAAATAGACTGTCCTTCCCCCCCCCCAAAAAAAAAAAGTGGCAGGTAAATTCAAACCAGCAATCTTGAGGTTAGCATCTTGACATGTTACATACACACTGTTAACAATTTGAAGCATGTTTTGTGCTGACCCTGCTTTTAAGCAATTGAGGTAAGTAGCTCAATAAATATTAACATATCAAGACCTGTTGGTTTTGTTGTTATATACCATGGAGTCTGAACAGACTCATAGTCGATCCTCCAGTGAGTTTTCAGAGGCAGTTAATCACATGGGAGGAGACTGTCCATCTTTCAGGCAGCTGGTAGATTCCAAGTGCAATTCCTGTTTCTATGCAAGAAAGTGCAGGTCTTTCTAGTCAGCTGGAGAATGTAGGATATTTTACATAGAATATCATTAGTTTAACCACTAGAGAGAAATTATATCAAAAGAATACTCAGCAGAGACTTAACACCATTTCAAGATGAAGCCCTTTGTTTAGTGCTAGTTCTTTTTCTAAAGTCTTCTGACCTCCTTGTGAAATCTACTATTGAAAACCTTATGCTACATCTATTTAATTATATTTGTAACCAGTATCCCTAGGTCTCTGTGAAAAGTGTTTTATTTGGAATCCTGGTGCCCTAGTGGGTGAGAAGTTATGCTGCCAATGAAAAGGCACATGGTTCGAATCCACTAGTTACTCCGCAGGAAAAAGATGGTCAAATTCCTCCTGTCCAATTTATAACTCCTCAAAACCTGCTAAAGGGTGAGTTATGAGTCAGTTTTGACTCTGTGAGATTGAATTGAATTTTTTTATAAAAATTACACAAGTACACATATATCTGAGGTCTTGAACACTAATGAACGAAGATCAGATGAGCTGTGAAACGAGATGACGAATATCACTCACGAAGGATGGAAAAGGTCATTATAAACACAGAAAACGAATAAAATACTGAGATGGATGTCTGAAGAGACTCTGACTATTGCACTGGAGTGCTGAGAAGCCAAGGCAAAGGGAAGAAAGTAGAACATTAAGGAGCTGAACAGAAGATTTCAGAGGTCAGGAAGACAAAGCAGAGTATTTTAATGAAATGTGCAAAGATCTGGAATCGGAAAATCAAAAGGACTGAACTTTCTAAGTCAGAGCATCTTAAGCTGACGAAACTAAAGGACAAATTAAAGCTTCTAATTGTAGGACTTAGGAATACTATGGAGAGAATATTGAATGATGCAGGAAGCATCAAAAGAAGATTGAAGGAGGACACAGAGTCAACAAAATGAATTGGTTGGCACAGAACAATTTAGTGAGACATTCCTCCAGGTCGTATAGCCCTGGTGTACAAGTTGCCATACAGCAGTAACTTGTGGTTGCTGTGAGGCTGAACACTGTGACGCTGATGTGTCAAATGCGTTAATGGTCGGTTACCCAATGTGGACCGAGAATGGGGTGGAGCTCCCTGATTAAAACAAGCTTGGAAGGAGGAGTAGCATCCACTTCCGTAATAGCTTGCCTCCGGAAACTCTATGAACCCGGAACGAAGCGTTGAGGACTCGCCTTCATAGGGTCGCGATGAGTCACCTGTGACTCGAGGGCACTTAACAACAATAACATGTGTGATCAAGAGGCAATGATGATGAAGGAGGAAGTTCAGGCTGCTCTGAAGGAGTTTGCAAAAAACAAGGCCCCAGGAACTGATGAAATATCAATTGACATATTTCAGCAAACAGATGTTGCTCTTCAGATGCTCACCAGGTTGTGCAAAGAAATCTGGAGATTTCTGGACAACTGACTGGAAGAGATCCATATTTGTTCCCATTTAAAAAAAAAAAAGGCGAACTGAAAGAGTCCAGAAATTATAGGACAATATCACTCATATTCCACACATCAAAATTCTGCTGAAGATTATTCATAAATGACTGGAACAGAACATCAACAGAGAACTTATGTAAGCTGGGTTTAGAAAAGATTGTGGCACTAAAGACATTATAAATGATGTCAGGTAGATCTTGGTCAACAGCAAAAAGAGATGTCTGTGTTTCATTGACCATGCAAAGGCATTTGACTGTGTGGATCATAACAAATTGTTGCTAACCTTGAGGAAAATGTTACTTCCATAACACTTGATTGTGCCCATCAACCTATACTTGGACCAGAAAACAGTCCTTAGAACAAAGCAAGGAAACACTACATGGTACAAACTTGAGAAAGGAGTGCATCAGGAATGCATCCTGTCTCCATACCTTTTCAATCTGTATGCTGAAGAGATCATTCGGGAGGTTGAGATTTATGAGGAGAAATGTGACATAAGGTCTAGAGGAAGATTCATCAGCATCCTTGACACAGATGACACAACCTTATGTGCTGAAACTGAGGAGGGCCTGAAACACTTCCATAAATTCAAGGACTGTAGTCTTCAATATGGATTGAAGCTCAACATTAAGAAGACAAAGATGAGTTATCACCAGTGTGTCAATTGGCAGCATCATGATAGAGGGAGAAAAGAGTGAGATTGTTAACAATTTCCACTTTCTTGGATCCTCAGTCAATACTTGGCACCAGCAGTCAGGAAATCAAAAGAGGAGTTACATTGGGGAAGTCTGTTGTCAGGAACCTCTTCAAAGTGATAAAAAGTAATGATGTCAGTCTAGGAACTAAGGTGCATTTGATCCAGGTTACGGTCTTCCTAATTACTTGCTATGCATCAGAGAGAGGACAATGACTAAGGATGATAGCAGAAGAATCGATGCCTTTGACTTGTGATGCTGGAGAAGAGTACTGAGTGTACCATGAGGACAAAAAGTTCTGTATTGGAGAAAGTGAAACCAAATTTCTCTTTGGAGACTAGGATTTTGAAGCACGTGCCCAAGAGGGGCCAGTCCTTGGAGAAGGACATCATGTTTGGAGGGATGAAGGGACAGCACACGAGAAGAGGATTGATACAGTAACTGGGGTAATGGGAGTAAGTGTGTTGGAGTCAGTGAGATTGGCTCAGGCCAGAGCAGACTCAGGATAGGGTCACTATAAGTCATAGGTGACTCAATGGCACATAACAATAACAACAACTATAAAAACAAGTACAGAAGAAAAATATTCCATATCATCTTCATTTCCATTGTATACATTTCCTCCAAATAAGCCAGTATTCACAGTTTATAACCACCTGAAATTTTTACAGTATTCACATACAGTTCATATATACACAGATGCATTTTTCTATTTTTTTATACAGCTACATTTATACTAAATTTAATCTGCCATTTACTTTGTTTGTTTAATGTACCCTGAAGTAGTTACAATCAAATATATATAGGTATATACCTTGTTCGTTTCAAGGACTGGAAAATATTCTATTCTACAGATGCAAAAGAATGTGTATAAGCATTTTTGTAGGGATAGGCTTTTCTTTTCTTAGCAAATCAAGTGAAAAAGTTTTATTACAATAATAAAACAGACATAGCTGGTGAAAGGTAGAAGTGGGTTGTGTGAAAGAGTTAAAATGAAAAAGGAGAAATGGTGGAAAATACCCATGGAAAGACAAGAAGCCAAACTTTAAGACATGCTTCCAGCAGAAAAAGAGAGAAAGGGAATGACATCCAGGTGGGCAGTGCCCAACACTGCCTTTATTGGCTTCCAGTCTCATTAGAATGATTCTTGCCTAGCTCTACCTAGGGACTTATGGGATTGGCTGGGGAGAAGGCTACATCCTGGCATAAACATCTTTTGATTCCTGCTAGAAGTACTAGAACATGCAAGTGTTACACATTTCCTTCCAGTCTCCCTTAAGAGACCCAGGTCCAGCCCTTTTCTGTTTTGTTTTGGCTTTTTATATTACAATTTTAACAAAAGTTTACAGAAAAGTTGAATGTTCACTGTTGCTCATTTTTCTCCCTACCCCTTCCTGACCCATTTTGCCAGTCCACTTTTTAAAAAGTACTCATAGTGCCACTGTTGTAAAATGGGACTGATGCAGGGGTTAGGGAGGAGACTGAGAAAGATGGGATAAATTATGTATACTGCATTGAAACAGATGAAAGATAGAATTGTTTAAAATGTATGTATGATTAGGTATTATTGTCATGACATGAGTCCAGAATGAAGGCTGCATAGTGGAGTGGACTTTGGGAGAGGGATTGTATAACAGTGAAAGACTTTTACTTTTCAAAGAGAAGAACAAACTGGAGGGGAGGGGTGTGGAGGGAGAAAAGTGCAATAACGAATGAATGGAAATCCAAAATATCTGTAAATTTTCATTAAAATTAATAATAATAAAGTCAAAGTAGAAGAGAAAATAATGTATATATTGGGGAGCAGGGACAACAGCTTGGTAGTTATTTTTAACTAATTAAACTGTATTGCTTTTTTTTGTTTTTTGTAACTGACTTACACAGATGGTTTTTTATTAAGTATAAAAGTTTACATATAGTAAATATTTTTTCCTTTAAAAAATAAGTATTCATTCATTGTTATGCAATTTACCCCCCCCCCAATCCACTTTCCAATGGACCTCTTATTCTGGACTGTTGCTGTGCAAATAATGCCTAATTATATATTTCTTTTAAACAGTTCTTTTCTTCATCCTTTCCAATGCAGTGTTCCATCTCTATTCCCTCTTTTCATAGTTTACCCCCAACCTCCCATGCCAGTTTTGTTTTATAGTAGTGATGTTATGCAGTATTTGTCTTTTTGTAACTGAGATATTTCACTCAGCATAACATCCTCTAGAATCTTCCATGTTGTGTAATGTTTTATGAGTTGCACACAGCCTCAGTTTGCTTGGCTCCATAGTCAACAGTCTTGGCACCAGCAGCCAGGAAATTAAAAGGCGCATTGCAATGGAAAAGTCTGCTGTTAGGGACCTCTCCAAAGTGCTGAAGAGCAATGGTGTCTCTTTGGAGACTAAGGTGCGTCTGATACAGGCCATGGTCTTCGCAATCACCTGTTATGCATCATAGAGTTAGACAATGACCAAGGAGGATAGAAGGAGAATTGATGCCTTTGAACTGTGGTGCTGGAGAAGAGTACTGAGAATACCATGGACTGCTAGGAAAACAAACAGATTTGTCCTGGAAAGGGTTAAACCGGGTGGCTCCTTGGAGGCAAGGATTCTGAGGCTCCGTCTAACATACTTTGGACATGTTGTGAGGAGGGACCGATCCTTAGAGAGGGACATCATGCTTGGGAGGGTGGAGGAACAGCGCAGGAGAGGAAGGCCCTCTATGAGGTGGATTGATTCAGTGACTGGGATAATTGGGATGGGAGTGTCAGAGAAAGTGTGATTGGCACAGGACAGAGCGGAGTTTAGGGCTGTTGTACATAGGGTCGCTATGAGTCGCAGGTGACACGACGGCACATAACAACAACAACAACATGTAATATTCCAACTATATACCATAGTTTTTCTACCCATTCATTTGTTAATGGGCACTTGGGTTGCTTCTATCTTTTTACTATTGTGAATAATGCAGCAATAAACATGGATATGTATATACTTGCTTGGATGGCAGCTCTGGTTTCTTTAGGGTTTATTCCCAGTAGTGGAATAGCTGGGTCAAATGGTATTTCTATTTCCAACTTTCTGAGAATGCGCCATACCACTTTCCATAGTGGTTCCACCATTTTACACTCTCACTAGCAGTGAATAATGTTTCAATCTCTCCACAAACTTGCTGGCATTTGTTGTTTGCTGCTCTGTTGAACTTTGCTGTTGTTACTGGGGTGAGATGATATCTCCTAGCTGTTTTGATTTGCATCTCTCTGAAAGCTAGGGATCTGGAATATTTCTTCATATGTTTGTTCACCATCTGAATGTCTTCTTTTGAAGTGTTTATTCACATCTTGTGCCTATTTTATGATTAGGTTATCTACTTCTTGTTGAAGTGCTCAAGTATACTATAAATTTTATATATGAGCCTTTTGCCAAATATTTTTCCCCAGTTTGCAGGTTTCCCTTTTAACCTGTTGGAGAAGGTTTTTACGTGCATGGGGATTTGATTCTTAGGAGGTCCCATCTATTCATCTATTTTATTCTTTTCTTTTATAGTTTTCATGATTATGCTTGGAAGATTATTCATATTGTGAATTAGACCACCTAGAGTTCATCCAAGCTTTTCTCTGATGAAGTTTATAGTCTTTGGTTTTATTCCTAGGTCCTTGATCTACCTTGAGTTGGTTTTTGTATCTGGTGTGAGGTGTGAATCTTGATTGAGTTAAGTTGGTTTTTGTATCTGGTGTGAGGTGTGAACCTTGACTGAGTTGAGTTGGTTTTTGTATCTAGTGTGAGGTGTAAATCTTGATTGAGTTTTCTACAGATGGTTTTTCAATTTTTCCAACAGTCTTTTTCTATGAGGAAGAGAGAGAGACCAAGTAGGAATTCTTGCCCTTCTCACTCATCTTCTCTAATATACTTGAGCCCATTGCTGCAGTCACTGTGTCTATCCATCTTATTGAGGGTCTTTCTCTCTCACTGTCCCTCTACCTTTCCAAGAATAATGTAATTTCCCAGGGACTAATGCCTCTTTAACATCATACCCAAAATACATGAGATGGAGTTTCAGCATCCTTGCCTGCAAAGAGCACCCATTCTGCACCTTCTCCAGGAAATATTTGTTTGTTCTTTTCAGTACTCTTATCCAACACCACAATTCAAATGCATCTATTCTTCTTCTGTCATCCCTAGTCACTGTCCAACTTTCAGGTGTCTGATAGAATTTTTTCATGAAACTTTCTGGGCCAGGATGGTTTTTAGGGTGGTGGGATGGGATAGAAAGTCTTTTTATGACCTGCTCAATTTTTTGTTTTGTGATGGATCTGTTCAAATGTTCTACATCTATCTGTGTCAGTCTGGGTAGGGTATTGGTTTCTACAAATTTGTCCATTTTCTTTAGGTTTTAAAATTTATCAGAGTTATGTAACTTTTCCTAATATTCCATTAATACAATTTTTATTTCAGGTGATTCTGTTATGTTGTTACCCCTTTATTTTCTTATTAAAATGGTTTATGTCTGTTTTGTTTTGTTTTGTTTGTTTGTTTTTTTGCTACGCTCACCAATGGCTTGTCAGCTTCATTAAGCCTTTTGAAGAACCAGCTCCTGGTTTTGTTGATGGTTTCAATTGTTCTGTTTTCTATTCCATTGATTTTAACACTTAGACTTATCATTTCCTTTCTTATAATAATTGTGGGATCAGCTTGCTGTTCATTTTCTATCTATCATATGTGTTAAGTAGTTTATTTTGCACCTTCCTTTTTTTATTTTTGTTTGATCACTGTTATGAACTGACCCCTGAGGACTATTTTAGCTGTATCCCAGAGGTTTTGAAATGTTGTATTTTAATTTTCATCCATTTAGATGAATTTTTAAAAATCTCTTCCGTGATACAGTAGTGCTCAAGCAAGGTGTTATTTAGCTTCCTTTGATAAACTTCTAAGTGTTTAAAAGTTTTGACTATACTGTACTGAACAGAATATTTTGTGTATTTTGTGAGATAGATTCCTTGCAATAGAATTTGAATCAAAGGCTTCCTAAATATCTTTGCACAATCTGCTTCTTTTAAAATAATCTTGTTTGTTCAGAAAGTCTTCCAGGAATGATTAAATTAGTTTTGACATAATGCTACAAGCATAAAATCTCCTCAAGTTTCAAAGATTGAGATAAAACAATCACTTTAGAGAAAGCACAAATTTTTAATGTCTTTATACTTCTAAATAAGACACTGCATAGAAATAAACCTAGTAGCATAATGCTAGTAATCTATGAATAATAGTAATGAAAGTAATCTAGCAATAGTAGAACAAAGTAATAATAACCATGATAATAATAATAAATCAAGCTCAATGCACTGCTGTTGAGCCAGAATCAACTCTTAGCCGACCCTCCAATGAGTCTCCAGAAGTTTTGAATCACACTCCAGGGGAATGCCCATCTTTCTTCTGTGGGGCAGCTGGTAGATTTGAACCTCGTGCCTTTGTGTTGGCAATGCAGTTCCTTATTCCCTAGACCATACGTGGTTTGTTCCAGACATTGATTGACTCGGCGTTTATCACTTGATAATATTCTTTAATCCTCACGAAAATATTATTTTGCTTAGGTAGGTATCCTCGAGTCGAGTACAACCCATAGTAAACCTGTAAACAAGTCTGAATCCTGTCCTATCCTGTGCACTACTCACACTTCCTGACACCCGAGAGCCCAATGTGGCAATCACTGTGGCAATCCACCTGGTTGAGAGTCTTCTTCTCCTTCATCAACCTTTTCAACCATGCTGTCCTGCTCCAAGGAATGGGCTAGCATAGAAACATGCCTGAAGTATGTGAGTGAAGCTTAATCATCTTTGCCTCAAGGAAGCACTCTGGCTATACTTTCTCCAATATGTATTTCTCTGCTCTTTTGGCAGTCCATGGGATATTCAGTACTCTTCCCCAACACCACAGCACAAAAACATCAATTCTTCTATCATCGTTATTCACTGTCCGCCTCTCAGATGCATAGCAAGTTATTGAAAACACCATACCCTGAATAAGGCATATTTTAGTCCTTAGCATATGAATCGAATAGTTGTTGTTAGGTGCCATTGAGTCACCTGCTTTGCCCTATGTTGTGCCAATCTCACAATCTCCGACACACCTACCCCCATTTCCCCAGTCACTGAATCAATCCATTTCATCGAAGGTCTTCCTCTGCTGTGCTGTCCCTTCACCCTCTCAAGCATGACATCCCTCTCTAAGGACTGGTCCCTCTTTGCAACATGTCCAAAGTATGTCAGATGAAGCTTCAGAATCCTTTCCTCCAAGGATCATCCCAGCTTTACCCTCTCCAGGAAAAACCTGTTTGTTTTCCTAGCAGTCCATAGTATATTCAATACTAGTCTCCTACACCAGAGTCCAAAGGCATCAATTTTCCTTCTGTCATCCCTAGTCATTGTCCAGTTCTCTGATGCACAGCAAGTGATTGCAATACCATGGCATGTATCAGGTATACCTTAGTCTCCAGACTGGCATATTTGTACTTCAGCACTTCAGAGAGGTCTCTAACTGCAGACTTTCTCATCGCAGTACATCTTTTAATTTCCTGGCTGCTGGAGCCAAGAGTGTTGACTGTGGATCCAAGCAAAGCAAAACTGTGAACAATCTCAATCTCTTCCCAATCCTTCATGATGCTGCCTATCAGCTCAGTGGTGAGAAGCTTCGTTTTCTCAATATTGAGTCTCAATCCATACTGAAGATTGCAGTCTCTGACCTTCCACAGCAAATGCTTCAGGCCCTCATCAGTTTCAGCAATCAGGGTTGTGTCATCTGCATAACACAGATTGTTGATGATTTTTTTTCTCCAATCCTGATGCCACATTTCTCCTCATAGAGCCCCGCCCCCCTGATAACCTGTTCTGCATAAAGATTGAAAAGGTGTGAAGACAGGACACATCCCTGAAGTATGCCCTTCCCAATTTTGAACCATGCAGTGTTTGCTTGCTCTGTTCTAGCAACTGCCTCCTGGTCCAAGTATAGGTTTCTCATTAGCATGATCAAGTATTTTGGGATTGTGTAATCAATGAAACAAAGATAGACAGACTTCTGGTACTCCTTGCTTTCAGCCAAGATCCATCTAACATTAGCTACAATATCCCTAGTACCACGGCCCAGTCTAAACCCAACCTGCTGGTAATTCTCTGTTGATGTGCTGTTTCAGTCAATTTTGGATAATCTTCGGCAATATTCTGCTTGCATGTGATATTAATGATATTGTTCGATAAATTCCACACTCTGTTGGGTCACCCTTCTTTGGAATGGCAACAAATATAGATCTCTTCCAGTCAGTGGTTGTTCTTCAGATTTCTTGGTACAACTTGGTAAACATATCTAGGGAAGTATCTGTTCATTGAAATATGTCAATTTGTATACCATCAATTCCTGGGGCCTTATTCTTAGCCAATTCTTTCAAAGCAGTCTGAACTTCTTCCTTCATCACCATAGGCTCTTGTTAATATGTTGTTTCATTTAATTCTTCTGTGTCTGTCAATTCCTTTTGGTATAATGACTCCATATACTCTTTCCATCTTCTTTTAATACTCACAGGATCACTCAATATTCTTTCCAAAGGATCCCTAAGTATTTCAACTCGAGGTTTGAATTTCCTCTTCATATTGAATAGGTATGAAGAAAGAATACAACCCTGACAGATTCCCTTCGTAATTTTAAACCATATAGTTTTTTCTTGCTCTGTTTACACAACAGCCTCCTGGTCTAGGTTTTGCTCTGGGATTCAATTAAGTGCTCTGGGATTCCCATTCTTCTTAATGTCAGCCATAACTAGTTATGATCCACGTAATCAAATGCCTTTGCATAGTCACTAAAGCATGAATAGACATTCTTCTGGTATTCTTTACTTTGAACCAGCATCCATCTGTCATCAGCATTGATATTCCTGGTGCCACAGCCTCTTCTAAATCGTACTTGAACTTCTGACAGTTATTTACCTACGTACTGTCCCAGCCTTTTAATGATCATCAACAATATTTTGCTTGCATGTGATAGTAATAATATGGTTTGATAGTTTCCACATTCTGTTGAATCACCCTTCTTTTGGAATAGATATAAACATGGATCTCTCCCAATGCATTGGTCAGACAGCTGTCCTTCAAAGTTTCTGGCATAGACTGGTGAGTGCATCCATAGCTGCAGCTGTAAGTTTAACAAATCAGTTGGACTCTCCTTGTTTCCTGTTTGTTAAGCCTGTTTTTGCCAATGCCTTCAGTGAAGCTTCAACTTAAATCTTCTTTATAATTGCTCCTTCTCATATGGTACTTCCTGAAATTTTTTCAGTGTCAGTCAGGGTTTTCTTTTCATATCGTGACTCTATGTATTCGCTCCATCTTCTTTTGATGCTTCCTCAATCATTCATTATATTGCTCATAGCATCTTTCAATATGGTGACTCAAGGCTTAAATTTTTTTCTGAATTCTCTCAGCTTAAGAAATTCAGAGCAATTTCTTCTCTTTTTATTCTCCAATTTCAACTCTTTGAACATCCCATTCTAATGTTGTTGCTGTTGTTGTTATGTGCCATCAAGTTGCTTGTGACTCATAGTAACCCTATGTATGTACAACAGCCCTAAACTCTGCTCTGTCTTGTGCCAATCGCACTGTCTCTGACACTCCCATCCCGATTACCCCAGTCACTGAATCAATCCACCTCAT
>NW_006399832.1:8566870-8577677 GCF_000299155.1 Elephantulus edwardii | reverse complement strand
ACTGGTGCCAAGAGTGTTGACTGTGGAGCCAAGCAAACCAAAGCCATGAACAACCTCAATCTCTTCAACATCCATCCTGATGCTGCCAATTGGACCAGTGGTAAGAATCTTTGTCTTCTTGACATTGAGCCTCAAGCCATATTGGAGGCTACAGTCCTTACCCTCTGCAGCAAGCGCTTCAGGTCCTCCTCAGTTTCAGCAAGCAGGGTTGTGTCATCTGCATAATGCAGATTGTTGATAGATCTTACACCAATCTTGACCCCACATTTCTCCTCTTAGGGCCCAGCCTCCTGGATAATCTGTTCTGCATACAGGTTGAAAAGGTATGGAGACAGGACACATCCCTGGCATACACCCTTCCCTATTTTGAACCATGCAGTGTTTCCTTGCTCTGTTCTGACGACTACCTCCTGGTCCAAGTACAGGTTTTGCATTAGCATGATCAAGTGTTCTGGAATTCACATTCTTCTCAGAGTCAGCCACAGTTTGTTATGATCCACACAGTCAAATGCCTTTGCATAATCAGTGAAAAACAGATATACATTCCTCTGGTATTCCCTGCTTTCAGTTAAGATCCATCTAACATTAGCAACAATATCCCTAGTACCACGACCCCTTCTAAACCCAGCCTGGACTTCTGGAAGTTCTCTGTTGATGTGCTGTTCCAGTCGTTTTTGGATAATCGAGCTGCCCTTTGAAATATTTTGTTCAACTCTTTTACTTTGGCTTATTTCCCCTTTGTGTTGGCTTCTCAATGTTCTTGTGTAATTTTCAAAGTATTTTCTGACAATTTTTTTCTGATTTTTCCCTTTCCCCTATGTCTTTTAATGACCTTTTGCTTTCTTCATTGATAATATTCTTGATGTCATCCTACAACTCATCTGGTCTTCAATCATTGTTATTCAATGCTTCTAACCTACTTTTTAAAAGTTATTTTATATTGGTCTGCATACAAAATTTGTGTACTTTATGTTTCATTTATATACGTTGTGTTTCACATGTTTTTCTATTCATATTATGTTTCATACAATCATTCCCATACATTGTGTGGTTGTTTTTTTCCAATTAGTTTTTTCTTTTGTTCTAATTTTATGCTGGTCTATTTATAAAGTTCAAATACATTGCTTTTCACTCTGGATCTTCCCTATTTCCTTCACCGCCCCTCTCCCAGTCAAATTGTATGTCCCTGTGATTACCTTGCCCCTTGGAGCCTCACAGTTATTCTACAATAATGGTTTTATACAATATTTTTCCTTATGCCTTCCAGATTGGTTCATTCAAACCTATTTTTAAGATGGTTTGTAAATTCATGTGAGACAGATTATATTTTGGCCCTTGTGAACTTGTTTTCATTTTCTTCAGCCTCAATTTCAACTTGTACATGAGTAATTGATGTCTGACCCACAGTCCTCCTCTGACCAAATTTTAACTGTTGATACTGAGCTTCTCCAATGATTCCTTGCGAAGATATAGTCAGTCTGATTTCTATGCAATCCATCAGGTGGGATCCATGTGTAAAGCTGCCATTTGTGTTTTTTTTTTAAATGTATTTGCAACAAAAAATCATTGAAAATACACTATTAGATCGTTCTATTTCCTGCTTCATTTCTGGCACCAAGCCTATAGTTCCCGTCCTACTGGTCCTTCTTGTTTCCAACTTTTGCATTCCAGTCACCAACTATCATTAATGCACCTTGGTTGCATATTTGGTCAGTTTGGGACTATAAAATTTGGTAAAAATTTTAATTTTCTCCTCTTTGACTTTAGCTGTAGGACCATATATTTGATCAATAGTCATATTAATAGCTCTTCCTTATATGCATATAAATAATATCCTACCATTTTCAGCATTATACTTCAGGAGAAAACTTAAAATTTACTTTTTTACTATGAATCGTAGCACAATTATTCTTCTTCTGTTTTTCACTCCCAGCATGGTATATACTATACAGTTATCTGAGTCAAAATGGCCAAAGCTAGTCCATCTCATATCACCGTTGCTTAGAATGAAAATATTATGTTTTATATTATTATAGACATTTACATGTTTTCAGTAAATTAATTTAACCTAAGACTCAAGTTTTTCTCTCATTGTAAAATGACAAGGTTAATACACGACACCTGAAATTGCAATAATTTAGTTTTATTTGGATCCATAATCAATACCCATTGACTCAGTGGTCAATAAATAAAACAATGTATTGTGATGGGGGGAAAAATCTGTGGCCAAGGACCTTTGAAAGTGCTAAAGAGCAAGCATATCTG
The DNA here is from genome assembly GCF_000299155.1 of Elephantulus edwardii. Taxonomy (NCBI): domain Eukaryota; kingdom Metazoa; phylum Chordata; class Mammalia; order Macroscelidea; family Macroscelididae; genus Elephantulus; species Elephantulus edwardii. The sequence continues at coordinate 8,575,412 of NW_006399832.1, read as the reverse complement.
TTTAAATATGAATTTACACACTTAATTATGGTAATTTTTTATTGCATCACATGCAAGCAGGATGTAAAATTTAGACCACAAATAAGGAAGACAAAAAAATGGATGCTTTTGAATTGTGATATTGGCATATTGAATATTGAATATAGAAGAGACCATGAACTACTGAAAGAATATATCGTGAGATACCGAAAGAATAAATGAATCCGTGTTGGGAGAAATGCAGGTAGTGTTCCTTATAAGTGAGGATGGTATGACTTTGGTCTCACACACTTTGGGCACGTTGTCAAGAAAGCCAAATCCCTGGAGGAGGGTATAATGCTTAAAAAAAAAAAAAGAAAAGAGGAAAGCCCTCAGGTGGATTGGCACAATGACTACAAATACCTGCTAAATTACAGCAGAGAGTATGAGAATGGCATAGGATGAGGCAGGGTTTCATTCTGTTTTACACTGGGGTGCTCTGAGCCAAAGCCAATTAAAGGGCACCTAACAACAGCAATAACAACATCAGCTCTGCCCATTTCCCTTCACCCTCCCAATTCAATCAATTATGTATGTCCTGCTCCATATTGTTAATTGTGATACACTTCATATCTGATCATGCATTGATTTCAAATTAACCACCCTTTCACCTATCCCAACACAGTGTTCACTGTCTATCCATTCATTTCTTGTTCTCTCTTCTCAAACTGGTATTCTTTCCCTCCCATCCACATATGTTTATAACAGTGGACTTGTACAGTGTTGTCCTTTTGTGACTGAGTTATTTCACTCAATTTAATGTCCTATGGACTTATCCATGTTGTGTAGTGTTTCGCCAATTCTTTATTGTTTTTCAACTGCATAATACTTCACTTTGTGAATGTACCATAGTTCCTCTATCCATTCATTTGTTGATGGGTTCTTGGTCTACTTCCATCTTTTTGCTATTGTGAATAATGTGAAGTAACACCACAAAACTGTAGCATCACCTACTAAAAACCAATTGTGTGCATCTCTTTTCAGCTTGTTATTTAGACATCAGGTTGGTAATTTAAAGTCAGCCATGGTGAGTGCATTTGTTGTTATGTGCCTTCAAGTTGACTATGACTTATAGTGACATTTTGAACAACGGCTCTGAACCCTGTCCTTTCTTGAGTGAATCTCACTGTCTCTTACACACCTTCCCCTATTGCCACAGTCACTGTGTCTGTATATCTCATCTAGGGTGAGCTGTGGTGCTGGAACAGAGTATTGACAATTCCGTGGACTGCTAGGAGAACAAACATTTTTGTCCTAGAGAGAGTGAGCCCAGGCTGCTCCTTGAAGGCAAGGATTCTGAAGCTTCATCTGACATACTTTGGACATGTTGTAAGGAGAGACCAGTCCTTGGAGAGGGACATCATTCTTGGGAGGGTGGAGGGGCAGAGCAAAAGAGAAAGCCCTCGATGAGATGAATTAACTCAGTAACTGGGGCAATGGTGGTAGATGTGCCAGAGACAATAAGATTGGTACAGAATAAAGCAGGATTTAGGGCATGTGACTCAACGACACATAAAAACAACACAGTCTTCCTCTCCTGCTTTGTCCCTCCACCTTTCAAGGCATGATGTGCTTCTCCAAGAAATGGTTACTCCTGGCAACATGCCCAAAGTATGTGAAATGGAGCTTCACAATCCTTGACTCCAAGGAGTAACCTGGTTTTACCCTCTCCAAGACAGACATGCGTATTTGTTCTCTTGATGTTCCATGGTATGTTAGATACTCTTCTCCAGAACCACAACACATTGATTCTTCTGTCATACTTAATCATTGTCCAGCTCACACATGCATAGAAAGTAATTGTGAAGACCATGGCTTGGGTCATGCACTTTTTCGTTTCTAGACTGATAATGGTTGCTACTTAGCACTCGAGAGGTCCTGACAGCAGACTCTCCCCAAAGCAATTAATTTGTTTTTTTATTTCCTGACTGCTGGTGCCAAGGGTGTCAATTGTGGACTCAAGCAAGATGAAGTTGTTAACAGCCTCAATCTTTTCTCCATCATGATGTTGACAATAGGTCCAGCTGTGAGGATCTGTTTTCTTGATGTTGAGGCACAATTCGTATTGAAGGCTGCAGTCCTTGACCTTCTGCAGCAAATGCTTCAAATTCTCCTCAGTTTTGGTGAGTAAGGTTGTTGGTGAGCCTTCCTTCAATCCTAATGCCACATTTTTCTTCATTTCTTCCACCCATAGATTGAAAAGAAATGGAGAAAGGACACATCCTTAATGCACTTCTTTCTTGATTTTGAACCCAGTGTTTCCTTTCTCTGTTTCAATGATTGCTTCCTAGTCTAAGTGCAAATTTCATGTGAGCACAGTGTTCTGAAATTCCAATTCTTAATGTCAGCCACAATTTGTTGGGATCCACAACAGTCAAATGCCTTTGCATACTCAGTAAAACACAAATAGACATTTTTCTAGTGCTCTTTGCCAAGATCCATCTGGCATTGACAATGATATTTCTAGTGCCATGGCCTCTTCTAAAGCCAGCTTTTATTTCTGACAGTTCTCTGTTGATATACAATTCCAGTCATTTTTGGATAATCTTCAGCAAGATTTTGCTGGCATAGGATATTAACAATATTGTTTGATAATTTATACTCTGTTAGATCACCTATTCTTGGAATGGGAATAAATATGGATCTTTTCCAGTCAATTGAACAGGAAGCTGTCCTCCAAATTTCTTGGTACAATCTGGTGAGTACATTCAGGCCTGCATCTGTTTGTTGAAATATGTAAAGTCTTGGGAATTCATTCACGACAATTGTTAAATTCTACAGATCAGACCCTTTACTTTCCTTCTCCATTTTCATCTATAACTTTGATTGTTGAACATTTAATACAGCAGACTAGATTTTAGGTTATAATGAAAATTCAACTAAATAATGTTTGGATTATGTAAGTCTCCTGGTAAGTACTTGAGAAATTTTTAATTGCTTTTCTTGCTTAGTTGGCCAGAAGTGCACAGCTAGTTACTGATAAAGTGGTAATAGAGAAGAGACCAGAGTCTGAAGTCTTTAAGTCCAGGCAGAGATTATTCCATCATATAAGTAATTCTTAATATGTCATTTGAAGACCCATGAGTAAGTGATTCTATATATATATGAAACTAGTTTGTCTTCACCTACTTTAACCAAAGCAACATAGTACAACTGATCAAATGCAGAAGCAAAAACAAGAGTCCTGGCTTATTCTATCAAGAATATTATTTATAATATGACACTATTTATTAAATTGAAATAGAATCATTTAAAATATTTAAGAGTTTAATTATACAATAACAATTAGAAATATATTACATATTAGCATAAGCATTTTTAAAAAGTACATTTTATTAAAAAAATTGAATTAACAGTATGCCATTCTTTTAGCATCTATTCATCAATGCTATTTATTTCAACATCTAAATTTTGCAAACAATACTTTTACCAAAGAATTATTTTTTTTAAATGTGTACTGGTTATTTACAAAATTTGAATACAAAAGAATTCTTAAAGAATTAGGTGACAGGAAACAATATCAATAAGTAGCATATGATTAAGAGCCAATGGTACTGAAGGAAGAAGTCCAAGTTACACTGAAGGCATTAGCAAAAAATGCATGACCCTGGGAATTGATGGAATACTAGTAGATATGTTTCAGAAAACAGATGCAGCCCTGAATATGCTTGCTTATCTATTCAAATAAACTTGAAAGACTGGCCAACTGACTGGAAGAGATCCTCATTTGCTCCCTTTTCAAAATAAGTGATCCAACAGAGTGTGGATATTATAAAAAATATCACATGCAACAGTTGTCAGAGACTACAAAGTTGAATATGATTCATAGTGACCCCACTTACAACAGAACTCAATCCTGTCCTATCCTGTGCTATCTTCATTATCTCTGAAACACTTAAGGCCATTGCTGCAGTTACTGTATCAATTCACCTGGTTAAGGATCTTCCTCCCTTTTGTTGGCCCTTTACCTTTGCAAGCATGCTGTTCCCTCCAAAGAATAGCCTCTCCTAGCAACGCTAAAGTATGTGAGACATAACTTTGCCATTCTTGCCTCCAAGGAGCACTCTGGCAGTACTTTTTCTAAGATATATCGGTATGCAACAGTATTCAACAATAAATGACATAACATCTTAATTTCAGAATTTTTAACTTTTTGTTTTAGGATTGGCATGTAGGGGAAGGGCTCATTGTGAGTTTAACAGTGAGGTGGGGGAAAGTTAAGGATTAATGACAAGGTCACAGAAGCCTTCAAGATTCAGTTCAAGGAGGGTGGGGATAACTTCTCTTCCTCAGTTGCTTTGGGGCTGTATCAGAGGGTTTTCCACTAGGTAGGGAACACCTTATGAGCAAGCCAGATCATGGACCCCTCTTGTTGTTCCCCTAGCTTCAAGACAAACTTCAAAAATAAACCTCAAATTCATGGCCTTTGAATCAGAACCGACTCATAGCAGACCCATCTGTGGCTGTTCAGAGGCTGTAAATTGAAGGGGAAGAGATGACGCATCTTTCTCCTATGAGACATCTGGTGGATTTGAACCTTTGGGTTACCAGTGCAACTGCTTACCCATTAGGCTACCACAGTTTCATATACTACACTTTAAGAGGCTATATACCATCCATTCAGATTCTTACTCATCTTAAATGTTTCTTTTTGGAGGGGGGTGTGAGGGGAGTGTTTGGTTTTCACTGGTTTGCTTCAGTCAGAACACATTTTAGTTAAAGAGTCAATCATTCTACATGTCATTAACTTTTCCCCAGGGGTGATGGTGAAAGGAACATGAAAACAACCAAGGACTCAATGAGAAGTCTGCCACAGGTTTTGAACAGAGGAACAGACATGTCACTGCAGACAAATGCTTTAGTTTGGTTAAAAATCCTTGTCCATGAGGGAAGCTCTGGTGGCGTAGTGGTAAAGAGTTGCACTGCCAACCCAAAGGGAGGCAGTTCGAGTCTACCAGTGGCTCCACAGGAGAAGGATGAGTATTCTCTTCCCATGTGATTTCCAACCTCTGAAAATCCACTGGAGGGTCAACTGTGAGTTAATTACAGCAACAGCAACAAACAGACTGTTCCACGCAGTTGTAATTAGATATAGTGTTATCTTAAAACAAAAAATCTGAGTACGTTAGAACTAGTTTCCTGTGAGGATTCATCAGTTCAGGTATCTTAGAACTTTGGCCATGGGCCACAGAACATGCGTGACCTGAGAGTGATATAAATACCTTCTGTGCCATTGATGTATTGATTTGTTTTCATTTTGATGTTTCTCTGAACCATACACATTCATCTCCCAGTGAAAGTTCCCAGAGAGGAAGGGCTGACTTGGAGGAATAATTTTTAAACAATAACACAAGAGCTTCAAAGAGGCAAAGACTTCAGAGACATTCAAATATTGTTGCTATGTATCATTAAGTCAGAGACAACGCATAGCTCAACCTCCAGTGGCTTTTTGGAAACAGTAAATCAGTAAGGAGGAGATTGTCCCTCTTTCTCTCACAGAGCAGCTGGTACCTTCAAACCACATTCCTTTTGTTTGGCAGCACAACTCCTAACCACTTGGTCACCAGAGCTCCCTATTTAAATATCAAGCTTAACCAATTTCCACCTTGCCTAGCAGTGGAAGAGAGGCTTTGATCATATATGTGTAGTGCGGTGTAATGTGTTTTGTTTTTTCTTTACACGGGCAGAATAGGGAGTTCTAGGGGCCTAGTGGATAAGGAGTTTCTCTGACAACCCAAAGACAGGCAGTTTGAATCTATCAGTTGCTCAGTGGGAAAAAAGATGGGCAATCTCCTCTCATGCAAATTGTAGCCTCTGAAAACCCACAGGAGGGTCAGCTTTGAGTTGGTTCTGGGTCAACAGCACATAAAACTAGCAACGGTTTTTTAAAAAACCTTTTCTGATTTTGTTCCCATCTTGCTACATTGCAGTTGATTATTTGGGCCGTTTTGTTTATTTCAGCTCTAATGCCATTAAGATGAATCACTGAGACCGAGGATGAAGTGGGGAGAAGGAACACCAAGGAGGAAAGGAGAAGGACGTAAAGGGAGAGAGGAGGAAAACATCAATATTCCCAAAACAGACTATGTGAAACTAGAAGATGCTGAGTGATGTTGAATGTGCAATTTTAACCTTTGTTCTTACCTCTGAATGGGAATGGGAGCTAGATATCAATATCTTTCACAATACTCGACCACTCATTTTCCACAATAAAAAAACACATTTTATTTTGTAACCAATAAAATTCACACCACCCAAATAAACGAAACTCACTGTCATCAAGTGGATTTGACACATAAATACCTCCCATTGTGTTTCCTACAGATCTTTTCATTAGCAGTGCAACCTAACATACTATACAACCAGCGCTCCTGAACATGTGAATGTACACATGTACGCACAAACTTATACATACACATGCACATACACATTCACATGCACACACATATACATGCACATACACATACATTTACACATACATTTACACATACACACATACACATGCACACACATACACAATGATTTGTCTTAAGAGGAGGTGGCACTGGGAACATTATTGCCAATGTCAGATGAACCTTGGCTGGAAACAGAGAGTACCAGAGGAATGTCTATCTCTTTCATTGACTATGCAAAGGCATTTGACTGTGTGGATCACACGAAAATGTGGCTAACATTGAGAAGGACGGGAATCCCAGAACACTTGATTGTGCTTGTATGTAACCTATAGTTGGACCAGAAAACACAGAGCAAAGAAACACTGCATGGTTCAAAATCATGAAAGGAGTGTATCAAGGCTGCATCCTGTCTCCTTTTCAATTTATGTGCTGAAGAGATCATTTGGGAGGCTGGATTTTATTAGAAGGAATGTGGCGTCATGATTAGAGAAAAACTCATCAACAAACTGTGTTATGCAGATGACACAACACTGCTTGCTGAAACTAAGGAGGACTGAAGCATTATCCTAGACATACACCTTGAATTAGAGCTTCTAACCTCTTAAATTGTAAAAGATTATGTTTTTGTCTGTTATAGCTATCCGCTTGTTCCTCTATTAATGATGCACTACCACACTCAAAATAGAGGTTTGTGGTTGTTGTTATGTGCCATCAAATCACCGGTGACTCATAGTTGACCCTATGTTAAAAGCTCTGAACCTTGCTCTATCTTAAGCCAATTTTATTATCCTTGACACACCTACTCCCAATACCCCAGTCATTGAGTCAATCCGTCTCATCCATGTTCTTCCTCTCTTGCACTGTTGCTCCACCCTTCCAAGTATGATGTCCTCCTCTAAGGACTGGTCCCTCTTGGCAACATGCCCAAATTATGTGAAACCGAGCTTCAAAATCCTTGTTTCCAAAGAGCAGTCTGGTTTCAGCCTCTTCAGGACAGACCTGTTTGTTCTCTTAGCAGTCCATGGTATAGTCAATACTCTTCTCCAGCACCACAACTCAAAAGCATCAATTCTTCTTCTATCACCCTTAGTCATTGTCCAGTTCCCTGATGCATAGCAACTAATTGCAAAGACCATGGCCTAAATAAGGCACACCTTAGTTTCTAGACTGACGTCATCACTTCTCAATGTTCTGTGGAGGTCTCTGAAATCAGATTTTCCCATTGCAATTAGTATTTTGATTTCCTGGCTGCTGGTACCAAGAATACTGATTGTGGAGCCAAGCAAGCTGAAGCTGTTAACAATCTCAATCTCTTCTCAATCTATTATAATTCTGTAAATTAGTCCAGTGGTGAAAAACTTTATTTTCTTGATGTTGAGCTTCAATCCATATTGAAGTCTGCAGTCCTTGACCTGCAGCAAATGTCCCAGAGCCTCTTCAGTTCTTGCAAGCAAGGTTGTGGCTTCTGCATAATGCACATTGTGGATAAGTCATCTTCTGATCTTGATGCCATATTCCTCCTCATAAGGCCCAGACTCCCAAATGACCTGTTCTACATATAGACTGGAAAGTTATGGAGATAGAACATATCCCTAATGTACACCTTTCCTGACTTTGAACCGTGTTTCCTTGCTAGTGTTTGTTGTTAGGTGTCACTGAGTTGAATATGACTCATAACAAAAGATGTGAACCTAGTTCTGTCCTCACACTTCCTTACACTCAAGAGACCATTACAGCAGTCACCATGTCAGTCCACCTGGTTGAGGGTCTTCCTCTCCTTCACCGACCCTCCACTCTTCCCAACATCATGCCCCTCTCCAAAGATTATCACCTCCTAGGAATATGTCCAAAGAATGTGAGGCAAAGCCTCCAAAGAGCACTCTGGCTTCACCTTTTTTAGACATATCTATTATTTTTCTTAGCCCTCAATGGAATGTTCAGTGCTCTTCTCCAACACTACAGCTCAAAGGCATCAATTCTTTTTCTGTCATCCTTATTGATTGTCCAGGTCTCAGAAGCATAGCTATTAATTGGAAAGACCACGGCCTAAATCTGACGCACCTTAGTCCTCAAACTGACATCACTATTGTTTCTTGTTGTTATGTGCCGTCGAGTCGTTTGCAACTCAT
>NW_006399832.1:8563124-8565385 GCF_000299155.1 Elephantulus edwardii | reverse complement strand
TCTTCTTTTGATACCTCCTGGATCATTTAACATTCTGCCTAAAGCATCCTTGATTGTAGCAACTCGAGGTTTGAATTTGCTCGGAAAAGTCCTTAAATGCAGATTTTCGCATTGCAATGTGTCTCCTTATTTCTTTTTTTTTATACAATTGAAATGTAATGTCTCATAATTTCTTCATTCTTTTTTATTTTTAAATGTTATTTTTTTATTTTAATGAAAGTTTACAGAGACTTTGGATTTCCATTCATACATTCTTGTACACGTTTCTCCCTATCCACCCTTCCCTCTAGTTTGCTTTTCTCTTTGAAGAAAAAAAAATTCTTTCACTGTTAAACAACCTCCCATCCCACCCCAACCCACCCCAAGGCCACTTTACTATGCAGCTCTTATTCTGGACACTTCTCATGAAAATAATACCTAGTCATAGATTCCTTTTAAACAGTTCTCTCCCTCATCTGTTTCAATGCAGTATACATAATTCATCCCATCTTTCTCAGTCTCCTCTCAAACCCGATGTCAGTCCCATTTTCCAATTATGCAATATTTGTCTTTTTGTGATTGGGATATTTCACTGAGCATAACGTCCTCTAGGGTCACCCATTTTGAATAATATTTTATAAGCTTCTTGTTTTTCAATGCAGCATAATATTTCATTGTGTAAATAAACCATAGTTTCTCTATCCATTTTTTGTTAATGGGCACTTAGGTTGTTTTCAACTCCTTGCTATTGTGAACAAAGCCACAATAAACATGGGTGTGCATATATCTACTTGGGTGGTATTTATTAATTTTTTAGGATATATTCCCGGTAGTGGAATTGCTAAGTCTAATGGCATTTTTATTTCCAACTTTTTGAGAAAATGCCATACAGCCTTCCATAGTGGTTGTACCATTTTACACTCACACCAACAGTGAATAAGCGTTCCAGGTTCTCCACAACCTCGCCAGCATTTGTTGTTTGCTTATCTGTTGAATTTTGCTATTCTTACTGGGGTGTGATGGTATCTCATAGTTGTTTTGACTCACATCTCTCTTAGTTAAGGATTTTGAGCACTTCTTCATGTGTTTGTTAGCCATCTGAATGTCTTCTTTGATGAAGTGTCTGTTCATAGTCTCTGCCCATTTTGCAATTGGATTGTTTACCTTTATCTTGTAGTGGTGTTCTAGAGTTCTTCCAAGCTTATATATAATGAAGTTTATAGCCTTGATTTTAGGCCTAGGTCCTTGATCCACTTTGAGATTTTTGTGTATGTGAGGTGTGGATCTTGCGTGAGTTTCCTGCAGATAGTTTTCTAATTTTGCCAACAGCATTTATTTAAAAGGCTGTAGTTTCCTCATTTAAATTACTTCATCTCTTTGTCAAAAATCAGTTGACCATAGGTAGATGGACTGATTTCTGGATTCTCAATTCTATTCCATTGGTCTATCTATATGTCTGTCATTGTATCAGTACCTTGCTGTCTTGACATCCTACGGCAGTGTTGTAGGATTTTAAATCAGGGAGTGAGATGCCTCCTACCTTGTTTCTATTTTTAAGGAGTGCTTTGCTTATTCGGGGCTTCTTTTCATTCCAAATGACATTTCGTAGAAGAATGAAATTGGTATTTGTACTGGGATTGTACTGAATGTGTAAATTGCCTTTGGTAGTATTGTCATTTTCACAATATTGAGTCTTCCTATCCAAGAGCAAAGTATATTCTTCCATTTCTCCAGGTCTCTTTTTGGTTCTTGTGGTAATGTTTTGTAATTTTCTTCGAATAGATCCTTTGTATTTCTGGTTAGATTTACTTCCAAGTATTTAATCTTGTAGTTAGCTATTGTGAAGGGTATTGTTTTTCTTAGCTGCAGTTCTATATTTTCTTTGTCACTGTAGAGAATTCCAAATGATATTTGTATGTTGATCTTGTATCCTGCCACTTAGCTGAATTGGTCAACTATGTCCAGTAGTTTTCTTGCTGAGTCTTTAGGGTTTTCTATGTATACTGTCATAATATCTGCATATAGAGAGAATTTCACTTCCTCTTTGCCAATTTGAGCAGCTCTTATATCCTTCTCTTGTCTTATTGCTATCACTAAGACTTCCAATACAATATTAAATAGAAGAGGTGAGAGTGGGCATCCTTGCCTAGTTCCTGTTCTCAAAGGGAATGCCTTTAATCTCTCTCCATTGAGAACAACAATGTTGGCTCTCGGATTTGCATATATACTTTTTAGTAAGATGAGGAAGTTCCCCTCTAATCCTATTTTGTTGAGTATTTTAA
>NW_006399832.1:8553625-8562074 GCF_000299155.1 Elephantulus edwardii | reverse complement strand
TTGAGCCTTAGTCCATACTGAAGGCTGCAGTCCTTGACCCTTCGCAGCAAGTGCATGAGGTCCTCCTCAGTTTCAGCAAGCAGGGTTGTGTCATCTGTCTGATACTGTTAAAAATTAAATGGAACACATGAATATTGACATTGTACTATGCAGGGAATGAAAAACAAGAAGAATGGTGTTGCATTTATAGTCAAAATGTCAATTTCAAATTCTAACCTGAACTACAATGTTAGGATAATATCCATATGCATCACGGAAGACCCAGTAACACAATATTAGTAATTTTTTTTATAATTTCCACACTTTGTCAGGTTACCTGTTTTTGAATGGGAAGCCAATATGTATTTCTTTCAGTCATTTGGTCAGGTGCTTGTCCTCCAGATTACTTGGCACAACTTGGTGAGCACATCCAGGGCAGGGTTTGTTTGTTTCTTGAAATATGTCAATTTGTATGCCATTCATTACAGGGGTTTTGTTTTTTGCCAATTTATTCAGAGCAGCTTGAACTTCCTCCTTCATCAGCATAGGCTTTTTATCATAAGTTGTTTTATGAAATTCTTCTGTGTCAGGCAATTCTTTTTTGTAGTGACTCTGTATATTCCTTCCTTTTTCTTTTGATTCTTCCTGAGTCATTAAATATTCTGCCCAAAGTATCCTTAAGTATTGCAGCTTGAGGTTTGAATTTGCTCTTCAGTTCTTTCAGCTTATGAAATTTTGACTGAGTTCATCCCTTTTGATTTTCCAACTACAGCTCTTTGCACATTTCATTATAATACTTTGCTTTTTCTTCCAATGCTGCCCTTTGAAATCTTCTGTTTAGGTCCTTCCAACAATAAACTAATGCATACCAGTAGTTGTAAAGATAGCTTAGGGTCAAGTAATTTTTGTTATGTTGTGCATGAAGTCACCATTAGACAGACATATCTCCATGACAACTAATAACAATAAGGGCATTTGCTCAAGAGTATATAATATATGCAGTGGATCTGAAATTCACACAGTATTTATTTGGCTTAATGTGAATTGGTCTTGGAGTCTCCTTCCACTCTAAGAGTTGGCTGGCTAGTTAGCATCTTGGTGGTGGTCTCATCTTGATGGCAGTCACCTAATTTTCTAGAGTCCCGTTTGTTGTGTGTTACTGTTCTTTTTCACCCCTCAAAAAAAATGGGTGGCCCTTAGCCTTAGACTAAGGGTGGAGGCCTGCTCGGGGGTGTGGCTTTAAAATCCTGTAGGGCCCTCAGGCCAAATTTATTAATTTTAGAATGAATATTCTTTAAAAGCCAAAGCAATCATTTGTCTATATGCTGTGCTGAACAACTCGGAGTTGCTGTGATGCTGAACACTGTTCCATAGTCATGTCAAATACCATAATGGTTACCCTTGATGTACAATGTTTGGATGAGCTTCCAGACTGATCCATGCTGGGAAGCAGAAGTGGCATCTACTTTCTAAACTTGATGCATCTGGAAACTTTACAAACTCTCTTATAAATGTGCAGAAATGATGTTAATTATAGAACAGAGTTCATGTCTTTTGTGCAAAGTTTACTCTGAGTCATTTTCAACTTGACAACACTTAACCATTGCTAAATAAGACTAGTGCTGTTATGTCTGGGGGAACATTCTTTCACTTTGCACATCACTCTTTTTCAATATGTTGTGTGAAGTAACCTGGGTTTGATGTGACGCTGAACCTTGTGCCATGGGGATATCAAATATGATAACGGTTTCCCATTGTAGACAGTGTTTGGTGGAGCTCCCAGTTGTAAAACAGGTTTGGAAGCAGGAGTGGCATCAGCTTCCTAAACCACATGCCTCTGGAAACCCTATGAACTTGGAGAAACAGCAATGGCTATGGAAAGACATTACGTCTTTTGTTCATAGAGTCGCTATGAGTTGACCTTGACTCAATGGCCATCATCAACGACAACAACAACAACAATGTGAATCAGCCATAAAGAGAAGTCTCACTTGGCATTTAGGAATACCCAAGATACAAGCAATCCTTTAAACTACAGATTCCTCTAATTTAAGGATCCGTATTTTCTTCTAATTCTGGGAACCCATCTGCTTTTATCTACAAAACATTTTTTCCTCAATACATTATGGAACTATATAGAGCTGCAGGCAAATTTTTAAGAACATTAAACAGTCAAGAATTATCAAAGAGAATAAAGAAAAGGGCATTCTCCCTACTCTAAGGGATCGTATTTTGTAGGTGTACTTTGGCACAGGAGGGAGAAAAATATAATAGTCTACAAATTCAAAGAGGAGAAAAATTAAAATCTTCATTCTAATGGAATACCTAAGCCCACACTTAACCAGCTCAAGCTCTTTTCTTTTTTTTAAGCTCTTTTCTTATTGCTGTTTTTGGGTCTGAACCAACTCATAGATGACCCTCCCAACAGGTTTTTTGGGGCTATAAATTACATGAAAGGATATGGCCAATCTCCTCCTCACATGGTTGCTGGTGAATTTGAACTGTCAGAAAGACATGGCCTTTGAGTTATCACACAATGCTCTACAGATTAGGCCACTAGAGTTTCGCTCAGTCTCCATTAGTATGAACGGTAATACAAAGTATGACTGATGTAGGAGCAAAACCACAACAATTCTACTTGCATTCTCTTGCTTCCACATTCTGTACTTTCTTGGCTACTTTTTTCCCTGCTCTTTCTTTCATGGTTTGACTTTTGACGGCAGTTAATTATACTTTGGGGTGAGTCAATACATTAAAAGAAGAGGGGAAACAAAAAATCCTTCTCTTTCCCGGAGACTGGTTAATTATGCTTTTCCTGGGAGGAAATAAATCTGATTTCTCAAGGATTTTGTTTGGTCAGTTTGGAAGTCTTTGTCTTCAGTATAAGTAATCCTTCCTCTCCTGTTCTGAGGCAGTAGTGGTACCTTTGAAGTGGTAGTGAGGATAGCAGTAGCAATGGAATCAGGTCTGATTCATAACAACCCCATGCATGACAGAGAAGAACTGTGCACCATAGCGTTTTCAAAGACTACATTAAAAAGATTCACCTGATCCAGGCCATAGTCTTTGCAATTACTTACTATGCATCAGAAAGCTGGACAATGACTAGTGATGATAGAAGGAGAATTGATGCCTTAGAGCTGTGATACTGGAGAAGAGTACTGGATATACCATGGATTGCTAAGAGAACAAACAGGTTCATCCTAGAGAAGGTGAAACCAGGCTGCTCCTTGGAGACAAGGGTTGTGAACCTCCGTCTAACATACTTTAGACATGTTGCAAGGAGGGACCAGTCTTTCGAGAGGGACAGCATGCTTGGGAGGGTGGAGGAACAGCGTAAGAGAGGAAGACGCTCGATAAGTTGGATTGACTCAGTGATTGGAGTAATGGGGTGTGTCAGAGACAATAAAATCGGCACAGGATAGAGCAGGGTTTGAGGCTGTTGTACAGGGTCTCAGGTAACTCGACGCCAAGTAAGAAGAACAAGAACATTAAGAAGCAAATTTTCAGGACTTGCTTTTGTGGTACCTCTGGGTACACTCAAATCTCCATTCTTTCAGTTAACAGTTAAGCTTATTAACTATTTCCCTCATCATGATCTTTCTCCTTTCAAAGCAAATCTAGAACGAACTTAGTTTGAAAATGCAATCAAACAGCTGCTTGTCTGTTCTTTGATCTCGCTTTGATTTCCCTTAGTCCTTCTACTGGAACAGGTTGGCTGAATGGAGTTGTCAATTCACAGCAGGCTTAAGTGTCCCAGCTCCTGCTTCTCTACTCCTTTCTCACTTGGGCACTGAGCACCATCCTGCTGGTCTCCTTTTAGGTTTTGAACACAGAGAGGTGTGGTTTCTCACTGGTTTTTGGTTTTGTTTTCTTCCTGCCTCAGCACCTTTGCAGAAGCTATTTTTCTTGTAAAGCACTCCTACTCGTTGGTTCTTCACCTGGGTAGTTCCTTTGGAGCTGAGCTTTAAACGTCACATTTTCATGCACGCTTTCCTCAGCCATTGCATCTAAAAAAGGTTGCTCTTGTTATTCTCTATTTTAGCTCTTGATTTCTTTCATAATACCATCTACAATTTGTTAATACTTTACTATTATTCTTTTCCTCTGCCTGTTACACTATAATAAAAGCTTCCAAAAGGCATAATTATTCTGTGAAGTAGACAGCATTACCCTCTTTTACAAGAAATCTCATACATGTAGCTATTAAAACCCTGTTAATCACCTTCAATAAAGTGAGTTCTTTGTCAGCTCTTCTTCCTCCACCTCTAAACGCATTCATTCATTCATTCATTCATCCATCCATCATCCATCCATCCATCCATCCATCCATCCATCCATTCATTCATCTAGTCGATAGATCTTTATTGAGTATCTATTTTGTGATTTTGTGCCAGACTTCTATGATGATGAACAAGGCAATTTTGCTCACTTCGCTCTACTTTGCAGTGAGGCAGAATGTTCATGCGAAAGTGCTTTTCTCTACTTAAAACCTTCATCAGCTTCCAAAAGCCCTCAGGATGAAATCTGAGCTCATCAGAATGGAGAGCAAGTGCAAGGCCCCGGTGACCCAGCCCTCCTTCCTTCGCAGTCTGGTGTTTTGCTGCAGAAAGAGACTGGGGTGAGGGGCTAGGGGTGAGAGGGTATAATGACAGGAACAGCTTTTCCAAAATGCTGATACCAACAACAGAGATCCCTTGTCCCCCACCCCCTTTTCTGCACAAAAGGAGTACAAATAGGACCGGAAATATTGTCTCTCAACCACGCCTTCTAGGTTGCTCAGAGAAAATTTGAGCAGGTATGTTTCTCTGCTTGTTGATCAGACAACCCTTTGCTCTTACCTGCTGGGTTGTGAGCGCTTTATAATTGGGATCTAAGGCGAGTGCAGCAAGTCAGGGGTTGAGCTGGCCCTGTAACTTGAGGGCAGGCTTCCATAAAGCAGCTGCACTTTGTTGGGTCACATTGTAGCTGGTGATGCGCACCGTGGCCTGAACTTCACTTTCTGGGAGAAAACGGAATGTCTGTAAAGAGTATATGTCTACCAACATGGAGCCAGGAATCTAAGAGTTTTGTATCAAGGGCCATGTCTCTGAATGAGGCATTCTATGCGTTATTACAAGGGCCAGAGAAAAGGGGATTTAGGCCCTTTGCAGTTTGTAAATATTTCTTTCTTACTTTCTTTTCAATTCCACATCTCTCTTGGATTGCCATTATGGACCTGCCTTAGTTATCTGGTACTCTCACGACAGAAATAGCACTAGTGGATTACTTTAACAAAGGGAAATTTCTTCTGTGCCAGTATAGGAGGCTGGAAGTCTGAATTCAGAGCAGTGGTTGGAGGAGAAGGCTTTCTCTTCAGGGACTCTGGAGGAAGGTCTTAGTCCCTTCAGCTCTGGCTCTCTGGTCCTTTGGAGTTCTCCAGAGTCTTCACATCCATCTCACTCTGTCTCTACTCTCCACTCACTTGCTTAATCTCTATTTTTATCTCAAAAAGAGATTGGCTCAAAACATATCCTCCATTAATCCTGCCTCATTAACATATCAAAGATGCCCTATTCCCAAATGGGATTATACCAGAAGGCATCAAGATTGGGATTTACAACAAATATTTGGGAATGGAGAAAGGAAGGATAATTTAATTCATAACAAGACCCATAGAAATTTTTCTTTTTCTTTTGGGATACCTGTGAATTGTTTTCCTTCTTATTTCCCTCTTGAGAGACTATCACATACAGAGGACGAAAAGGCAAGGAATTTCTTTAGCTTTTCTGAAAACTTGTAGTGGGTTGTTTCCTAAATGTTTTATGCTCCAGTTTCTTCATCTATAAAACAGGGAATTAGCAAAATTAATGGACCTTTGTCTTTCATAAAATGTCTGGTAACATTGCGTAGGGTAGGTGCTGTGCAAGGGCTATGCTATAGAATGATAGCGTTTCGTTAGTGTTTATAAACATAATTTGAATTTTCCATTAATTGGAGTTAATCCTGTTTATAAGAAAAGACTTTTCCAATTAAATCACTGGTGTGCGACTTTGGGTGACTGAAGTCTTCATTTTACTTTACTTGTAATAAAATAGGTTCCTACTCTATTTTGGGTAAATTCTTAATTTGCCTCTTCCTCTGGCCAGTTTTAATGAAACAGGTTCACCTTCTATTTAGTCTCTCTAAATGTTTTTGTTTAGAAAACTTCCTGTGATATTATGCCATCTTCTCATTATTGAAAATTACAGTACAGTTGAAGGTTAATAGTACTGTTTATTTAAGGTAATGTTACTATATGCTTTAAGATTTTTAAATAACACAAAATAATTTTTATGAAATCACTGTTTTATTAAATTATATTTTATTTTTATGCACAATGAGAGGGCCAACACTGGTGACAAAATACAAAGTAAGTAGCCAAATATTCTAATACTGGGATGTTTTAACATTATTTTCCCTAGTTTCAAATCTTTCAGCTTTAGTACCTCAGTTGGGTTCTTTAGAGATACAAAATAAGTGAAGTTTAAATAGATAGATAGATAGATAGATAGATAGATAGATAGAAAGATAAATGGTAGAATCCGCAAGCTTCTCTGTGGGTGAAAGATGAACAATCTCCTTCCAGGTGATTTAATGCCTCTGAAAATCCATGGAAGGACCAGCTTTGGCTCTGACTCTATGATGATTGCTGTTATGTGCCAACAAGTTGCCTGTGACTCACAGTGACCCTATGTACAATAGCTCTGAAGCTTTCCCTGACCTGAGCCAGTCTCACTGACTCCCACACACCTACCCCATTACACCAGTTATTACGTCAATCCATCTAATCTGGCATCTTCCTCTCCTGAGATGTCCCCCCACCCTTCCAGGCATGACACCCTTCTCCAAGAACCAGTCCCTCCTGGCCACATGCCCAAAATACATGAGGCAGAGTTTCAAAAATCTTAGTCTGCAAGGAGAAACTTGGTTTCATTCTCTCATGACAGACCTGTTTGTTCTTTTGGTGATCCATGTTCAATACTCTTCTCAAATACTCAAAGGCATCAATTATTCTTCTGCCATCTTTAGTCATTGTCCAGCTCTCTGATCTATAACAAATAATTGTGAAGATCTTGGCCTGGATCAAGCATATCTTAGTCTCTAGACTGACATCATTACTTCTCAGTACTCTGGAGGACAAAAATTATATAAATAAATAAATAAACATTGCTTTTTATTCAAAACTGATTCACAGCTGATCTTCCAGTTCTGAAAACTTCATTCTGACTCTACCGCAAAAAAGCAACAATAACATGGTAAGTCACTAGCTAAAGTCCAAAGAACTAGAGATGATGAACTAGATATAGAGAATAGATCAAAGAAAAGCAAGAAAGCTTGCCAGATATCTGCATATATTTAATGCAAGCCAGTCTCAAGAAAATCTTTTTTCAGCCAGTTGGTTACTTACGGAAGATCTCAGCATGAATACAATTACATTATACCAAATCTTATAGAATAAATTATTACATTTTATCAATTCTAATAGAGAAAACTACAACATCACCACATAACAACAACAGTTATATCCTCACAGCCAAAGCAGAGGCTCACATACAACTAAGCTGACATATGACCTTAACCATTATACCTAGTATAATCTTTTCTTTCCTTAAAAACTAAAATGTCTATATAAACTTGCATTAAAATTAATTTTTTTAAAAAAGGAAAATAATTAAAACCCTCTTAGAAGACTAAGGTGTACCTGATTCAAGCCATGGTTTCTCAATCATCTGCTATGAATCAGAGAGCTAGAAAATGAATTAGGATGACAAAAGAAGAATTAATGCTTTCGAGTTGTAGTGCTAAGAGTGCTGAATGTCCCATGGGCTGCCAAAAAAACAAACAGTTATGTCTTGGAAAAGGTGCAACCAGAGTGCTCTTTGGAGGCATGGATGACAAATCTTTCATACTCTGGACATGTAGTTAGGCAAGGCTATTGCTTGGAAAGGGACATCATGTTTGGAAAGATGGAGGGTCAGCAAAAGAGGGGAATATCCCCACTGAGATGGAATGACACTGTGACTTCAGTAGCGGCTTCTAGTGTCTCAGAAATAATGATGGTACAAGATAGGGTAGATTTCAGGTTGTTCATAAGGTTGCTATGAGTTGTATGACATCTAACAACAACAACAAATGTGGCTTGAATCTAAATTTTTCAGTTATTTTCTGCATAACATTCATTATTAAAGTCATGAAGAAATGTATTGGTCTACACTATCTCACCCTAAATAAAATCAAGATTCAGTAAGATTTTATTTTTTAAAAGGAAAGGAAACTTCCCTTTTGATTATTATTTCTTCATTATTTTTAATACTCTAAAACCAGATTTTTGTATCTCTGGATCATAATGTATTCACTTCAAACTTCTATTTTTAAAACACATAAATGATGACTATATATGTGGACCTCATCAATTGAAGTATTTTTGTTGTTGTTGTTGTTATGTGCC
>NW_006399832.1:8543115-8553485 GCF_000299155.1 Elephantulus edwardii | reverse complement strand
TCTCCAAGGACCGGTCTCTCCTCACAACATGTCTTGAAGTATAAATTTGCTATATATGTGGAGAGGAACTGTGAAGATCTCAATAGCATCAGTTAGACCAAAGACAGTGGCTGACTGGAAAAGATCATTAACTGTCGCCACGTGAGTTGAAGTTAAAACTGAAGAAAAGGAGCTAAATCTATAGAGCCAAAATTGACCCTGTGTATTTTCCACCTACATTTAAAAACCATTTCAAGAATATAGTTGATGGATTGGACACTAATGACCAAAGACTAGACAAGTTGTGGGATGTTGTCAACAATATCATCCATGAAGAAAGCAAAAGGAGAGAAACATAAGACAAAGATAGATGTCAGAAGAGACTCTGAAACTTGCTAGATCGTAAGGAGGCTAAAGCAAAAGAAAGAAATGATGAAGTAAGGGAGTTGAATAGAAGATTTCAAAGGGTATTTATAAGGAAAAAATATTCTATAATGAAATGTAAAAAGAACTAGAGTCAGAAAACCAAAAAGAAAGGAGACATTCAATGTTTGTCAAGCTGAAAGAACTGGAGAACAAATTCAAGCCTCAGTTTGCAATGCTGAAAGGTTATACTAGAAAAATACTGAATGAAAGATGCATCAAAAACACTGATGCCTTTGAACTATGCTGTTGGAAAAAAATGTTGAACATACAATGCTGTTGTTGTTAGTTGACACTGAGTCAGGTATGACTTTTAGTGACCCTGTAACAGATTGATGGGCCTTCAAAATCCTTGCCTCCAAGGAGCAGCTTGGTCTCACCCTCTCCACAACAGACTTATTTGTTCTCTTGGGGGTTCAATATTGTTCTTTAACACCACAACTCAAAGTCATCAATTCTTCTATAATACTTAGTAATTGTACAGCTCTCTGATGCATGACAAATAATTGTGAAGATCATTACCTGAGTCAGGCACACCTTAGTTCCTAGAATGACATCATTACTCTTTAGCACTTTGTAGAGGGAACAGACAGCAGATTTCCCTAATGCAATTAATCTTTCGATTTCCTAACTTCTGGTGCCAACAGGGTTGATTGTGAAGCTCCTTCTTACATACTTTGGGCACAGGGCCAGAACTTGGAGAAAATTATGCTTGGAAGAGTGGAAGGACAGCTCAGGAGAAGAAGACCCCAGATAAGATAAAGTAACACAGTAACTGGAGTAGTGGAGGGAAAGGGAGGTAGGTATGTAGGAGTCAGTGAGACTGCCTCAGGATAGGGCAGGCTTCAGAGTTATTGTACATAAGGTCATGTTGAGTCACAGGAGACTCAATATGGCACATAACAAAATAACAAATTGAAACCTTGCCCTAACTTCTGCCACCTTCATGATCTCTGACATGATCAGACCCATTGTTACAGTTACTGTGCCAATCCATTTTGTTAAAGGTCTTCCTCTCATTCATTAACCTTCTACTTTCCCCGCTCTGGTGGCCTAGTGGCAAGAAGTTGCACTGCAATCCTGAAAGCAGGTGGTTCAAGTCCACCAGCTGCTCTGTGAGAGAAGGATAGGCAATATCTTCTCATTGTGAACAATCGCCTATGAAAATCCCCTGGAGAGGTCAATCATGAGTTGCTTCCAACTCTATGTACACAACAACCATGTCTCTTTTTCCAAGAACTGTTACCTCCTGACACCATGTCCAAAATATGTGAACGAAGTTTCATCATCCTTACCTCGAAGGGATACTGTAGTTATAATTCGTCCAAAAGAGATTTGTTTGTTTTTGGATATCTATGCTATAATCAATACTCTTTGCCAATACCACAATTTGAATGCATCAATTCTTTTGTCATTCTTTATCCAACATGCAGATGCATATATGAATTGAAAAACATCATGGCTTGGGTCAGGTGCACCTTAGTCTTTTAACTGACATCCTTCCTATTTTGCACTCTAAGGAATATACTATGTTGTTATTGTTGTTGTTATGTGCTTTCAGGTTCTCTGAAATGCATAGAGACTTTATGTATAACAGCTTTAAACACTGCTCTATCCTGTGCCAATCTTATTGACTCTGACCCACATAACCCCATTACCCCCGGCATTGAAGCAATCTATTTTATCGAGTGTCTTCCTCTCTTATGCTGTTCTTCCACACTCCCAAGCATGACATCCCTCTCCAAGGACTGGTCCCTCCTTGCAACATGTCCAAAGTATGTGAGACAAAGCTGCAGAATCCTTTCCTCCAAGTAACAGCCTGGTTTAACCCTCTCCAGGATGAACCTGTTCATTGTCCTAGCAGTCCATGGTATAGTCAGTACTCTTCTCCAATACCACAGCTCAAAGACACCAATTCTCCTTCTGTCATTACTAGTCATTTTCCAGGTATCTGATACACAGAAAGTTATTTCAAAGACCATAGCCTGTATCAGGCGCACCTTAGTCTCCAGACTGATGTCTCTGCTCTTCAGTACTTTGGAGAGGTCTCTGACAGCAAACTTTCCCAATGTAATTCGTCTTTTAATTTCCTAGCTGTTGGTACCAAGAATGTTGACTGTGGAACCAAGCAAACTAAAACTGTTAACAACCTTGATCACTTCACCATCCATCACGATGCTGCCAATTGTCCCATTGGTGAGAATTTTTGTTTTCTTGATATTGAGCCTGAGTCTATATTGAAGGCTGCAGTCCTTGACCTTCTGCAGTAAGCACTTCAGGTCCTCCTCAGTTTCAGCAAGCAAGGTTGTATCATCTGCATGATGCAGATTGTTAAGTCTAACTCCAATCCTGATGCCACATTTCTCCTCAGAGCCCAGCCTCCCACATAATCCGTTCTGCATTTAGATTGAAAAGACATGGAGATAGGATATATCCCTGTTGTATGCCTTTCCCAATGGACCCCATAATGATGGGCTTAAGTTATGTTAAAAAAAGAAATTAGCACCCTGAGAGTTCTGACAACTGCCCCCTGGTCCAAGTATAGGTTTTACATAAGCACAGTCAAGTGCTGTGGGATTCCTTTTCTTCTCATAGTCAGCCCCAGTTTGTTGTAATCCACACACTCAAATGCCTTAGTATAGTCAATAAAATATAGATAGACATTCCTCTGGTGCTCCCTGCTTTCAGCCAAGATCCATCTAACATTAGCTATAATATCCCTAGTACCATGACCTCTTCTAAACCCAGCCTGCACTTCTGGCTGTTTTCTGTTGATGTGCTATTCCAGTTGTTTTTGGATAATCTTCAGCAGACTCTCGCTTGCATTTGATATTAATAACATTGCTCGATAATTTTCACACTCTGTTGGGTCACCATTCTTTCGAATGGGAACAAATATAAATCTCTTCCAGTCAGTCAGCCAGGTGGTTGTCCTCCAGATTTCTTAGATATGGTGCGACTTTGTTTTGCACACATTGGGAAAGTTATCAAGAGAGGCTATTCTTTAGAAAAAGATATTGTGCTTGAAAAGTAGAGAGTCCAAGAAAGACGAAAAGTTCCCCTATGAAATGGATGTTGGGTCTAAGAGAAAAACAATGACCTGAAGCATAGCAGAAATGGTACAGATGGTGCAGGATTGGATAGGGTTTCATTCAGCCATACATAGATTTGCTACAAGTTGGCACCTAGAAGCAAACAAAAGCTCTATGGATCAATTTGTTCCTTTCTAAGTGGTACTCTGAGTCAGAATGCACCCCACAATGATGGGCTTAAGTTATGTTAAAAAAAGAAATTAGCACCCTGAGAGTTCCACAGAGTATCATGGCCTGGCTGGGGTCTATTTACTCATCTGCTATCTCTGGAATTCCTTAGTCTGAATCCATTCGACTTTGCTAGTTTTTGAGTTGCTGTGTTGTTGCTGTGCATCAACAAGAGTCAGATGTTATCCATAGAGGGCCCTCCAGCTAACTGCACAGGAGGAGATTGCCCATCCTTCCTTTTTTCCCAAGTCCTTTATACCTAACTAATTAATTTTAAAAAGGTCCTTTGAAATCCCTTCTCCAACCTTAAAACCAGAGTTAGCAAGTAATTTAGAGAGAAGTGCTAGTTGCTAGTGAATCACTTTCTATTCTAATAAGTACTAGAATAATTTTATTAAGACCTTGGGAGAAGGTTTCCAAGGTAATATGTAAAGTATATGGTTTTTGTGGTGGTGGTATGCTAATGGATGGACTCCAATTCAGAATGACTTTATTGACCAGATTATAATTGTTCGGTAGTGTTTTCTAAGCCATGATCTTTATGGGGCAGATTACAAGGTTCATTATACAGGTGCTCGTGGTTTTGAACAGAAGAGTTTTATCAGCCACGTGTGCTTGTACACTCTACTGCCTCTAACTCTAAAAAATCTAAACAAATTACAGTGAGACTATTTCAGGTTGACTATGTGTATCTTAATGCTTCAGAACAGGACTATGCTCCATAAAGTTTTACATAGCCCCTCTCCTTCCCCTTCTCCCTCTCTATTTAGTCTTGTCACACACACACACACACACACACACACACACACACACACACTATTTATATCTATGTCTCTATATCTATCTATCTATCTATCTATCTATCTATCTATCTATCTATCTATCATCATTTTCTCCAGCTTGTACTAGAGAGATTGAAGAATGAATTCATGAACCACACAAGCTAGGGTAACAATGATTGCAAAGTCAACTTTGAAAGCCCTCTGGAGCACAGATACACTCTGACACACATGACTTTGCTATTCATAAGAATTGGCTCCACAGATCTTTGTTCTTTGACTGGGTGCCTTCAAGTTAGTTTTGACTCCTAGTAACCCCATATGATAGAATAGAGCTGACCTTTAGGGCTTTTTTTGCCTGCGATCTTTACAATGAACAAGTCTTTCTCTTGTATAGCTGCTGGGTGCATTTCAATACCAACATTTTGGCTAGTAGCCTAACTTTTAACCAGGGCTCCTTAATACACTCTGATAAATTCTCTGCTTATTAGTTTCTCTTCCCAATACCACTGGCATGCCACTAAATCACAAAGTGTCCTTTTTTTCTCCTTCCTTTTCCCCACTATGTAATGCTCAGCCTTCCATCACCCACTCCACCTCCCGATTGCTTAAAATTGCTTTGTGCAGAGCTATTTCACCAAATTCCTGGACTTTCTCCAAACATACATACACCACTATGCAGGTGCTCAGCACAAAATAACTCCTCAAAAATAAGTCTTAGGAGTGAGAAGTAGGTAGAATCATAAATAAAAGTCCTACCACTAATTTTTCTTACACACATTTGTCATTTGTGGAACCTAATTTGATAGTTATTGATTAATGAATTTATTGTTCCAAATAGCAAAGCTAACAGAGATGATTCTGGGGTTTAGAATGAAAGATTTGATTCTCCACCTCTTCCCTACTAGTTTGTATTGTGATAGGCTGAGCTGGTGGTGCTCCGGAGGTATAAATCAGATCCCTCTGAAAGCAGAATTCTTCCTACAAAGGAATATTCAAGGCTTTCTCCATATGTTACATATCCTTTATTATTTGAAAGGTAATGCTCTTTGGGCCAACTTATATGCAGAGACTTGAATTCATTTAGTCTTCAGATTTAGAGTTTTGTTTTGTGTTTTGGTTTTAATGTACCAGGTACTGGTCTCAGAGATGAGGCTACGATAGTGAGCAAGACCTAGGACCTGCCCTCGATGAGCTTTCTGTCTAGTGGGGAAGAAAGACAAGGAAATAAGCATTTCAACTCCGAGTGTTACCTGTGATACTGTAGCAAGTACTTGTTGTTTTGAAAACACATTTATGGTCATCATATCCAGTCTTGGAGGAAAAAGATGTGTAGGAAGATTTTCCTGAGAAAGTGATATTCGCAGCAGCCAGTGCTATGTGATAGGGAGAATGTGGAGGGCAGAAACAGCATTGCTGTAAGGAAAACAATGGATCCAAGGTCCAGAGAAGAGAAGGATCACCGTCCATCTTAGCCTACAACAAAATGAGATAGGCTTGTACATGATAAAGAAATAGTTTCTTTGTGTTTATCCCCCTGGCATCAAGGGAAGAGATTATAAGCAGGCGGGCAACATAGATTTCATTTGTTTAGAAAAAAAAATACCTTATGTGATGCAGTTTAATTAAAACAGATGGGTGAGGGATAGGAATGGGAGAGTACCTGTGTGATAGGACCCTGGGTGACACAAAGGATTTGCACTCAGCTGCTAACTGAAAGGTGAGTGGTTTGAGTACACGCCAGCATTGAGAAAGAAAGCCCTGTTGTGTACTCCTGAAAGATTACAGCCACAAAAACCTCATGGAGTACAGTTGTACTCAGATGCACACAGGATTATCATGAGTCATCACACAATACCAGCTTGTCTGTAATGTTTCTAGTTTTTTTCTTTTGTGTGAGAATTATGTGGAATGTTTCGATTGCACACAAGCTGCTGTTTGGTAGAAGTGGAAGGGCTCCCCAGTCCTATGACAGGATCCAGAAGAACTTCTAAAGCAGGTTGTCTAGGCAATGAGGAGGTGCTTCAACAGTGCAAATACCCTGCTTCCTATTTCTGATGGTTTCGTTTAGAATTGCACATCCTTTCATTCTTGAGAACTTTGAAGATAGTATTATTCAAGCATCTTCTAAAAGTCAAAGCTGCATTTATTATTTATCTGAAGTTCCCAATGACTTTTTTTTTTTGTGTCAGGGATATGAATGTGAAAGAATCTCAGATTTTAGAAAAATTCCTTGAATAAATTCTTATAATATTTTCTGCTCCAAGGAAAATCATAAATAGTAATAAAAAATGTTAGGAGTCTTAAGCTAATTTTGTTGTTGTTTTTCCTTGTTTTTTGACTGTTGAGTCGTATCCAACTGGTACAGGAGGAAATTACCCCTCCTTCTCCAGCAGAGCATCTGGTGAATTCGAACATGTATACAAAGCAATTGAAAATACTATGATGTGGATCATATAGATGCATCTCAGTCTTCAAACTATGTGGATCATAACAAATTAGGTTGGTATTTAGAAGACAGTCCCAGAACACTTCATGCAAAACCTATTCATAAATCAAGAGACTGTTGTGTGAATAGAGCAAGAGAACATGATATGGTTTAAAATTAGGAAGGGTGTGCATCAGGGTTGTAGCCTCTCTTTGTACTATTCAATCTGTATGCTGAGAAAATTATTTAAGAAGCTGGACTCGATGAAGAAGACTGTGACATCGGGATTGGAGGAAGATTAGTCTATAACATTCAGTATGTAGATGACACAATCTTGCTTTCTGAAAGTAAGGAGGACTTGAAGCAATTCCTGCAGAAGACCAAAGATTATAGCCTTCAATATGGATTGCATATCAACTTCGAGAAAAGAAAAATTATTACCACTGGACCGATAGGCAACATCATGATAGATGGAGAAAAGATTGAAACTGTCAACAACTTAATCTTACTGGATCCACATCATTATAGGTGGTGCCAGCAGTCAGGAGGTCAGGAGACATCTGGGAATATCTGTAGTCAGGGAACTCTGCAAATAATTGAGGAGCAATGATGTCAGTTTGAGAACTAAGATGTGCCTTATTCAGGCCATGGTCTTTTCAATCATCTAATATGCTGCAGAGAGTTTGACAGTGAATAAAGATCACAGAAGAACTGATGTCTTTGAACTGTAGTGTTGGAGAAGAGTACTTGGACTGCCAAAAGAACAAACATATATGTCTTAGACAAGGTACAGCCAGAGTGCTTCTTGGAGGTAAAGAGACAAAACTTCATCTCACATGCTTTAGGCATGTTGTAAGGAGAGACTATTCATTGAAGAGGGACATCATTCTCAAGAAGGTGAAGGGACAACAAAGAGGAAGACCTTCAACGAGGTAGATTGATACAGTGACTACAGCAACGAACTCAAGTGTGTCAGAGATTATGAACATTTCTATGGAATAGAACAGAATTCAGATCTGTTGTTCATAGAGTGGCTATGAATCATATTTGACTAGATAGCACCTAACAACAACAACAATAGTCTTTAAACTGACATCCTAGCCTGAATTCTCACAGTAAGTAGCAGAGCTGGCATTTTACTCTAGGGCTTTCTCTAGATGTTTAATTTTTGTCACTATAATATCTCTTCTTAGAGATATTTAATATCACAATCAAAATATTTTTTAAATTTTGAGTTTAAGTACCTAGCCTCCTTTTGAGCTAAATATTGAATATCAACTCCGGGAGAATTGCAAAAGTAAAATTATGTTAAGTAGAAAGTACAAAAAAGACAAGTAAACTTTATAATCCTACAATTTTAGAAGCTAGTCCATCATTACATTCTTTCCCCAAACCTACTTAATCTTGATGCTGAGCAAATAACCCAAGAAAATGCACTATATGAAAAAGAATGTGGCATCAGGATTGGAGGAGGAATAATCAACAACCTATAGTGCACAATCTTGACAGTGAAGAATACTTAAAGCACTTAGTAACAAACTTCAAAGAAAATTAATTCATCAACAGCTTCAATATTTTCTCCATTTATAATGATGTTGACTGTGGCCCAGTGGTGAGGATTTTTTTTTCTTTATGTTGAGGTGTAATCCATATTTAAGACTGTATTGTTGTTGTTGTTAGGTACCATCTAGTTGAGTAGATACTGTCAAGTTGAATACAACTTAGATTGATTCTATAAACAACCTATCTGAACACTGTCCTATCCTGTGCCACCTTCACAATCTCCAAGGAATAACCTTTCCTAGCAACATGCCCAAAGTACTTAAGACGAAGCTTCATCGTCTTTGCCTGCAAGCAGCACTCTGGCTGCATCATCTCTAAGATATATATGTTTATTCTTTTGGCAGTCCAAGAGACTTTCAGCACTTTTCTCTCTTTTTTTTTTAACATCACAATTCAAAAGCATCAATTCTTCTCTGTCATCCTTAGCCAATGTTCAGTTCTAAGGAGCATAGCAAGTGATTGAAAAGACCATATAAAGAAATATAAAAAAAAGAAAAAAAGAAAAGACCATATAGTCTGAATGTAGTTAGCATTATCCTCAAACTGACATAACCATTGCTACTCAATAATCTGACTACAGACTTTGCCAGTGCAATATACTTCCTAATTTCCTGATTGCTAGTATCAAGTATATTGATTGTAGATCCAAGTAAGATGAAGACATTGGAAGTCTCAATCTTTTCTTTGTTCATCATTATGTTTCCTATCAGTAAAGTGATGAGAATTTTTGAATTTTGGTACTGGGATGCAATCCATATTGAAGGCTGTAGTCTTTGATCTTCTGCAGCAAGTACTTCAAGTCCACTGTAATCTGCATAACAAAGGTTATGGATGAGTCTTCATCCAATATTGGTCATATGGATGAGTCTTCATCCAGTCCTGATGCCACATTCTTCATAGAGTCCAAAATCTCAGATAATTCGCTTATCATATATAGTGGCAAGACACTGTGTTGCAATCTCGAAGGCATGCAGTTCGAGGCTACCAGCTTCTCTGCGGGAGAAGAATGGGCAATCTCTCTGAAAACCCACTGGACCATCAGGTATGGGTCAGTTCCAACTCAACGGTAAACAGCAACAACAACAACATGTATATTAAATAGGTATAGAGAAAGAATACAACCTTGATGCGCATTTCCCCTAATTTTAAACCATGCACTGTTCCCTTACTCTGGTTGCAAAACATCCTCTTGGTCTAGGTAAAAGTTTCACACAGGCACAATCAAGTGTTCTGAAATTCCCATTCTTCTCAGTGTTAGCCATTATTTGTTATTATCCACACAGTCAAATGTGATTGTGTAATTAATAAAGCTCTAATAGGCATTCTTCTGATATTACTTTCAGCCAGGATCCATCTGACAGCAGTAATGATATCCTTGATGCCACAGCCTTTTCTAAATCAAGCTTGAACTGGCAGTTCTCTGTCTATGTACTGTTTTAGCCCTTTTATTTTAGCAGAATTGTGCTTCCATGTGATATTAAATATATTATTCGATAATTTCCAAATTCTGTTGGCTCACCTTTCTTGGAAATGGGAACAAATATTAATCTCTTCCAATCAGGCAGCTGTCCTCCAAATTCTCTGACTGAACAGATGAGCATCTGGGAGTGCATCTGCCATTTGAAACATTTCAATTAGTATTCCATCCTTCCTGGGGAGCTTTTTTTTTCCAATGCCTTCATTGCAGCTTGAATTTCTTCTTCCATTATCATATGCTCTTGCTCATATGGTACTTCCTGAAATATTTCAGTGTCAGGCAAATATTTTTGGTCCAAAACTTTTCATTCCCTCTATTTTCTTTTGATGTTTCCTGGCTTGTTAAAGATTGTGCCCTTAGAATCCTTGAGTATTTTGACTCCAGGCTTCAATTTGGTTTTCAGTTCCTTCAGCTTGAGAAATGCTGAGCAAGTCCTTCCCTTTTTATTTAATTCTAGGTCT
>NW_006399832.1:8540536-8541610 GCF_000299155.1 Elephantulus edwardii | reverse complement strand
ATACATCTGAATAAGCAATGATACCCCTGCTGCCATGGTCTCTTCTGACTTCAACTTGAATTTCTGGCAGTTCCTTGTCAATACACTGCTCCAGCAGTTTTTAAATAATCTTCAGCAATATTTCACTTGCATATAGAATTAATTATATCATTTGATAATCTCTGCATTCTGTTGGATCACCTCTTTTCGGGGGAATGGAGACAAATATTAATTTCTTCCACTTAGTTGACTTAACAGCTGTCTTCCAAATTTCTTGGCAGATGCTACTAAGCATATCCTGGGTTGTATTTGTTTCCTGAAGCACCTCAGATAGTATTCCATTAATCCCTGGAGCCTTATTTTTTGTTAATGTCTTCAGTGCATCTTAGACCTCTTTCTTCCGCACTATTGGTTCTTGATTTTATGCTTGTTCCTAGAATCATGCCATATCAACCGATTCTTTTTAATACAGTGACTTTATGTATTCCTCCCACCATCTTTTGATACGTTTAGCATCATTAAAGAATTTGCCATAGAATATTTCAGCATTTCAACTTGAGGATTAAATTTATTTTTCAGTTCTTTCCACTTGAAAAATGTCAAACATGTTCTTCCATTTTGGTTTTCTAAGTCCAGCTCCTTGCACATTTCATTATAATACTTCATTTGCATATTTCATTAATACTTCATATTAGAATTAAATTATTAGTTTATATACACCCTATTTCAACTAGTGAAAGTCAAAGTTGATGGCTAGCAAAGTCATTTTGAACAATAAACTCGTGACAGTACAATGACCTTCTGTATTATTAGATCATCTATCTTTCTGAATCTTTAGCGAAGAAATATGGGGTTCTCTGATTTCAACTAGGAACTGTCTGACATCAGCAATAGTATCCCTGGTGCCACAGCCTCTTCTAAATCCAGCTTAAACATCTGGAAATTCTCTATGTACTGTTCTAGTCATTTTTTCATGATCTTCAGCAATATTTTGCTTGCAGGTGATACTGTTTGATAATATCCGATTTGTTTGATAACCTTGCTTGGGAATGGGAACAAGTATTGATCTCTTCCAGTCAGTCTGCCAGGGAGCTG
>NW_006399832.1:8537142-8538661 GCF_000299155.1 Elephantulus edwardii | reverse complement strand
TGAGATTGCAGTGCAGCTTGTTGCCATTAGGCCACCAGAGCTCCCCAGTGTCAACCCGTTCTTTTTAGTACAGTTGTTGTTGCTGTTAGGTGACATGCAGTTGAATATGATTCATAGCAACACTATGAATAGCCAACCTGAAACCTGCCCTATCTTGTGCCTCCCTCATCATCTCTAAGACACTAGAGCCCGTTGCTGAAGTCATTTCATTGGGAATCTTCCTCTCCTTGGTTGACCCTCTATCTTTCCAAGCATGATGTCCTTTTCTATGGAATAGCCTTGCCTCACCACATGTCCAAAGTATGAAAGATGAAGCTTTGTTATACTTTCCTCCGAGGAGCACTCTGACAGTTTCCTTTTCAAGATATATCTATTTTGTTGAAAGTTCATGGGCTATTCAATACTCTTCTCCAGCACCACTACTGAAAGATATCAATTCTTCTGTTATCCTTATTCATTATCCAGCTCTCTGATGTGTAGCAGGTGACTGAAAAGACCATGGCCTAAATCAGGGATAACTTAGTCTTCAAATGGACATTAATACTTTTCAGTATTTTAGAGAGGTCCCTGACAACACACTTGCCGAATGCAATAAGCCTTCTGATATCCTGACTGCTAGTACAAAGGGTACAGTGGTTCCGTGTATTTCTTCCATCTTCTTTTTATTTTTATAAGGATTTAAAAAATTATATTAATTTGCATACAAAATTAATATACATTGTGTTTCACAAGTTACTTCATTTACATTTACATTGTTTCATATGATCATTCCCATAACATTGTGTTTTATAACACCAGTAACCATTGATCTATGCCCGCTATCACCCCATCTTTTCAGGACCCCACTGGATCTCTCCTATTTCTTTTACCCCCTCTCTCCACCCATTAAACTCTGAAACCTTGTGATTCCCCACTTCCCACCCTCAGCCCTTTGTACTCTCCCCTTCCCCTTTTTTACTTTTATACATATCTTACTAGTTTAGTTATCTTTCCATTTTTGCAATAATGGTCTTATGCAATACTTGTCCTTATGAAATCAAATTAGTTCACTCAGAATAATGCTCTCTAGCCTCTCTTATGTTATATAGTTGTTAGATTTTGTTGGTTTTTATTTTTTAAAAAATCATTGCTTCTAGGTTCTACATAATATTCCATCATGTGAGTGTACCACAATTCCTCAATCCATGGACATCTGGACAATTTCCATTTTATCTGATTTGTCCCAGATCATCCAAGATTTTGTTCATAACATCTTTAAGTATTGCAACTTCAGGCTAAAATTTGCTTTTCAATTCTTTCAGCTTTAGAAATAATTACCTTTTTATTCTCCAACTTCAGCTCTTTGCACATACCATTACAATACTTTTGTCTTCAAGCTGCCCTTTAAAACCCTCTGTTCATTTTTTCATTTTGGCATTTATCACTTTGGTTTTGGACTTTTTAAATTTTTTGTTAATTTTAATGAAAGTTTACAGAGACTTTGGATTTCCATTCATTCTTGCACTTTTCTCCTTTTCCA
>NW_006399832.1:8526734-8535127 GCF_000299155.1 Elephantulus edwardii | reverse complement strand
TAAATCCTAAGTTTCCTCCTCTTTGGCTTAAGTTG
The DNA here is from genome assembly GCF_000299155.1 of Elephantulus edwardii. Classification (NCBI taxonomy): domain Eukaryota; kingdom Metazoa; phylum Chordata; class Mammalia; order Macroscelidea; family Macroscelididae; genus Elephantulus; species Elephantulus edwardii. Next base: position 8,535,092 of record NW_006399832.1, on the reverse strand, counting down.
TTCGTAACTACTGAGTAACTGTCAATTCATGATGACTTCTCTATCTACAGAGTTTGAATCCTTGTTATTCATAAGCTTTTTACATGCTGATTTTCCAGGAGTATTGTGGCAGGCTTTTCTTCCTAATCTGCCTTAATAGACAAGCTCTACAAAACCTGCCCAGTATCAAAGCAACACACAAGCCTCCATTTACAGATTAATGATAACTACGCTGATAGGCATTGGCTAGGAATAAGCAGTAGGTATCATGCATGAAACGTGAGATTTATCACTGAACCTATGCTGTCTTCCCTTTGGTAATTACTTTTATCATTTAGTTACCATATGTGCTTAGGGTGTCAGGCCACTCAGCTACCAGTTGATTCTGTAATGGTGACTTCCATGTTGCTGAGATGCTAGAAACTATGTCCAAAATATCTCTAGTACCAGTCACCCATATATGCTAAGGTTCAGTGGAGCTTCCAACTAAGAATGGAGTAGGACTGACCTGCTACTTCCAAAATATTGGGTTATTGAACATCTTATGAAAAGTAGTAGAATATTATCTCATAATAGTGCTGCAAGATGAACCACTAAGATTTGAAGAAACTCAAAATACAATTAGGAAAGTCCTACCTTCTCAAAGTAGAGTTTACCTTAATGATGAAGATGTAGCAAAGCTTCAACCAATTAAAGCCTTTTATTTAAAGATGCGAAACAACACAAAGTAAAGAGAAACAGATAAAATGTCCCATCACAATGGGATGTATTGAGAAATTATGGTGCATTCACATAATGGACACTATGCAGCACTCAGGAGCAATGGTTTTGTAATTCACTACTTATCATGAGAGGGGCTGAAGAGCATTATGCTAAGTGAACTAACTCAGTCTCATAATGACAAATACTGCATAGGGCCATTATTGTAGAGCATGTATGAGGATACAGAGAGGGGAGGGCAGTCTTAAACATTGCATCACACAATTTGATGGCTGGAAGGAGGGATTGGTAAAGGAAAGGGGAAAGGTCCGGTATAAAACCCAATGTATAGGAACTTCGTATGTAAACCAGTATAAAATAAAATTTAATAAAAGAAGCAAAATCCATTAATAAATAGGATTTGGAATGTAAAAAAGTCTGACTCTTAGAATACTAGAAGTTTTCAAAAATGAAATATAACATGTAAAGATTTATATTCTAGACATTCTTGTTTTTATGTACCACCAAGTTGGAACCAACTAATAGCTGACCCTCAAGAGGGTTTTCTGAGGCAGTAAATTGCATGGGGGATTGCCCATCTTTCTCCTGCAAAAATTATGGTTTTGGTGATAGAAACAAGACTGGAGATGGTGTGATAAAATTTTGTATGACCAACCATTTATTCATTGTAAATACCTTTTTAAAAACACATCAGTTGTAACTTTACACATAGACCTTACCAGATGGAATACACAGGCTCCAAGTTTACTATATCTGTGGAAAGAAATGGTAGAGAAGCTCAACGGCATCAGTAAGAACAAGGCCAAGGGCTAACTGCGAAAAAGACCATCAATTGTTCATATTTAATTTCAATTTGAATTTAAGGTTTCAGAGGTCAGCTTGAGAAGACATAGTAAACTATTATAATAGAATAATGGACCTAAAATTGGATAGTTCTCATTTCCCAAGGTGAAAGAAGGGAAAAACAAATTCAAACCTCTAGCTGCAATACTGTGAGATGTTATGTACAAAATCTTGAGTGATCCAGGAAGCATCAAAGGAAGATGGAAAGAATACCAGAATCACTGTACCAAGAAGATGGATATATGTACTACACCTTCAGAATTCTTTAAGTGCAAATAGAAATTTATTTACAGTGAAATCTGATTTTTGTAAATATCTTTCCCTTTCTGTTAAAGAATAAACTAGTTATGGCAAAGTTTATTCACAGATATTTTTTCTTCTTTTTCTGACTCGTAAGTTCAACCTTCCTGAATAAATATTTGCTTATAAGGTTGACATTGATCTGGTAGCGATAATTAGTGAGAAGAGTTCCATGACTTAAATGAGCATGTATAAAATTAATTCATTAGAATCAAATGGCCACTTGGCTCTATTTCATGTCCAGAACAAGGTGACTTTTTAGTAAAATGTCCTTAGCTGAGTCCTAGGCCAGGTCACTCTCCTGCTCAAATATGACTTTTGGCTTGAACTTTTGCCACTGACTCACAGGTTATATTTGCCCTTAACACTCAAGAAATGGGCTGGTGTTAAGGCACAATGTCAAAGGTCTGAGAGCAGAACACACTCGAACTCAGACAAATGACACGCTTATCATTTTGTTTGCTTGTTGATTGATTTTTAGAACATCAGGCTTCTCTCCAGATCAGACAGTCTCCTTCTCTGGGACTCTGTGGGGTTGGTGTCTATGCGATGCACAATGGCAGAGATAGACGTAAAAGACCTAGGGGCTCGCTCTTCTTTTTAAGTTTTTCACATGCCATGAAACCGTTCTGCTTATCATATATATCATTTCAAATTGAAAATATTTGACATTTAGTATAGCCTCTGGGATTATAACTATGAACCTTCTTGAAAAAGGACATCATGGTTGGAAATGTGGATTGTCAATGAAGAAGATGAAGACCCTCAAGGAGGAAGATTGACAGAGTGACGGTAACAAATGGGCTCAAGTATATCAGAGTTGATGAGGATGGCACAGGATAGGCCAGGGTTCATATCTGTTGTTCATGGAATCACTGTGGGTCTTACTTGACATGGTAACACCTAACAATAATGCTGCTATCTATGTAGAATTGTTTTCTTGTTTTGATGATGTATCAGTGGTACAGTTAAAGCTATAGGTAATCATAAGGCATTATTGTTGTTACGTGCCATAGGGTCAGAACAGTCCTCTAGCGGATTTTCTAAGATTATAAATCACATGGGAGGAGATTGCCCATCTTTCTCTTGCAGAGCACCTGGTGGACCCAAACCACCTGTCTTTGGGTTGACAGCACAATTCTTTACTCACTAGGCCACAAGGGCTCCCTATCATAGGGTATATCAGGTCGATAATGCCAATGTAGGACATTAACACAAATACTCCTATTATTGATTGCTCTTAAACTAATTCTTTTTTTAAACAGGGATTGTGGATAGAGTGAAAATATTTCATATAAAAGCCAATCATTGCATACTTAATTTCTTCAAATAGTGATAAAAATGGCCATTTTAAAAATGTTCATAATAATTGTTCTTCCACAATTCTGACTGGTATATTTGTTTTCTATTGGGGAAGTAGCTTCCATTTCATTTCTCATTGTACCATAAATCATTAACTTATAATGTATACTAAATATCATACACATGAAACATTGTGTTAGGGGCTATTTTGTTAAGGATCTTATGATTCAATGGAACATCCTGTACACCTTCACATAATCAAGAATTCAGTTACAAGGTCAAATGAAAATAGAATTGTAGGAAGATCCAAATTATCTTACTGTACTGAATATGTTTGAAATAAGTTACTAGCTAAGTCTCAGAAATCTTTTTATAATGGAGGTTTTCATTATGATGATATTCACTGAAAGGACATCTGAACTGTAATATAATACAATTACAATCATAAACATAATTACAAGTAGTCCAGTGCAGAGGGAATAGGGTAGAGGAGATTAATTAGAGACAGGTGGTTCTAGGCCTCCTCGAAGGGCTTCTGATGGATTCAGGGGGGTCTTGGTGATTCTCTCTGGATTTCTGTTTGCTCCCACGGGACTCTCCGATACTGAGAGCTTGTGTTGTGGAAGGAAAGGGTTTACTCTGCACCCAAATTTACAGGGCCCTTTGGATCCAGGTGTTAAGATGGATCTTTGGAGTTTTTATTTCCTTATAATATCTAATAGAATAGGAAATAAAATATTATTCATTAGAGAATTTCTCTTGTGAAATCTTTATGTGATAAGTTATCTCCACATTTGAAAAAAGCCTTTAAGATGAAGAAGCATGTAGATCAAATTCTGTTGAGGACAGATAATGTTTAAATGATAGACCTCATAATGGATGAAATACTAATGGATCCTGACACGGCTGCAACTCAGGTCTCATGGTCACATGGGTCTAGTCAGTCATGTATACATTCCTAAATTGGATCAGGAATATATAACCACTCCTCCATTCTCTGCCTCCCCACACACCTACACTTGCTACAACATTGTGTATTTGATAAAGAATTCTCCATCTCCTAATGCTGAGCCATGTAAGCTTTTTGACTATCGCTGACACTATTAACAAGTTTAAAGTTTACTCAGTGAACTAAAACACCACTTCGTTTTGCTGCCTTCTCTCTTAGCTTTAGGTTGGCTAGGCAAGGCACAACAAGCAGCAATTACATGTTCATAGATGACCTACATAGACTCTCTTTGGTCTTCACCTTAATTTGATGTGCCCGCTACATGTTTCAATGAGAAAGTCAAGTCAAAGACCAACTTAAAAACCGTATTAGAATCTTCTTTGGAATTTTAACTCTAAAGGCAGTATAACCAGTTATACTGGGCTGTATCTGCTTGTGCTGTAGTAGAACTGTCAGAAAGGCTAAGACTTAGTGATGACTCACTCTACAGTTCTGGTTGAGTAGAGAAAGGCGTCTGTGCCTCTGTTTACCAACTTGTTTTCCTTTGATATGTATGCAGAGATTTTGTGTAAGAAACTTTTAAAAATGATATTATGGAGATTACACACAATAAACACACAGACACACACACACACACACACACACACACACACACAGCTTTGGTGGTCTAGTGGTAAGAAATTGTACTGCAACCCTGAAGCCACACAGTTTGAATCAACCAGCTGCCCCTCGGAAGAAGGATGGGCAATCTCCTCCCATGAGATTAACTGCCTCTGAAAACCCGTTGGAAGGTCAGCTATGGGTTATTTCTGACTGGACAGTATACAACTATATATATATATATATACAAACACACAAAACATACACCATTTTAACAATTTCTACAGGTACCCTTTTTCAAAAACATGATTTTAAGCATTTGACTGTGCAATCATTTTACAGAAACAGAGAAGAAAAAAAATCCAACTATCTACAAAGCAACTTCCACTCTGAGTTGATTATTCATCAATACCAAGCTACACGTTGTTGCTACATAGTGTTGGAAATCAGTAGACACAGAAAAGCAAAGTTCTGAAGATCTGCACTGCTAAAGTGCCAGCAAGCAAAAAGGTAGCTTGTTTTGTTTCTAAACTAGAAAGATGGGAGCAGGCTGGAACAGGCATCTAGGAAAACCTTAGGCAGGATGTAACAGAGCCTCTGAGGTTAACAGGAGGAGGTGAAGGTGAAGGTGAAGAGGGATCTATGGCTTAACAAAGTGGCTAATTGTGATCACATGATTTGAGTATGTTTGTTTCATAAACCTCCATCCCCTACTGAGGTGGTCAAGAGGTCTCTTTTTAGCTAATGACCATTAATAAAAACAACAACAAAACGGGGGCAAAGAAAATGAAAAATGAATGAAAGAAAGAAAAGCACTGTGAATCTTTGAATTAATCAAAACTGATCAACAATCGGTTCCCTGAAGGCTGTGAGGGTAACATTTCCACATTATCTCCTCAGCACCAGCTACCAGCCCAAACTCCCTGTTAGCAGGAAGGTCACTGCACACAGCAGAGAAGGGAGCTGCTTTCTGTAACTGTCACCTTCAAGACAACTGACAGCCAACACGCTGAATGTGTATGTGTGATTACAAAAAAACCCTTCACTTGGTCATTTTTTAAGGTATTTTAATAATGCTGATGCAAAATAAGAGTAAAATTACAGGTGCTAGTTCCTAGTGTAGAACGCTGATAAACAACTTACCATTTTGCAGTGGCTGGTCACATCTGGAGCCTTTTGGGATGCAAAAGTACTGGAAGGATTATTGCAAAACTTAAAGACACTTTTTTTTCAGCATTACTTTGTTTTTAACCTAAATTAGTGGGGGTTTAGAGGGAGAGGGAGTGCTTTTTAGAGAGTCATAATGCTTATACCATAAACTTATTTAAACACTAATAGTATAGCAAACTAAAAAAGGGGGTTAGGCTTGAAGTATTTGCTTGAAAACTTTCCCAAATTGACCTTAAATAGACAAAGGCTGGTATAAAACTATGGATTGGTGGATTGTGGTTTATTAATTTTGGCATGCTATCGAATTCCTTTTGTCATTGTGTACATCTTTCTTATAACGTTGAATTAGCATGTAATATTTACCATGTAAAAATAATAACATAAACAAAAGTATATTCATGTTATTCTTTATGGTACTATGATTTTTCCATACCTACAAAGGACATTAACATAAAATTATAAATCTAATGTAGTGGGATATAGCTGATATTTTGAGTCATTCTGAATAAAGCACTTCTTTTTTAGAATATAAGTATATTTTATCTTTAAGGAATTTTTTTTTCATCTGGAACCAAGACTGGCAATAGGTATGTGAAAAGAGGATGGGTCTTGCTCTTTAGAAAAATGTTTCAAGATTTTTGCACATCAACAGCTTGCTGCAACAATAATTATAGGTGTATGTAGCTCTCACAATATGGGGTTCTCTTTCTCTTTTTTTGTGTCCCTCCAAATCGGTCATAGACACAGAAATCTAGCTTCCAAAAGATCAGCTGCTGTATCTGTCACAGAGGAGATCAGACATTTTAATGAAGGCACATGTGCTTCTATAGCATTGCGTGGACTGACAGGGCTGGAGATGTCTGGAATGATTTGGTCAGATTCATTGTAGTCATTCAGAAATCATTTCCTGTGATATCATGCACTGCACTCCTCCTAAGGCTCCCTCGTCAAGAAATTTCATCTTACACTAAATAACATACAAAACTTTAATAGATTTTTATGACAGAACACTGAAGTATTATTCCCTGATTATGACCTGTTCTAGTTTTCTTCATGCAAATGAGCACAGATGCTTAACAAGTCAATCTTGAATCTACTTGGCAAAAGAAAGAAGTTGCTACAGGTCAAGTCCTGTTAGTACATGTAGACACAAGTATACGCTGGTTTGAACATGTGTTAGAATCAGATATTACTTCAAAAAATTTATTGACCAAAATATGCATAGCTGAACTTAAGGAGGCCTCTATGGGCTCACTTCAGTTCTTGTCCCTTCTTCTTCCTAAAAACTCCTCGCTAAACCCTACATACATCTTTGGTTTTTTTAATAACAGTTACAGAAGGATGGGTAATCTTATCCCATTAGACAAATTGCCTCTAAAAACTCAGCAGAGGGTCAAATATGGGTCGGTTCTGACTCCACGGTACACAACAACAACAACAACAACAGCAGTTAAGTGAAAACATAATAATTAAATAATTTCTTTTTTTTCTGGTTTCTACACCCAGCATATTCCTAAAAGAACGCAGCCCATGTCATGGCAAGTGAGGGAGTAGGAAAGGCTAGCATCTTGATTGCCTACTATGTGCTAAGTTCTTTTCATAAATCCTCATCGTTTCTCACATACTTGAGCCCGTTGCTCAAAAATGTCAAGTGATGAGGATGCCACAGGATAGGTCTGGATCAGAGCTGTGTGTGGAGTTGCTATGCATCACACTCTACTCGATGGCACCTAACAACTACAACAACTTTCCATACATTATCTCATTTATTCCTTACAACCACCTTTAAAGGAAACAGTATTCCGTGTCTATATAAAGAAGCTGAGGCCCAGTGAGAATAAAGGAATTGACCAAACTCACTGAATAGTTGTTTAGAGGAGCTAGAAATTCAATCTGGTTTTAGCTCTAAGTCTACATTATCTCTACAATGTCATAGTCTCTTGAATGGATTCTGAAAGACCGTGTAGGTAAGACCAGAGAGAGAAAATTCCTTTTGAGGATAACACCTCATATTGTTGGAATAATGGTTTCAAATCTGTCTAGTTATGTATTACAAATTGTATCTTGACCCTGCCCCCCGCCAACCCCAAATGCACTCCACTATGCAACCGTAATTCTGGATTCCTGTGATAATCATAATATGCTATCCTAAAGACGCGTGTGAGAAAGGCAGGGACAACACTGACACTAAAGTTAACTCCGCAATAAGGGATATAACTTTAACTTGCTGGTCTGTCTGATACTTCTCTAAATCTGAACATTCACATAAAGACAGACTAGGAAGAAGGTTTGGCCATCCACTTCTGAAATAGCAGGCCTCTGAAAACCCTATGTACAACAGAACACATTTAGATAACAGAAACGATAAAGGAGGTTGAGTTTTCAAGTATGGAAATGCAAAGGAAGAGGAACAGTTGTAAGCAGACACTGGTGATTGGGACATGGAATGTGAGAACCATGAATGTAGGAAAATTAGATATTGTTAAGGAAGAAAT
>NW_006399832.1:8513353-8523954 GCF_000299155.1 Elephantulus edwardii | reverse complement strand
ACAGCACATAACAACAACAACAACAACAACATATCATTTTTAAACTGTTCTCTTCCTCATCTATTTCAATTCAGTCAGGGTAGGGGGAATTGTATACCAACGAAGAAGTTTATCTTTTGCTTTTCAAAGAGAGGAGCAAACTGGGGAGTAGGGGATAAAGAAAAAAGTACAACAATGAATGAGTGAATGAAAATCCAAAATCTCTGTAAATAAATGTTCATTAAAATTAATAAAATAAAATTTAAAAAAATTTTATCTTGAATTTTCTATGATCCAGCTTGCATTTTATAGTTGAAAAAAAATATTTCTGGAAAAAGTTTCGTCTTAGTAGCTACAAAGGATTGTCGGAAATTTGGGGGTTTGGTACAATAAATTTTGTGTTCTTGGTTCTTTTCAGATTGTGGTATCAGTGTTTTAGCCAAAACCCTACTTATTGCCAGAAGAGAAAGTCACTCAAGGAGAGTTTATTATAAAGCTTAAGCGGATAATCTTCTGGCAATCCAAGGGAAGGGAGGGAACCAATGTACATCCCAAGGATTGACCAAGTATTTCCTCTATTTTATTACTTGTCACTATATAATTTGCTGCTTCAACTCCTCCCTGTGCATCTAATCCATTCCCCAACTTTCTCTGGCTTCTTATCTGCATGCTCATGGCTGAAAATGGGCACCCAAACACCATCTTGCAATGTTTTCAAGTCTCTTTGAATTAGAAAGACTATCTTACTTCACACTGTCATTGTCTATCCTTGGTCGGGTGTCTACCGTTGTCCCCGAGTGTTACTCATGAGAGACATACACATGATGGTTATTCTTATCTGTTTAGGAAACATAATGACATGGACAATCCTTAGAGAAAGGGACTCTTGTAAAGCAGGCACTTCAAATACATCTCCTACCATATACAACTATAGTCAGAAACAAAAAGTAGGTGAATATAGCTTTATAAATCTTGGGGTGTTTTCATACACATAATCTCCTTTGATTTGAAATAACTGATTGTCATTTTATACTTAAGGATACTGTGACCAAGAGGTTGAGTTCATGTTTAACGTAATTGACAGAGTAAGTGGAAAAGAAGAGATGAAGACCTAAGTCTTTCCATTCTATGTTATCTCTTTATTAATGTAAATAGACATAATTTATAGGACAATGCTATTGGGGTGTTTTTATTGATTTTTTTAAAAAATCTGTTATTTGTTTTTACTATACAGTTTAATTTATCATAAAAAGTCATAGATTAATTTGCTCGCTCAGATCCACAGAAGAGTTTGGCTTCCTTCATAGTACTCTATTTCTTTGTTGAAACTGAAGATTAGCACAGCATTCCCTTCATTGGAAACTTATGAATGAAAGGAATAAACTGGTTAGGGAGGGTTCTAGATCGAAGAGTAGTGTTAAATTCTGTACAGGACATGGAACTTGCTTTTTATATATTGCATAGAACTTGCTTTTTATTTATCAGTTCTGTCTGTAACCAGGACATTTTGATTAAAGGGAAGCTGACTTCTTCAGCATAGAGACATTCTAAAAGATTGCCCCTCAATGGAGAAATGATCCATTAGTCAGATCCACACCCAAGATGGTGGGCCAGTTTTTTCCGGTGTGTGGGAGCACTTTACACCAAATACCAAGGTGCAGGGGGTGGTGGGTGGGGAACAAAATGGAATTAAGAAGATCTGTGTTATCTTCTTCGCCCAGATATAACAAAATATTCCCTTGATAACTTCTAGTAATTTTTTCCTAATTTAAATAAGTGGTAAAATTGAAAGGAATTTGATGAAAGGAATTTGTTTCTGTCCTCAAGAAAAGAACAATCTAGTATAATGGACAAAATGAAACAAGTACATAGAACACCGTTTTATTCCTAAGAGATACGGTAACTGGCAGTGGTCACTATACAAGAAAAGATGGCATTTTTTTCATGCTGGAACATTTTTAAAAATTCCCATAGTGCTTTCAATGTTCCTTAAAGTCTCCAGATATGGACCGTAAATGGTTACACAGTTAACTTTCTGAAATCAAAGAATTTAGCAAAATAGAAACTGTTTAAATATTAAACATCAAATTTTCTTTCTTTCAAAGGACTAATAACTTAGCAATAAAAATTGTCTTTGAAACTTGCCATCACAAGGTCTCAGTCAGCAGCACACTTTAAATAAAAATTCCAGGCAGTTTCTATTTAAGCCAAATTAACAGTGGAGCAAAGAGGAATGAATTAGTAGCCTGCTCAAACACACCCTGCTCAGCCCACAGCCCACCTCCTCTGCAGCACCAGCTCTCCATCAGTGGAGCTGGTTGCAAAGTGAAATTGCCTAGGACTGCCATTATCAGGTACTTGCCCATATCCAGAGCCTAGTGACTACCCAAGTTCCGAGTTCTGAGGCTGCTTGCCTGGACCTCAAGAGGAAGAGAAGGCACTCGAAGCCAAGAAAGAGAAGCAGATGGTAGATAAGAGAAACAATAAAGTTCAATTCCACAGATTTGAATAATCAGTGCTAAAGAGTGATGATGTCAGTTTAGAGGCTAAGGCGCACTGGATCCAAGTCATGCTATTTTCAGTTGCTGTCTGTTCATGCAGCTGAAACTTAGACAATGAATAAGGAAGACCAAAAACAGAGTCAATGCCTGCAAAACCAGGGTTGGTGAAGAGTACTGAAAATATCTCTTGGACTGTCAAAAGGGAAAATAAGTCTGTCTTGGAAGATATGCAACCAGGGTGCTCCTTGAAGTCAAGGATGGTGAAATTTTGTCTCACATACTTTGGGCAATATTGTCAGGAGGGGCCAGTTCTTGGAAAAACACATTATCCTGGGAAATGTGAAGGGTCAGAGATAGAAAGTAAGACTCTCAACAAGATAGAATGACAGTGTTTCTAACAGTGGGCTTGAGCATATCAGAGATCATGACAAAGCACAAGAAAAGTCAAGATTCTGTTCATAAGTTGACTATGAATCAATTGTTTTTGTTGTTGTTATGTGCAGTCCAATCGCCTTGACTCATAGCAACCCTATGTACAACAGCCATAAACACTGTTCTATCCTGTGCCAATTCCACTATCTCTGACTCATCTACCCCAGTTACTCCAGTTACTAAATCAATCGACCTCACAGAGGGTCTTCTTCCTCTCTTGCACTGTGCCTCCACCCTCCCAAGCATGACATCCCTCTCCAAGGACTGGTCCTTCCTTGAAACATGTCCAAAATATGTCAGACGAAGCTTCAGTATCCTTGCCTCCAACGAGCAGCCTGGTCTGACCCTCTCTAGCATGAACCTGTTCATTTTCTTTGCAGTCCATGGTATATTCAATACCCTCCTCCAACACCACAGCACAAAGGCATCAATTCTGCTTTTGGCATCCCTAGTCATCGTCCAGCTCTCTGACACATAGCATAACAAAAATTCCAATGTTAAAAAGGAGTCCTTGAATTCATTATGAGTTGTGCTACTCACTGAAAGGTACCCTCCCCTTCGGGAAAGATGAACAACTTCCCCTAAAGATTTATTGTTGTTGTTGTTGTGTGTCTTCACGTTGCCTTAGACTCATAGTGACCCTATGTACAACAGCTCAGAAGCCTGCCCTGTCCTGAGCCCTACCTCCATTGCTTCAGGAACTGTATCAATAGATCTCAGCAAGGGTCTTTCTCTTCTGTGCTGTCCATCCACCTTTCCAACCATGATGTCCTTCTCCAAAGACTGGTCCCTCTTGGCCACGTGCTCAAATATGTGAGATGGAGCTTCAAAATTCTAGCCTCAAAGTGACAAATGGAATAGAATTAAGAAGCCAAAAATGGACCCATTTATTATTATCAACTATTCAACAAGGAAATAAACCCTATCAAATGGGGAAATGACAACCTCTTCAACAAATGGTGCTGGCAACACTGGACTGCAGGTAGAAACCTGCAGAAAACTAAAAACAGGATCCACATTTCACACCATACACAAAAATGAGCTTAAGGTAGATCAGAGATCTGGGAGTGAAGCCCCAAATCATCAAGTTTATCAGAGAAAAACTGAGATCAAGCTTAGAGAGCCTAGTCTATGGTATAAATAGACTGCCAAATACAGCCAGAAAAGTACAGTCTAGAGAGGATAAAATTGATGAAAGGGGCCTTCTAAAGATTAAATCTCTGTGCACATCAAAAAATATTCCCAACAATATAAAATAGAAAACCTACTGACTTGGAAAAAATATTTGGCAATATCATTTCAGACAAGGATCTCATATCAAAAGTGTACAGAATCAAAATCCTATATAGCCTCCACAAGACAAAGACTCCTAACACAAATACAAAATGGGCAAAAGACATAGAAAGAATTTTCAAAGAGGAAGATATTCAGATGGCTAACAGACATATAAAGAAATGTTCAAAATCAATGACAATTAGGGAGATGCAAATAACAACCACAATGAGATGCCACCTCACCCTAGTAGCAGAGGCAAAATGTAACAGGACATCATATAATAAATGTTGGAGAGGATATAGTGATGTAGGAACTCTTATTATACACTGTTGGTGGAATTGTAAAATGGTCCAACCACTCTGGAAGGCAGTTTGATGTTTCCTCTGAAAAGCTGAACATAGAAATTTCATATGATCTAGCTATAATGGAATATGTTGTTGTTATGTGCTGTCGAGTCTTAGATGGCTCATAGCGACCCTATGAACGAAAGACCTGAGCGAACGAAAGACCTGAGCACTGTTCATAGAGTTTCAGGAGGCAAGCCATTTCTAAAATGGATGCCACTCCTGCTTCCAATAACATGGAAACAGTCCAAATGTCTGACCACAATCAAATGGATTGAGAATTTTATGGTACATTCACGCTACGAAATACTACTCAGCACGCAAAAGCGAAGATTTTGAAAATTACTACCTAACTTGGGAGGGATTGGAAAGCATCATACTAAGTGAACTAACTCAGTCCCAAGAGGACAAATATTGTATAAACTTGTTTTAATTGGGAAGTTCCACCAAACACCATTATCACATTGGACACATCAGTGTCATAGTGTTTAGCATCATGGCAACCAAGAGTTACCTCTGTATAGCAATGCACAGACCAGTGCTATACCACCTAGAAGAATGTTTGATAAAAAACAATTTAAACCAGGCCTGTGGGCCACAGATTAAAATCACCCACTTTGGGCTTGGTAGCATAACTTTCGGTCAACTAGTTGAATGTAGCTCTTCAAATGGAGACTTGTACACCAACATTCAAACCAGTATTCTTCACCATCCCCAGGACATGGAAACAGTACAAATGTCTGACCACAGTTGAATAGATTGAGACATTATGGTACATTCACACTACGGAATACTACTTAGCACACAGGAGCAATGATTTTGAAAATTACTATGTAACTTGGGAAGGATTGGAAAGCATTATAGTACGTGAACTAACTCAGTCCCATAAGGACAAATATTGTTATACAATAGTCTTATAGACTATTATTGTAGAACATGTATGAGGACCCAAGACGTGGAGGCAGAGCAGAGGGGTAAGGATGGGCAGGGGTGGGGGGGTGAAGGAATTAATAGTGTTGTACAATTTGATGAGTGAAGGGAGGGGTAAATATAGGAATTGGAAAAGATCCAGTGTAAAAAGTCATGTATATGGACTTTGTAAGTAACCCAGTATCAAATAGAAATTTTGCTTAAAAAAAGAATAATATGCATAGATCAAAAGTAATTAATTCTATATAATACAATATATATGAATGAATGAATGAAACATATTGTAAATAAAAGATTATGTAAAACACAATATACATGAATGAAATACAATGCATAAGAATTATTGTATGCAAATCAATATAAAAGGAATAAATTAATAAAGAAGGAAAAACTCCTAGCCTCCAAGGACTTGGTTTCACTCTCTCTTAGATAAACCTGTTTGTTTTCTTGGCAGCCCATAGTATGTTCACGACTCTTCTCTCCAGCACCACAACTCAAAGAAATAAATTCTTCTGTCATTCTTAGTCATTGTCCAGTTCTTTGATGCATGGCAAGTAATTGTGAAGACCATGTCCTGGAGCAGGCACATCTTAGTCTCTAGACTGGCACCCTTGCCTCTCAGTATTCTAGAGAGTTCCCAGACAGCAGATTTTCCTAGCACAATTCATCTTTTGACTTCCTGACTGTTGGTGCCAAGAGTTTTGATTGTGGAGCCAAACAAACTGTAATTGTTAACAACCTCAATCTCTTCTCCATCTATCATGGTGTTGCCAACTGCGCTAGTGGTGAGAATCTTTGTCTTCTTGATGTTATGCTTCAATCCATATTGAAGACTACAATCCTTGACCTTCTGTAGCCAGTGCTCCAGGTCCTCCTCAGTTTCAGCAAGCAAGGCTATGTCATCTGCATAATGTAGGTTGTTGATGAGTCTTCCTCCAATCCTGATGCCATATTTCTCCTCATGAAGTTTAGCCTCCAAAATGATCTGTTCCACATATAGATTTAAAAGGTGTCAAGACTAGACACATCCTTGACACACTCCTTTCCTAATTTTGAACCATGCAGTGTTTCCTTGTTCTGTTCTGAGGACTTCTTCCTGGACCAAGTATAGGTTTTGCAGGAGCACAATCAAGTGTTCTGGGATTCCAGTTCTCCTCAAGGTTAGCCACAATTTGCTTAATCCACATAGTCAAATGTCTTTGCATGGTCAGTGAAACACAGATATTTCTCTAGTACTCTTTGCTTTCTGCCAAGATCCATCTGATATTGGTGATGATGTCTCTAGTGCCACGACCTCTTCTAACCCCAGTTTATATTTCTGGAAGTTCTCTTTCAATGTACTGTTCCAGGCATTTCTGGATAGCCTTCATTAAGATTCTCTGTGTTGATATTAATGATATTGCCCAATAATTTCCATACTCTTTGAGTCACCGTTTTTTGGAATGGGAGTATATACAGATCTTTTCCAGTTAGTTGGCCAGATGGTTATCCTCTAGATTTCTTGGCACAACCTGATTAACATCTGTTTGTTGAAATATGTCAACTGATACTCAATCAATTCCTGGGGCCTTATTTTGCCAAGTCCTTCAGAGCAGCCTGCACTTCCTCCTTCATCACCATTGCCTCTTGATCATATGTTGTTTTTTGAAATTCTTCTCTGTCAGCAAATTATTTTTGGTCAGTTTATGCATACTCTGTATGCTCCTACCATCTTCTTCTAATGCTTTCTTGGGTCATTCAATATTCTGCCCACAGTGTCTTTAGTATTGCAACTCATGGCTTAAATTTGTTCTTTAGTTCCTTCAGCTTAAGAAATGCTGAGCAAATTCAGCCTTTTTGATATTCCAATCCCAGCTCTTTGCACATTTCATTATAATACTTTTCTTTGTCTTCCCAAGTTGCCCTTTGAAGTCTTCTGTTCAGCTCTTTAACTTTGTGATTTCTTTCCTTTGCTTTGGTAGTCAGTGTTCTCGTGCAATATTCAGGGTCTCTTCAGACATCCATTTTGGCTTCCAAAAGAAGATGTTGAGTCACCATGAGTTTGAATCCACTCTATAGCAGTGTGTTTCGTTCTTGTTTCTGTTGTTTGTTTAAAACAAAGAAAACCTTCTAATCACAGTGATGAGAAAATACTCTATTACAATATTCTCAGATAGACTGCTATATTGGAGATGGAGGCAAGAACAAGGTGACTCACAAAGACTGTTCCTATGGTGGGAACTAAATCCTGAGTTGTGTGCCTTCAAGTTGAGTCCAACTCACAAGACCATTTTTCAGTACAGAACTGGCCCTGGGGGTTTTCTGGGATATAATCAAGGAACTGGGGCCAATGTCCAGTTCTTTTCTCCCTGCAGAGGGACTAATAGGTTAATAATCAAGCTCTTAACCATTATGTCCCTGCAGTGACATCACTAGGATTCCTATGGACCATAAGGAAACCTTAGTAATGCTTAGTAACAATTTCAATCAAGTGAGGAAGCAAAAGTCGTTTTTTAACAAATGATGTTGACAAAATTGAAAAATTGTGTAGAAAATTCAAGCAAGACACACACCTCACACCATACACAAAACCCAACTCAAAGTGGATCAAGAACTTAGGAGTAAAACTAAGGACTATAAACTTAATCAGAGAAAACCTTAGAAGAACTCTAGAAGTCCTAATTCACAATATGAGCAATCTTCCACGCATTTTGATCAACCAATAATCAGAGACAATAAAATAGATAAATGGGACATTCTAAGAACCAAATCTGTATACACATCAAAAAATTTCTCCAACAGGGTAAAAAGGAAAACCATAGTCTGGGAAAAAATATTTGGTAATGACATATCTGATAAGGGACTTACATCTAAATTTTATAGACTTACTCGATCACCTGAACAAGAAAAAGGTAAACAACCCAATCACAAAACAGGCACAAGATATGATTAGACACTTTACCAAAGAAGATATTCAGATGGCAAACAAACACATGAAGAAATCTTCAAAATCCCTAGTGTTCAGAGAGATGCAAATAAAAACAGCTATGAGGTATTCTCTCACTCCAGTAACAATAGCAAAGTTCAGCAGAGCATCAAAAAATGAATGTTGCTGAGGTTGTGGAGGGCTTGGAATCTTATTCACTACTGATGGGAGTGGAAAATGGTGTAACCACTATGGAAGGCAGAATTGTGCTTTCTGAGAAAGCTGGAAATATAAATACCATTTGACCCAGCTATTTCATTACTGGGAATATACCAGAAATATATAAATATAAAGAAACTGGAGCTTCTACTCAAACATATATATATGCGTGCACCATGTTTATTGCTACATTATTCACAATAGCAATAAGATGGAATCAACCCAAGTGCCATCAACAAGTGAATGGATAGAAAAGCTATTATAAATGTTTATGTTTTCACACAGTGGAATATTACACAGCACTGAAAAACAGGAACTCATAAAATATTACACAACTCAGGTGACCCTTGAGGACATTATACTGAGTTAAATACCTCAGTCACAAAAGGACAAATATTGCATAACACCATTGTTATAAAACAGTACTGACATGGGGGTTAGGAGGAAACTAAGAAAAGAAGGGATAAATAATGAATACTACATTGGAACAGATGAAGCAAAGACCTATTTAAAAGGACTATATGATTAGGCATTATATGCACAGCAACTACCCAGAATAAGATACATATTGCAAAGGGAACTTAGGGAAGCAAGGTAACTGTGCAACAATGAGATAATATTAGGAAAAAAATGAACTGGGGTAGGACAAAGGGGGGGAGAGGAGATAAAATGTAAAACAATGAATGAATGAAAATATAAATTTTCTATAAACTTTTGTTAAAATAGCAATTAAAATTTTTTTAAAAAGCAAATGAGCATTGAGTTTTAACCTAGTAAGCTACATGTAAGCAGGGCTTGTGAAAAATGTGTTCATTGTTATAACTAACTAGAGGGATAATTTTATTTTTGGGAATATACCTTAAAGAGACCATAACCACCATTCAAGCAGATATATGCACACTCATGTTTATCTCGGCTTTGTTCACAATAGCAAGGAGTTGGAAACAACCTAAGTGCCAATTAACAAATGAATAGATAGAGAAGCTGTGGTCTATTCACACAATGGAATACTACACTGCTTTGAAAAACAATGAACTCATGCAATATTATTCAAAATGGGTGAGCGTGGAGGACATTATGCTGAGGGAAGTATCTCAGTCACAAAAGGACAAACACTGCATGGTGCCACTGCTGTAGAATGGGACTGACATCAGGGTTGGGGTAAAAAGGAGAAAAACTGGATGAATTATGTATACCGCATTGAAACAGATGAGGGAGAGAACAGTTAGAGGGCATTATGATTATCGTAAGAGTCCGGAATGAAGGTTGCAGAGTGGAGTATACTCAGGGTGGGGTAGAGGGTTACGTGGGGATCGTATACCAATGAAGAAATTTTTCTTTTACTTTTCAAAGAGAAGAGTGAAGTGGGGGTGGGGTGGGCAGGGAGAAAAGTGCAAAAATTAATGAATGGAAATCCAAAATCTCTGTAAATTTTCATTGAAATTAATTTAATAAAAAATTTAAAAACATTATAAATTTCTACTGAAAAGCTGTTCCACAACTTTATGAACTGACATTGTGCTGTCACCTCCTCTGGTAACGTTGCCTGGTGTTGTCTGCTTATACCGCAGACCCCTCTGATGATTATAATTGTGCTACCAGGGACACAATCGAAGTTATCTTAGCAGACAAAAAAAAAAGCACAGTTTAATGAGAAGTATTCATGACCTCTTGACATTGAGCTTCAATACATATTGGAGGCTGCAGTCCTTGACCCTCTGCAGCAGGTGTTTAAGGTCCTCCTCAATTTCAGCAAGCAGGGGTGGGTCACCTGCATAACACAGATTGTTGATAGATCGTCCACCAATCTTGACCCCACATTTCTCCTCATAGAGCCCAGCCTCCCAGATAATCTGTTCTGCATACCGGTTGAAAATGTATGGAGATAGGACGCATCCCTGGTATACGCCTTTCCCAGTTGTGAACCATGCAGTGTTCCCTTGCTCTGTTCTGACACCTGCCTCCTGGTCCAAGTATAGGTTTTGCATTAGAACGATCAAGTGTTCTGGGATTACC
>NW_006399832.1:8510363-8511783 GCF_000299155.1 Elephantulus edwardii | reverse complement strand
TGGGAGTGTCAGAGACAGTGCGATTGGCACAGGACAGAGCAGAGTTTAGGGCTGTTGTACATAGGGTCGCTATGAGTCGCAAGTGACTCGATGGCACATAACAACAACAACATTCATGACCTGGGACAAGTAGCAAGTTAGAGATCATCAACATATTTTCCCCTTTTATTTGTGTTCACCTGAATACTAGTGACTTAACTTGGTTCCAAGAGAATACTCATTAAGAATCACAGCATAGGATCTTAGAGCTGATAAGGTTTTTCTACTCCAAATACAACATGTTGTTGTTGTTACTGTTATGTGTCATTGATTAGCTTGTGATTCATAGTGACTTTATGTACAACAGCCCTAGATAACCAGCTACTGATATGTAAGTTCAAGCTGAAGCTAAGGAAAATTAAATCAAATCCACAGAACCTAAAATTTGACCTTGAGTCTATGCCATATGAGTTTCAAAACCATCTCAGAAACAGGTGTGAGGCCTGGAACACCAATGAGAGAAGACCTAATGAGCTGTGGGAGGATATCAAGAACATCACATATCCAGGAAGAATGTAGGCAGTCCTTACAAAGACAGAGGAGGAAGAAAAGACAGTAATGAATGTCAGGAAGGACTCTGAATATTGCACTTGAGTGCCAAGAAGCCAAAGCAAAGGGGTAAAAAGTCAAGAAATTAGGAGATAAACAGAAGATTTCAAAGGGCAGTGCGGGAAGATAAAGTATTATAATGAAGTGTGCAAATATCTGGAGTCAGAAAATCAAAAGTGCAGAACTTTCTCAGTATTAAGCTGAAGGAACTGAAGAACAAATTCAGGCCTCAATAGGATGCTTTGGGCAAAATATAAAATGACCCAGGAAGCATTAAAAGAAAATGGAAAAAGTATACAGAGTCATTATACCAAAAGGAATTGGTGGACACAGAAGAATTTCATGAAACAACGTATGAGAAAGAGCCTGTGGTGATGAAAGAAGAAGTTTTAAGCTGCTCTGAAAGAATTTGCAAAAAAAAAGGCCCCAGGAATTGATGGCATACCAATTGACATATTTCAACAAACAGATGCTGGCCTTGATGTGCTCACCAAGTTGTGTCAAGAAATCAGGAAGACATTCACCTGGCCAACTGACTGGAAGAGATCTATATTTGTTCCCATTCCCAAGAAATGTGATCCTACAGAGTGTAGAAATTATCGAACAATATCATTGATATCACATGCAAGCAAGAGTCTGCTGAAGATTATCCAAAAACAACTGGAACAGCACATCAACAGAGAACGGCCTGAAGTGCAGGCTGGATTTAGAAGAGGTAGAAGTTCAAGCTGCTTTGAAGGAAATAGCAAAAAAATAAGGCCCCAGGAATAGATGGTATACCAATTGAAGTATTTCAGATAACAGATGTTGCCCTGGATGTGCTCACCAAGTT
>NW_006399832.1:8506028-8508973 GCF_000299155.1 Elephantulus edwardii | reverse complement strand
ACCAGAGGAATGTCTATCTGTGTTTCGTTGACTATGCAAAGGCGTTTGACAGTGTAGATAACAATAAACTGTGCCTAACTCTGAAAAGAATGGGAATCCCAGAACACTTGATTGTGCTAATGCAAAACCTATAATTGGACCAAGAGGCAGTCATCAGAACAGAGCAAGGAAATACTACATGGTTTAAAATTGGGAAGGGTGTGCACCAAAGATGTGTCCTATCTCCATATTTTCAATCTATATGATTATCCGGGAGGCTAGGCTCTATGAGGAGAAATGTAACATCAGGATTGGAGGTAGACTCATCAACAGTCTGCTTTCTGCCGATGACACAACCCTGTTTGCTGAAACTGAGGAACATCTAAAATGCTTGCTGCAGAAAGTCGAGGACTGCAGCCTTTATAGGGATTGAAGCTCAACATTAAGAAAACAAAGATTCTCACCACTGGGCTGATTGACAGCATTATGATGGATGATGAGAGATTGTTAGCAGCTTCAGTTTGCTTGGCTCTACAATGCAGCAGCCATCAAATAAAGATGAATTACATTGGGAAAGTCTACTGTCAGAGACCTCTCCAAAGTACTGAAGAGCAACAAAGTTAGTCTGGAGACTAAAGAGAGCCTGATACTGGCCATGGTCTTTGCAATTATTTGCTATGCATCATAAGGCTGAACAATGACTGTTGTTGTTGTTGCTGCTGTTAGGTGCCGTTGAGTCATAGTCGACTGTAGAGACCCTGTGAATGAAAGGCCTGAGCACTGTTCATAGCGTTTCCCGAAGCAAGCCATTTCAGAAGTGGATGCCACTCCTGCTTCCAAGCTTGTTTTAATCGGGAAGCTCCACCAAACACTGTCGACCGTGGGTAATCATTATCACATTTGGCACATCAGTGTCACAGTGTTCAGCTTCATAGCAACGATTAGTTACCTCTGTACAACAATGCACAGACCAGTGCTATAACACCTAGAAGAATGTTTGACAGAAAAACAATTTGAACCAGGCCGGAGGGCTGCAGATTAAAACCACATACCTTAGGCTTGATAGCATAACTTTCTGCCCACTAGAACAATGTAACTCTCTCGTTGTTGTTGTTGTTGTTAGGTTCCATTGAGTCATGGACGACTCATAGCAACCCTATGAACAAAAGGCCTGAGCACTGTTCATAGAGTTTCCAGAGGTAAGCCATTTTGGAAGTGGATGCCACTCCTGCTTCCAAGCTGAACAACGACTAAGGATGGTAAAAGGATAATTTATGTCTTTGAACTGTGGTGCTGGAGAAGAGTTGAGTGTACCATGAACTGCTAGGAGAACAAACCGGTTCATCTTGGAGAGGATGAAGCCGTGCTGCTACTTGGAGGCAAGGATTCTGAAACTTTGTCTGACATACTTTGCAAGGCAGGATTAGTCCTTGGAGAGGGACATCATGTTTGGGAGGGTGGAGGGACAGCACAAGAGAAGAAGACTCTTGATGAGATGGATTGATTCAGTGACTGGGATATTGGGGGTAGGTGTGTCAGAAACAGTAAAATTGGTACAGGATAGTGCAGAGTTTAGGGCTGTTGTACATAGGGTTTGCTATGAGTCACAGTTGACTCGATGGCACATAACAACAACAACTGAAAGAATTGGCAAAAAACAAGGCCCCAGGAATTGATGGCATACCAATTGACATATTTCATCGAACAGATGCTGCTCTGTATGTGCTCACCAAGTTGTGCCAAGAAATCTGGAGGACAGCTACCTGGCCAAATGACTAGAAGAGAACTACAATGTAATGTAGACAAGGAAAAAGAGACCCAGGAAGATCCTCAAATCACATACAGATTAAAGCCAGAGAGCTTGAAATAACCAGAATACATTTCTCCTAATTTTCACAGTAGTAATTTGGAGTTTCTCTCAATTTTCTAAAATTCTAAATCTTCTTCAGTATTTACTACCATGAGTTGGTAGAAATGGGACACTATGGAACAGTTAACAACAAAACGAGTTTTGCAAATAATGACTTCTATAGAAAATAAGACATCTCCATCAGTTAACCAAGAAAATAAAATGCATTTTGGTTTTGCAATTGATGAGGCATTTGTGTCCCTGTTGGATGTCAGGGACTCTTTCCCAGAAGTTGTCATCAACTGCATAAAATGTTAATACAACGTAGATTGACATTTAACAAGTTAATCTCAACGGTGAAATCTTGAGAATCTGTGTAGCCTTGTAGAAAGTAACATTACATCCAAAGCACTCACTCTATCCCCTTCATTTATTTGATTAATGCTTACAAAAATGATGAGATTTGTAAAGAATCAGGAGAGGAGTGGTTTGCCTGAGTAGTTTGCATATTGAAGACTTCTTCTCTGATGGTATTCAGGGAAGTGCTTTGCGTTTTCATCTAAAAAAATATATATTACTAGGTAGATCATTGTAGAGAAGATCACCTCTTTTTGAAAAGAATTTGCTGTTAAAAGATAATATCCTGTAATTTATGTTAGTATTGGTTGGCAGTTTCAGAACAAATCTATAAACATGAGTTTTACTTATCCAAACTCAACTGTCAAAACCTGTTACTCTATATTCCTCTCCTTTTTGTTTCCAATCCTGGTTAAAATGAAAATACTTTGATTAAGCAAGAATGACAATGATGATGATGAAGCGTGTTTGGTTTTTACAAATTTTTACCAAACAAAGGCATTACATTAGGCAAAATAATTCAATTTGCCAATCAGTTTTTACTAGGAGTCTTAGATTTATGAGAGAGAAACAGAGAGATATTGTTTAAGGAGTTCCTTTTAAAAGTGATGAAAGTATTTAGAGACAGATAGCAGTGGTGGTGCACAACATGACGAATATCATTAATGTCACTAAATTGTACATTTAAGAAATATTCAAGTGGCAAGTATTTTGTTTGTCTTAATCACAGTTACACATACCTATATAACTATATATATAT
>NW_006399832.1:8490135-8505338 GCF_000299155.1 Elephantulus edwardii | reverse complement strand
GAGACACCATTGCTCTTCAGTATTTTGGAGAGGTCCCTAACAGCAGACTTTCCCATGGCAATGCGCCTTTTAATTTCCTGGCTACTGGTGCCAAGAGTGTGGACTGTGGGACCAAGCAAACTAAAGCTGTGAACAATCTCAATCTCTTCACCATCCATCCTGATGCTTCCAATTGGCCCAGTGGTGAGAAGGGATATCTATCTGTATCATCTATCTCTATCTCTATATCTATATCATCTATCTACATCATCTATCTATATCATCTATCTATCTTATCTATCTATCTGCAATTGTTGTTATTGTGTACTGTCGAATGGGAACCGACCCACTGCTGACCCTCTAGTGGGTTTATTGTGCAGGAGGAGTGTCCATCCTTCTCCCAAAGAACATCTAGTGGATTTGTAACTGTATATCTTTGGGAGTGTATTTAGGGAAAATAAAATATGTTGCTGTTGAACTGTATATTTGGGTTATAAATTACTAAGAACTTAGTGTAAAAGGCTTTTCAGAGGCTTACCAACTTAAAAAGTTTCCACTAAAAAGTAAGTCATTAAGGAAGGACAGCACAAAGGAGACCCTTAGGTAAAGTAAAATGACATTGTGGTAATCAACTCTTTGAAAGTATTACTAATGGCATTAGATAGGTCAGCAGTTTGAGTTCATCCAGAGATTTTCTACAGAGGCAAGACCTGATGATGAACTTTCGAAGCATCAACCATTGAAACTCTTTGAAGAACAGTTCTATTCTGGAACACGTGGAATCAGGATGAACTCATTGCTAACTGGCAACTGACATGGTGTACTGTGGCAAATGTAGTTATTCAACTTTCCCACAAGTACAGTTTGGGAGTCACAGAGAGAATTACAGAGAAAGTATCCAATTGGCAACATTACCATGAAATCTACCTGCATTCATAAATAAGACAGACGTATGTATTTAAGAAAAAGCTGAGATTCTCATATACCCTAGTCATTTATTTCCTCTCTCCCTTTTTTTATTCTTCCAATATGTGCTGTGTGTTTCAATTCATGCATATTGGTTTGTCATGCTGTGGTGACATGTATGTAACTATGATTCTTGAAGATATGCTACTGGTATATCAGCTATCATCAGGGTCATCAATGGTAGACAGGATTCAGTGTTACTTTCAAACCAAGACAAATGAGAAAGAAAAACCTGGCGATTTATTTCTGAAAATTAGTCAATGAAATATTAAAACAAAATATTGTTCTTTCAATTGTTGTTAGAGGCCACTGACTCAGTTATGATGTATCATGACCCTATGAGTGATAGATCTGAAATTTCCCTTATCCTGTGCCATCTTCACAATACCTGTCATAGTCAAGCCCCTTGTGGTAGTAGTCACTGTGTCAATCATCCTGTTGAGGATCTTCCTTTCTTTCTCTGACATTCCACATTTCCTAGCATGATGTCTCTCTCCAAGGACGAGTTCCTCTTAAGACACAATATGCTCAAACTAAGTGAAATGTAGTGCACCAGAGTGCTCTTTAGAGACAGTAGTGAAAATTTCACCTCTGTTCACTGCGATGTTGTTTTTGTTGTAATGTTACATAGGGTCAAAACTGACCTATAGCTGACCCTCCAGTGGATTTTCAGAGACAATAAATTGGACTTTGAGGGAATTGCCCATCTTTCTCCTGAGGACAAGCTGATAGATCAAAACAGTGTGCCTTTGCGATGACAGTGCACTTCCTTTCCACTAGGCCATCAGAACTCCCTTATTCAATATGTTATTGTTGGATGCCATCAAGTCAAGTATGACTCATAACAACTCTATGAACAGCTGATCTGAGCTCTGCTCTATCCTGTGCTATCCTCATTATCTCTGATACACTAGAGCCCTTGGCTGAAGTGACCACGTCAATCCATTTCACTGGGGGAAAGAGGTCTTCCCCTCCTTTGCTGACCAAGCCTGATGTGACTTTCCAAGATATAGGCTCACCTAGCTACATGTCCAAAGTATGAAAGCAGAAGCTTCACCATCTTTTGCCTCCAAAGAACACTCTGGTTGTACTCTTTCCTAGGCATATCTGTTTGTTCTTTTGGTAGTCCATGAGATAGTCAGTACCTGTCTGGCACCACAATTCAAAGGCACTCATTCTTCTCTGTCATTCTTATCCATTGTTCAACTCTCTGATGCACAGTAGGTGATTGAAAATACCATGGCCCAAATCAGGAGTACCTTAGTCTTCAAAGTGACATCATTGCTCTTCAGTATTTTGGAGAGGTCTCTGACAACAGACCTGCCCAACGCAATAATACGTTTCCTGACTTTTTGACTGCTGATACCAAGGGTGTTGATTCTTGTTCCAAGCAAAATTAAATCATTGACAGCTTCAGTCCTTTCTCTAGCCATCACAGTGTTGACTATTGGTCCTGTGGCATGGACCTTTGTTTTCTTGCTATGGGCACAAGCTTGAATGATCCAGAAAGCATTAAAAGAAGATAGAAGGGGGAGAGTAGGAGCAGAGAAGTGAAGATGAACAGGGGGGTAACCATAGGGTTGCAAAATTTGATGGGTAGAGGGAGAGATTAGTGAAAGAAATTATCTGGTATGAAAAACAATATGTATATATAAACTCTGTAAGTAAGCCAGAATAAAATAATAATAATAAAAAAAAGAAGATAGAAGGAATACAAGAAACCAGTTATTAGTCGACACCGAAAAAATTTTGGAAGTACCATATGAACAAGAGCTAATGGTGGTGAAGGATGAAGTTCAAGCTGCACTGAAGGCATTGGCAAAAAATGACTCCAGGAATCAATAGGATATCAATTGATATGTTTCAACTAACAGATATAGCCCTGCATGTATCCACTCTTTAATGCCAGAAAATTTGGAGAAAACAACCTGGCCAATTGACTGGGAGAGATCCATATTTGTCCACATTTCCAAGAAACATACTCCAACAAAATGTGGTAATTTTAAGACAATATCATTAATATTTCATGCAGTCAAAACACGGCTGAAGATAATTTAAAAATGGGTAGAACAGTACCTTGACAGGGAACTACCAGAAGTTCAAGCTGTTTCAGAAGAGGCAGCAACTCCAGGGGTATTATTGTTAATATCAAATGGATACTGGTTGAAAGCAGAGATTACCAGAAGAATATCTATTTGCATTTTATTGACTGCAAAGACATTTGACTTTATGGATCATAACAAATTATGGCTAACATTAAGAAGAATGGGAATCCCAGGACATTTAACTGTGCTAAGATAGAATCTATACCTAGAAGCTGTTGTCTGAATGCAGCAAGGTAACACTACATAATTTAAATCAAGAAAGGGGTCCAGTATAGTTCTGGATAAAGAGTAAGGATGTCAGCAGTGTGACCAGAGTGCTGCTTAGAGGCAAGGATGATGAAACTTCACCTCACATACTTTGGGCATCTCTCAGGAGGGACCATCCTTGGAAAGACATTATGCTGGAAAAGGTAGAGGATTAGCGAAAGAATGGAAGAACCTCAATAAAATGGACTGAATCAACACAGAGACTCAGCAAAATGGATTGATCCTCAACACAGAGATTACAGCAAAGGACCTTGAGCATATGAAAGATCTTGAGATGATGCAGAATAGGGCAAGGCTCAGATCTATTTTTCATAGGTTACATCAAGTTGACTTGATGGCATTGAATAACATCAACAAATTGCTTTAAAAGATGAGCCCTTGAGGTTGGAAGCAAGGCTCTGAAACTATGCATTGGCCTTAACAACTTGCATAGAAAAATTACAATGCAATATAGTCATTCCTAAGTCTCCTAAGGAAAGTTAGTATAAGACTTTATAAATTGAGCCAAGTCTTTTTCCCAGAGAGAACAGGACTAGACAGCAAGAGAATTCTAGTCTGTTGTTGTTGTTATAATACACTATTAAGTGACCCTATAAACTCATAGTGACCCTATGAACAAAAGCTCTAAACCCTGCTCTAACTTGAGCCAACATTCATCTTTCTGACACAACTCGCCCATTGCCATAGTCACTGTTTCAATCCATCTCATGTGGGCTCTGCTCTCCTGCACTGACCCTCTATCCTTTTAAACATGATTTCTTCTCTAAGGAGTGGTCTTTCCTGGCAACATGTGCAAAATACATGAGATGAAATTTCATAATCTTTGCCTCCAGGAGCAGCCTGATTTAACCTTCTCCATGACACATCTGTTTGTTTTCTTGGCAGTCCATGATATGTTCAGTATTTTTATCTAGCATCACAATTCAAAAGCATCAACTCTTTCTGTGTCATCTTTAGTCATCGTCTGGTTCTTAGATGTATAGCAAGCAATTGAGAAAAATATCGCGTGGATCAGGTGCACCTTGGTCTTTAGGCTGAAACCATTGCTCTTAAGCACTCTGAGTAAGGCTCTGACTTTACTAAAACAACTCATCTTTTGATTTCCTGACTACTGGTGCGGATCACAACAAATTTTGGTTAACTTTGAGGAGAATGGGAATCCCAGAAAACTTGACTGTGCTCCTGTGAAATCTACACTTGGACCAGTAAGCAGTCCTCAGAACAAAGCAAGGAACACTTTTTGGTTCAAAATCAAGAAAGGAGTGCATCACGGAGGTGCCATGTCTCCATACCTTTTCAGTCTATATGCAGAGTGGGAGCCTGGACTTTATGAGGAGAAATGTGGCGTCAATATTGGAGGAAGACTCATCAACAACCTATGTGTTGCAGATGACACAGCCTTGTTTGCTGAAACTGAGGAGGACCTGAAGCACTTGCTGCAGAAGGTCAAGGACTGTAATCTTCAATATGGAATGAAGCATAACATCAAGAAGACAAAGATGCTCACCACTGGGTCAATTGACAGCCCCATGATAAGATGAGGAAGACACTGAGGCTGTTAACAGTTTCAACTTGCTTGGCTCCACAAACAACACTCTTTGCACCAGCAGTCAGGAAATCAAAAGACTAATTGGACTGGGAAAATCTGCTGTTAGAGATCTCTCCAGAGTACTGAGAAGCAAGGATGTCAGTCTAGAGACAAAGCTGTGCCTGATCTAAGCCATGATCTTTGCAATTACTTGCTATGGATCAGAGAGCTGGACAATGACTAAGTATGACAGAAGAATCAATGCTTAAGTTGTGGTGCTAGAGAAGAATCTTAATTGTACCATGAAGCACCATGAAAACAAATAGGTCTGTTTTGGAGAGAATGAAACCAAGTTTCTCCTTGGAGGTTAGGATTTTGAAGATCTGTCTCACATACTTTAAGCACATGGCCAGGAGGGACTGGTACTTGGAAAAGGACATCATGATTGGAAAGGTGGAGGGACAGCTCAGGAGAGGAAGACCTCAGATGAGATGGACTGATTCAATAACTGGGGCAATGAGGGTAGTTAGATGTGTCAGAGTCAGTGAGACTGGCGCAAGACAGGGCAGGCTTGAAACCTCTTGTACATAGGGTTGCTATGAGTAACAGGCAACTTGACGGCATAAAACAACAACTGGTGTTATGAAAAGTGCAACAATGAATGAATGGAAATCCAAAATCTCTGTAAATGTTAATTGACATTAATAAAAACATATTATTTTTTTTTAAAAAAAGAGTGTTGATTGTAGATCCTAGCAAGATGAAATTGTTATCAGCCTCAACGTTGTCTTTTGGGTGCCATGGTTGTCTAGGGTGATGGGACTACACTATTAAAAAGCATAAAAGTGAGAAAGATTGATGTGTTCTAAGAGTATAATTGGGAAAGTGGAGAGGGAAAGTGGACTGTGTAAAGCAAGTGCATAGACACGAAGCAGAGGTTTGACCAAGAAGGGCCTCCTTTTGAAATTGTTTCCAATTGCTTGGCTCCAATTGAGTAAATCTGCTATGAATATAATGGGGATATTTTTGCCATATTTTTAAAAATTATTCATAAGATATTATAGAGTTATAGGGGTACATTATGTACTTGACACCTTGCTTTCAAGACATAGTTCACAAAAAGGATTTTGTTTAACTTTCTCTTCATTCTCCTACTGGTTTCGTCTTTCAGCTTTTCCAGAAGTATCATATCAAACCTTCTCCTCTAGCCATATCCATGTACTTTCCCCTTTTTTCTTCCCCACTTTCTCCTAAGTCTGCATTTCCTAAGTCCAAAGAATCATCCAGAGAGTGATGGAATTCTCTGAGAAGAGAGAAACAGGGAGAGAATGTTGGGAAGTCTCCACATTAACAACTTCCCTCACATCTCCCTAGGTCAGGAGGAGCCCTGTACTTTGGAAGCTTTCTAGAGAGTTCTGAAGGTTAGAAAAGAATAAAGCTTATTCATAAGAGTGAATTTTCTGTTATAAGTGTACTGCTAAAGAAACAAAAACATCTAGGAATAGACACAGTTAAAATGTTCCCTCGAAGCAAGGACAGTAAGACTCGATCACACATACTTTGGGAGGCACTGGTCCCTGGAAAAGGACAACGTGATTAGTATAGCAAAGGTTCAGTGAAAACAGACCATCAGCTGGAGGAGCTGATAGGATGTCTGCAGCCATAGAAACTGCGAGGCGGCTTCAGCACGACACAAGATTTCATCTTGTGAGTCAAAACACATTCAGTGACATCTAACAATAACATTCGGTGAAGAAAGTAGGTAGATGCAGGAGAAGATACACTAATGGCCAGTCATTTTCAGGAATTTCTCATTCTACCACCCAACCATCTGGCTCAGCCCTGTACTCTGGGTGGGACCTTGGTTTGGTCATCTTGGGAAGTTGTATAGGTCAGGAGAAAGTCACTCTGTCCATGCAAAACAGGGAAGCTGGAACTCTGGCTGTCTGCACCATGTTGATCTTTTGGTCTGATACTTGTTTTTAGTTTCACTTTCTTTTAATTATGATCTTTCCGTAGCTGACCTGAACACCACCATTCTTCTGATTTGTTGGTTAATTTTAATGATAACAGCATATTACCATTAGAGTGCCTTCTCAGGTCATGGTGTATTGCAGAGAGCACTTTATTAATTAAATGGTAATGTTTTCTGAATTTGGAAGAAAAGTACTTAAGTGAAGAGTTAGTAGTTACCTTGCTATTGTTAGGGAAAATTAAAAAAAAATCATCGGTATATAATTAGCAAACTGCCCGTCAAGAAGCAGGTCACATCATATTCTGTCCAAAAGGAACAGCTTTGCTGACAAGGCACTGACATAGTTAAGAGAAACCATGAATCACGAGGGGCCAGGAAAACGACGCTGCCCAGCTCACATTCAGAGGCAGCATAATTTATGAAGCACTGAGGACAGTGGGAGGCAGGCTGTCAGAAATGCTAAGTTCTCTGTGGAATTATTACATTCCCTTTGAAAGATTTCGATGTCATTGAAACGAGGTAATCTGGGGAAGCTAGGAGGTTCTGTGCAATTGGGAAAAGTGCAAAGATATTTGGAAACGAAGCCAGATCTCTTCAGCCCTTTTCCCACTGGAAATCAGGCCCAAGGTCTTATGAAAGCAGACTTTCAAGCATCAGGAGGAAATACTGCGAGAAGGATGCCCATGGTATTTTGAAACTTCAGAATCTACCAATACAAGAAAGGTCAGAGCTATGCAGAGAAACATCGACCATACCTTTAAGATCTACATTTGCTTTATCCCTAAGGATTCCCTTTTCAATTATTTAAGATCAGATATTGTTGTTCAAGAGAAAGAGAGAAAGTAAAAATTAACAATATATGCTGATGACTTGAGCAAACTTATCAGTTATTGCATTTACTGTAACTTTTGATCGGTGATAATTTCTAATGCTTATTACTGAAAGCTGCTTTATAACCCCAAATCCCTTGCCTGTCAAGTCAATTCTGATTCGTAACAACGCTGTAGCATAGACCAGAACTATCCCATAGGACTTCTAAAGCTGTAATCTTTATGGAAGCAGACTGTCACATCTTTCTCCCACAGAGCAAGATTGGTAAGGTCAAAATGGCAACCTTTCAGTCAGCAGCTAAGTGCTTGACTACTGAACCTGTAGAGTCCCCTTTGTTGAATGCTTACTATATGTTAACGACAGTAATAAGTGCTTTGTGTTAGCTATTTTCATTAATCCTGCTACAGGTTGCACATCCAACCAAACATGAGCCGTTCAGATGCACCAGCTGCTCCCATGGAGGAGTATGGACAGTCTCCTCCCATAAGATTTATAACCTCTGAAAACGCATTAGAGGGTCAGCTATTAGATGGCCCAACTCCATCGTACTGAGTTTGAGTTTTAGCTACCATATATGTAAATGTCGTGTTTAACTTAGAGATGAGGAAAGCATGACTTAGGGAAGTCAAGCAGCCACTTGACCAAGATCATACAAGTATTCATTGATGGAGCCTGAATTTCAGTCATTTCCTTTAGTTTTTATAATGGTTTCAAGTTTGAATCTGATGAAAAAGTAAAAATGACTAAACATACTTGACATTTCAGACAGGAATGGGATCCACCTTGAAGCGAAGAACTCTGGATTTTGGCGTTGCAGACTGGCTATTTCTTTTTCTCAAATCCTTTTTATACATCTCCTGTCCGGTCCTTGCCTCCATGGTATGTGCTCTCTGAATGCAGATGAAATAACTCTACCGTTAATGCCTCAATGGAACCTTCCTTCTACATGAGAGGTTTATTCAACTCTGGAAAGTGATAGCGGCAAACTATTTCAAAACCATCTTATACCACAGTCAGTCCTTTTTTTTTTACCCCCAACTGTACCTGTTCATACTTAACTTGACCATTAAGACTTGGTTCATAAAGAGATTTCTTCTAATGGGCTGTATTATTTTCTGTCAGGCAGCTACTTATTTCCTTAGAGGTCCATTGAACCCGTTATCCATTTCTATAGGGCTAGGTAGCCCTGTTTCTGAGGTATTCATAAGAAATATTATAACTGTTTCTATGGCGACAGAGGATGAGAACATTACTTTGAGCCATTTAAAATGATAATCCACCCAAACAAGTGCATATCTTTTTGTTTACCACCTGCCCGTTGAAAGGTCTAGAGACATTTGGTTGGCCATTTGAAAAAAAAAAAAACAAAACAACATTTTATTCTTCACATCTTCTATCAGGTAGCTTACTAGCCAGCAAATTGATTTCAATAAGCATGGATGACCACAGAGCAGGTCTAACACAGTTTTAGCTGAAGCATTTGCAGTAAAAAATGCCATTTCCTGGGTGCAGAATGCTTACACTTAAAAATAAACCTTCTAAACCACAGACAAACTGATTTCAGTGCAGCAGATAGGCCTGCTTTCCAGGCTTGCATGTTAGTTTGCTTCCTCTTCTGGAAATAAGTCTTTCCCATTTCTGTGTTATATCAGAATGAATAAATAAAGGTACCTCACAAGTGACACATTTCTATTCACCTCAGCTCAACAGGTGGTTGTGGGATGCAGTTGTGGTGTTGCAGAAAGAAAGCAGACTTTCTAGAATTGGATTCAAGTCCTCGTTTAGCCTGTGGAGCCTTGAGAAAGTTACTTATCTGCTCTAAGGCTCTTTCTTCACCTAGAAATTAGAGACAATAATGCTTTCACTGTCAGGGTGTTTTAAGGATTAGAAATAATATATATGTAATCTGGGACCCACATGGTCCTATCTTAGAGAAGAAACAGAAGCTAGAGGCAATTAGAAGTAAACCATATCCCATACTTAAGTTTCTCAGAGCACAACAAAAGAAGTCCTGTTGGCAATCCATAACAGTTTTTCATAAAATCACCTCTGACTCCCCAAAGCCCTGCCCTCATAGGGCTATCTTTTTTTTTTAACTCCCCCTTCCTCTCACCTTATTAGTTATATCTTTGTGCCTTTAAGTCTCTGAGTTCTGTATCTCAAGTACAGAAAACTGAAAAAGTTTTCTTTTCTGGAGAGCTCTGGTGGCCTAGTGGCAAGAAGCTGCACTGCAATCCCAGAGGAACACGGTTCGAATCCACCAGATGCTCTGCCGGAGAAGGAGGCGCAATATCCTCCTGTACCAGTCAGATCTGATTTGACGGTACACGCACACAAAATAATAAAATTTAAAAAAAAAAAGTTTTCTTTTCCTCAGAAGGTAGAAGAAAGATTAGAATCCAGAAAGCATAATGAGAATTCTTTTCAGATGGCTGAATCAAACCAAGTCCACTGCCATGGAGTGGATTCCAACTCACGGCCCTCATAGAACACACAGCAGAAGTGCCCCACAGTGTTTCCGAGGCTGGCAATTTGTACAGGTGCTGACCATCTTGCCTATTTCCTGTGGTAGCTAGTGGGTTCCACCGTCAACGTTTAGGTTAGCACATGTTTAACACTCTACGAACAGATCTTCTTTTAGATAGCAGAATGGATGTGGAAATAGCTGTGGACATATATAAGAATAAAATACTTTTTATCTATAAGTTGTTGCTGTTATTGGGTGCCACTGAGTTAACTACAACTCATAGCAACTCTAGGAACAATGGATCTGAACTTTCCTCTATCCTGTGCTATCCTCATCTCTTCTTGTTGTTGTTGTTGTTGTTATGTGCCATTGAGTCACCTACGACTCATACTGACCCTATGTAAAACAGCCCTGCTCTATTTTGTGCCAATCTTATTGTTTCTGACACACCTACTCCCAATACCTGAGTGACTGAATCAATCCAGCCCATCGAGTCTTCCTATCTTCTATCTTCCTATCTTGCGCTGTCCCTCCACCCTTCCAAGAATTTGTCCCTCTTTGCAACACATCCAAAGTATGTCAGATGAAACCTCAAAATCCTTGCTTCCAAGAAGCAGCTTGGTCTCACCCTCTCTAGGATGAACGTGTTTGTTCTCCTAGCAGTCCGTAGTACATTCAGCCCTCTACTCCAGCACCAAAGCTCAAAGACATCAGTTCGCCTTCTGTCATCTCTAGTTATTGTCCAACTTTCTGATGCATAGCAAGAAATTACAAAGACTATGGCCTAGATCACGCATATCTTAGTCGCCAGATTGACATTGTTGCTCTTCAAACTTTGGAGAGGTCTCTGATAGCAGACTTTCCCAATGCAATTTTTTTCTGATTTACTGGTTGCTGTTACCAAGAGTATTGATTGTGGAGCCAAGCAAACTGAAGCTGTTAACAATTTCAACCTCTTCATCATTTTGCTGCCAATTGGTCCAGTGGTGAGAATCTTTGTTTTCTTGACGTTGAGCTTCAATCCATACTGAAGGATGCAGTTCATGACCTTCTGCAGAAAGTGCTTCAGGTCCTCCCTACTTTCAGCAAGCAGGGTAGTGTCATCTATGTAACACAGATTATTTATGAGGCTTCCTCCAATCCTGATACCATATTTCTCTTCATAGAGCCTAGTGCCTCAGGTAATCTGTTCTGCAAATAGATTGAAAAGGTATGGAGATAGGACACATCCCTGGTATACACCGTTCCCATTTTTGAACCATGCAGTGTTTCCTTGCTCTGTCCCCATTCTTCTCAGAGTTAGCCACGGTTTGTGATCCACATAGTCAAATGCCCTTGCATTACCAGTGAAACATGGATAGACATTTCTCTGGTACTCTTCGCTTTCAGCCAAGATCCATCTAATGTTAGCTATAATATCCCTAGTACCTAGGCAGTTCTTTGTTGATGTTCAGTCATTTTTTGGATAATTTTCAGAAGAATCTTGTTTGCATCTGATATTAATGATATTGTTTGATAATTTCCACACTCTGTCAAGTCACTTTTCTTTGGAATAGGAACAAACATAGATCTCTTTCAGTCAGCTGGCCAGGTGGTTGTCCTCCAGATTTCTTGGCATAACTTGGTGAGCACATTCAGGGAAGCATCTGTTTGTTGAAATATGTCAATTGGTATACCATCAATTCCTGGGGACTTGTATTTTGCAAATTCTCTTGCTTATACGTTGTTTCATGAAATTCTTCTGTGTCTGCCAATTCCTTATGGTATAATGTCTCTGTATACTCTTTCCATCTTCTTTAAATTCTTCCTGGATTACTTCATATTCTGCCTAAAGTTTCCTTAAGTATTACAACTCGAGGCTTGAATTTATTCTTCAGTTTCTTCAGTGTAAAAAAAAAAAACCGCTGAGTTTGATTTTCTGACGGCTTTTTTGTACATTTCATTATAATACTTTAATTTGTCTTCTCGCACTGCTCATTGAAATCTTGATTTCTTTCCTGTGCATTGGCTTCTCTGCTTCTCGGCTCTCTAGTGCAATAGTTAGAGTCTCTTCTGACATTCATATTTGTCTTTTCTTCTTCCTCTGTCTTTGTAGTGATCCCCTCCATTCTCCTGAGTGATATTCATATTCTTGATATTTTTCCCATAACTCATCTGGTCTTCACTCATTAGTATTCAAGGCCTCAAATCTATTCCTCAGATCCTTTTGAAATTCAGGTGGGATAGACTCAAAGGTCAAATTTTTGTTCTCATAGATTTGCTTTAGTTTTCCATCCCTTCAGCTTGAAGTTGCATATGAGTAGTTGGTGGTCTGTTCCACAATCAGCACCTGGCCTCGTTTTCATAGCTGATATTGAGCTTCTCCAGCGATTCTTTCCACAGATGTAATCTGATTCCTATGCGTATCATCAGGTGAAATCCATGTGTATAGCCTGGTTTATACCCCTTATAAAATGTATTTGCAATGAATCAGTCTAGCTCCAGCTTCATTTGTCACCAAGTCCATGTTTTCCAACTAATGATTCTTCTTCTCTGTTATCAACTTCTACATTCCAGTCACCCGTTACTAGTAATGCGTCTTGATTACATGTTCAATCTCTGACTACAAAAGTTGATAGAAATCTATTTCCTCCTTTTTGGCTCTGATTGTTGGTGCATATATTTGAATTCTAGTGGTATTCACTGGACTTTCTTGTATATGTATGGATAATATCCTGTCGCTCACAACATTGTATTTCAAGACAGATCTAGAAATGACTTTTTTATCTATGAAAGCAACCCCATTTTTTCTCCCCATTTCATTTCCAGCATTGTAGATCATATGATTGTCTGACTCAAAATGTTCCATGCCAATCCATCTCATTTCTCCAATACCTAGTATGTCAATATTTATGCATTCCATTTCTTTCTTAACTATATTCAATTTTCATACATTCATTGTTCTCACGTTCTATGTTCCAATCACTAGAGTCTGTTTACAATTGTTGCTCCTCCTTTGTGTTTCCATACTTAAGAAATATGGCCTCAGTTGCCGTATTTGCTAGTCTAAGTGTGCTCTTTTATACATAGGGTTTTTGAAGGCTTGCTGTTTCAGAAGTGGATGGCTAATCCTTCTTCCTAGTATGCCCACTTTTCATCATCTCTAACATATCCAAATCCATTGTTGCCATCATCATTTTGATTCATCTTGTATAGTCTTCCACTCTTTCAATTATCTCCCACCTTCATCTAACATGATATATTTGTATAAGGAATGGAACCCCTTAACAGCATGCTTAAAGTATGTGAAACAAAGTTTCACCATCTTTGCCTCTATGGAGCACCCTCATTGCTCTTCCAGGACTTATTTGTATGCTTTTTTGGAAGTCCTTGGGACATTCATTACTCTTCTCCAGTACCATAATTCAAAAACATTAATAAAAAAAAGGCATTAAATCTTCTGTCATCCTTAGACATTGCTCAACTTTCAGATGCATAGAAAGTAATTGAAAAGACCATGGCTAGAATCAGGTGCACCTTAATCTTTAAACTGAGACTCTTGCTCCTGAGCATCTCGGAGATGCTTAACAGCAGATTTACCCACTGCAACGTCTTTTGGTTTCTTGGCTGCCAGTATCAAGGTTGTTGATTGTGGATCCAAGCAAGATGAAAACATTGACAAGTTTTGTCTTTTTTCCATTTATCAAGGTGTTACCTGCTGGCCCAGTGGTTTTTGTTTTCTTGATTTTGAGATGTAATCCATATTTAAATCTGTAGCCTTTGATTTTTCTGTTGCAAGCATTTCAAGTCCTCCTTGCTTTTGGCAGGCAAGGTTGTGTCATCTGCATAACGCAGGAGTTTGATGAATCTTCTTCCCATTCTGATCCCACATTCTTTCTTCTTCATAAAGTCTGGTTTCTCAAATGATTTTCTCAGCATTGAGTAAATATGGAGAAAGAATACAGACCTGATCCATTCCTTCCTAGATTTTGAACCAGGTAGTGATCCCCATGATCTGTTCAGACAGCATCTTCTTGATCTAGGTATGAGTTTTGCATGAGTCCAACCAAGTGTTCTTGGATTCTCATTCTTCTCAGTATTAGTCATAAGTTGTTTTGATCTATAGAGCCTTTCCATAGTCAATAAATACACATTCTTTTGGTTTTCTCTGCTTCCTGCCAAGATCCATCTGACATCAGAAATAACATGACCACTTCTAAACTTGACTTGAATTTCTGGCAGTTGTCGGTCTAGCTATTTTGGATAATCTTCAGTTAAGACTTTAAATATGTATATAAAATGCTCATCTATATGCTTAGAATATAACATATATTCAATAAAAAGATATTAGATTAATAGCCATGGAAATCATGGTTTTTCAATGGTAGAATTCTTAGAACTTGAGTTCCATTTTCAGACTACACTTTTTAAACTTGAATACTATTCATGTGATAGTGGAGGTTTGCAGTATGATACTAAAAAGCTTTAAGCCAAACTTCCAGACTAAGATGTACCAGGAAGAGGCCTGGTGACCTACTTCCCCAAATTTTACTTGTTTTTAGGTTCCCTCAAGTCAAGTATGCCCCATACCAATCTTGTGAACAACAGATCTGAACCCTGTCTTATCCTGTGCCATCCTCACACTTCCTGATACACTAGAGCTCATTGCAGTAGTTACTCTGTCAGTCCATCTGGTTGAGGATCTTTCTTTCATCAGTCTTTCCAAGCATGATGTCCTTCTCCAAAGAATAGCCTCTCCTAGCAATATTCCCAAAGCATATGAGGCAAAGCCTCAGCATTCTCGCCTTCGAAGAGCACTCCAGCTGCACACTCTCTGAGATATCTTTCTTTTCTCCTGTGTTTTTTTTCATTATTATTAATCATAATGAAAATGTACAGGAACTTTGAATTTCCATTCATTCATTGTTGCACTTTTCTACCTTCCTATCCTTCCCCTCCCCCAGTACACTCTTCTTTTTCAAAAGTAAAAGAAAAATTCTTTCATTGTTTTACAATCCCTCCTTATCAGGTCCACTCCACTATGCAGCCTGCATTCTAGAATCCTGCCATAATACCTAATAATTACACCTAATCACATATCCCTTT
>NW_006399832.1:8487022-8489164 GCF_000299155.1 Elephantulus edwardii | reverse complement strand
ATTACCCCTCAATAATTTGGAGAGGTCCCTAACTACAGACATTCCCAGTGCAAAGCTTCTCCTTATTTCCTAACTGCTGATACCATGGGTGTTAATTGTGGATCCAAGTAAGATAAAATTGTTGACAATTTCAATCTTTTCTCCAACCATCATGATGCTGCCTATTAGTCCAGCAGAAAGGAGCTTTGTTTTCTTGATATTGTGATGCAATCCACACTGAAGGCTGCATTCCTTGATCTTACACAGATAATGCTTCAAAAACGTTGTGTCATCTTCATGACATAGATTATTGATGATTCTCCCTCCTGATGTCACATTTCTCTTCATAGAGTCCAGCATCTCGAAAAATTTGCTCAGCATACAGATTAAATAGGTACATAGAAAAAATACAACCCTGACAGGCTCCCTTTTTAATTTTAAACCATGTAGTGTTCCCTTGCTCTGTTCGCACAAAAGCCATATGTTTTGCATGAGCACAACTAAGTGCTCTGGGGCTCCCATTCTTCTCAATGTCAACCACAACTTGTTATGATCCACACAGTCAAATCCTTTTGCATAGTGAATAAAACACAAATAGACATTCTTCTGGTATTCTTTACTTTCAGCCAGGATTCATTTGGCATCAGCAATGATATCCCTGGTGCCATGGCCTCTTCTAAATCGACTTGACCAGCTTCCTATCTATGTACTATTGCAGCATTCTTTTCCGTTATCTTCATCAGTATTTTGCTTGTGTGTGATATTAATGATAATGTTCAATAGTTTCCACATTCTGTTGAATCACTTTTCTTGGGAATTGGAACAAATATTCACCTCTTCCAACTGTACTCCACATTTTCTGTACTCCACATTTTCTGGCTTAGACTGGTAACCACATCCGAGTTGGCACTGATTAATTGAAATGTATCAGTCAGTATCACATCAATTCTTGGGGCCTATTTTTTGCTAATGCTTTTAATGCAGCTTTAGTTTATTCCTTAAGTAACATTGGTTCTTGTACATATGGTACTTCCTGAAATTTTTCAGTGTCAGTCAATTCTTTTTGGTACAGTGATTCTGTGTATTACCGCCATCTTCTTTTGATGTTTTCTGACTAATGCAACATATTGCCGATAGCATTTTTCAATACTGCAACTTGAGGCTTGAGTTTGTTTTCAGCTTGAGAAATGATGAGTGAGCTCTTCCCTTTTTTACTCTCCAATTCCAGCTCTCTGCACATTCTATTATACTTTGCCTTGTCTTCTTAAGCTGCCCTTTGAAATCTTCCATTCAGCTCTTTTACTTCAGCATCTGTTCCCTTTATTTTGGATTCTTGATGCTCTACTGTAATTTTCAGAGTCTCTTTTGACATCCATTTCAGTTTTTCCTTTCTTCTTTGTTTTTGTAATGACCTTCTGCTCTCTTTATTCATAATATCCCTGATGTCGTCCCACAACTCATCTGATCATTGATCTCTGGTTTTCAGTACTTCAAAACAATTCTTGAAATTATTTTTTTAATTTAGGAGGAATAGACTCCAGACTATATTTTAATTCTTGTGGGCCTATTTTTATTTTCTTCAGTCTCAATTTTTAACGTGGACATGAGTAATTCATCGTCTGACTCACAGTCTGCCTCTGGCCTAGTTTTGAGTGCCAATACTCAGCTTCTGCAACAATACTTCCCACAGTAAATCTGATTGTATGCAGCCCATCAGGTGAGGTGTGTGTGTAAAGTTGCAGTTTGTATTTCTTTTTCAAAAAGCTATTTTAATGAGTAAATTATTGAACATACAAATTAAAACCCTATGAATCACAAATTTCCAGTCTGCAACTGATTATGGTGATGGCACAGGACCAGGTAGAAGTTTGTTCAACTGTACATGAGGTCACCATGTGTCAATGCAGACATCACAGAAGCTAGTAACAATAGATTAATGAGTACCTAGATTATACAAGATATTTCTCTCTTGAGCCTGAGGTTAGAGCATGACAATGAGAAAAGTTGGATCCTTACATTTACATTCATACCACAGAAGTTATTTATAGATTTTGGTGTCTGATTTAAGCAGTTTCATATGACTGAGAGCATTATGCTGCATTATGAACTAACTCAGTTTCATAAGGACAAATACTTCATAAGCCACTATTGTAAAAATAGAAG